>NC_090725.1:210963997-211066497 GCF_036898095.1 Palaemon carinicauda | reverse complement strand
ACGATGTGACAGCGAGGTATTTTCCTTACTCTCCATTATTGAAATAATTCGAAGGTAAATTTAAATTTATGATTTCATTCACAAAGAGAATATATTTTGTTTCAACAGAGCTATATCATATTTTTTTGACAATGTACATTTTACAAGATTTTAATATTTTAATGCTTTCTCTATTCATCGAAAAAAAAATGATTTATTTCTTTTGATACCCTGTTGCTATGATTAATACTCATAAGCTGATATTTGATTCATGGTTTTACACAATTTCTTCAGCTCTTTTGCCCAATTATCAAGACGCCCACGTCATCCCGTCTTGAAGGCACTTCATTAACTTGGGAATATCTAAAACCATATCATTTGCTTACCTTATTTTACTTTTCGATCTTCGGAGTTTTTTTTCTAGTGATCAAAGGCGCCTATGTCATCAGCCATCTTCTTCATTCCATCTCAATGCAAGCGGGCGGTCTTGCGGCAAGGGCCAGGCAATCTTCAGCAACAACAAAATCTTGTCGGTTGAGCGAAGGTCGTGATACCGCTGGTCATTTAAATGACGCCAACATAAGCAGCAATTCCATTTCAATTTCAAATCTCATGCATAAATCCAAAGCCAGAATTGACAGCATAACTTTAAAAAACCTACATGAATAATTACCAAATCTCCAATCAAGAGATTGTTTCGACATAATAATCCCCTTGCCGGAAGGGAAGTTTTACTTAAACTGATTTCTAATCCCCCATTCACCCTCACGTCTTCAGACCCTCTTGGTAATGTAAAGATATTTTACATGCATGATGAAGGAGTAATTTGCTGCTGAGTTTGAATTTTCGATCTGTAAATTTAGGAACGAGATTATTACATCGTATCTATATAGAATAGATAGCAATTGGTATAGTAAATATTGGATACTGTGCTTATTAGGCAAAACACTCGGCAATCATAATTTTTTGCTGGAATATAGAATGTAACGACTAGGAGTATGTTGGGAACATCAACTCATCGAGCCCATATATTGACAAGGCCATTGCTGATAATAGATTAAACTGTTTTAGTACATAAGTACCTACGAGCTCTTAATTTTCAGTCTTTACTCATCCCAAGAAAGATCTTTATTGCCATTCGTCACGATCACTTCATAAATATTTTCTATTCGATATTCTCGCAGTCTTTCTCATTGCATAAATGTAACAGTATTTGAATGCGCAAATTGTCTGTCACCATCGAGCTGAAAGGGAGAAAAATAATCTCTTGCGGTGTAGTAGGATTTCAGATAACCTTGGATCTTAAATGTGAATTTTAGAAGGAATCAAGTTTGGTTCTTATGAAACATATTATTGATAAGATGTCCTGGTGGAAAAAAAAATGCATACACAAACACGAAAGAGAAGTGACTTGGTATACTAATGGCAGATAAAATAAGAGAATTTGCCTTTCGGATTGTAACGCTGTAATATGTAACCCCGTGGATTATTTATTAATCTTTTTCAAAAAGAAATTCAGTAGAACGAATGAATAAGAGTTTTAAATACTCTGCCAATAAGCCTACGAGAACCCGCTCGATCACGCATGATGTATATTTTTATGAGATAATTTTTTTAAGGGTATTAATTTCATCTCCCTTTCATGTAAGAGATTAGAGTAAGTGTGACGTGAATATCTATAAAATGGGACAGGATTTCCTTTTCCAATCTCATTTCAGATTTTTAAAGAATAATGAATGAAGACGGTATTTTAATAACACTGGTTCATTTTCAAAGAGGTACACTCGTACTTTTATAAAGAGATCAAGTAATTACAAACGGTAAATTTGCTGTAGGCTACACCAATTAGTCCCAGATTGACCCTTCAATGTTAGATTGGATTGCATACAAGAATTTGGTCTGTGTAGTCTACCGCTTGGGATTTTAGGGCCATTCTGCGCCCAAATACAAGGAGCCAGTGGACACATCAGTTCCAGTACGAAGTAAACGTTAGCAAGGTTATGCAACCTGCAGTTTGCTTTGCTTGTTTTATTGTACGTGTCTTTTGACGTACGACGAAGCTTCGGAATGTTGTCTGTTGCTTTTTACCAGATTTTGAACTTTTCTCAAGGTCTATCACCTGCTTTCCCATCACGTCTCCGATAGACAGAAACAGTTTTTCATTTTATCAACCTTTTTTTTTTTTTAGTCTTTAAGAACAGGATAGAGTCAGTATTAATAAATACTGAATTTACGTAGTCTACATGATTTGTTTTCCTTCTTCAGTATGACTGTATCAACTTCAAAATCAGTTTATTGATGCATCAGAAACAATATTATCTATATCTATCTTTCTATCTATCTGTCTATATATATACATATATATATATATATATATATATATATATATATATATATATATATACATATATATATATATATATATATATATATGTATATGTATATATATATATATATATATATATATATATATACGACTAACGAATTATGTAATCTCACAAACTCCAACTCACCTGCGTCATTTTATGTAAATCTGATACACATAAGAATACCTCCGAGCTCTGTGAATAATACGCAACTCCCAGATGTTGATATATATGAATACACTCAAAACAAAACTGGTTGATTTCTCTACTTTTAACGGGAACTATTCTAAAACAAACCTCTTACTTCGGTTCTAAGTCAGGGATATGAGCAAGTTATTGAATTACTTATTGGTCATCGAAATAATACACTTTACAAAAATAAATATATTCTATAAAAATAACAATTCAACAGTAATACCAAAAATAAATCACTCGAAATTTAAATCTGAAATATAACTTAGGCTTATGACAAGAGAACACTTCAAGAATTTTACAAACACCTGTTTCACTAGAAATTGATATATGAAAATATTTAACTTTGACAATTAATGAAAAAAGTTGACACTTTAACACTATGGTAAATAAACAAATGATTACACTGACATATACCTATCTGTTACTCTTATGACCTTTGGACTCACACAAGGTTACTGAATGGTTAAGCAAGAATAAAATGAACTTCACATTTTATCCAAGTTCCAAAAAAAAGAAAAAAAATTACTTTACAATATAAACTGTACTCACAAATACACTTCACTTCTTGCAAATTAAACACAAAAATATCACAATGTTTATCAGGCACTATACAGGGTATACATTGGATAGAAAACTTATGGCTAAAGAGGTGCTGGTGAGACTTGGCTGAAGTACTGATCTTGTGGAATGTCAGGCTGGATCTTTCTTTCCTAAGCATGGATATATATATATATATATATATATGTATATGTATATATATATATATATATATATATATATATATATATCATCCTAATTCATTCTGGAATTTTCCAGGGAATCATTCTCAATGAGTGGTTCGGGCAAGCCCTCGCGACGTCAATAATGCCAACTTGGCAGTTTGAAGTTGGGGTCTATCGTCACCTGATGAGGCAACTCTCTCAGCTTACTCCGCCCACCTCCTTTCATAACATTAAATAAAAAGGAGTAAGAGTAGTCTAGAAACTTCATGCAACTTCCAACCATGTGGAAACATGATGTAATCCCTAGCGTTTATACCTCATGTTTGTCATACGTACCTTTTAACAAGATTACTAAAACTTCGTAACCAAACGTGAAATAGAAAATTAGTTCCTTAAAATAACATAAATTTACATATGTTGAACTGAATGAAAATATAACTAAATGAATGAAGACAGTCATATGTAATTTACATACATTTACTTAATCCTACATGAGTGGAACTCACCTTACGAGCTGGCATTACATCTCTTAAATACACAAATGAATTAAGTGAATAACATAATCTACTCTCATGTTAGACCAGCTTCATAAGAATATATATATATATATATATATATATATATATATATATATATATATATGTATATATATATATATGATATAGCCTTTAGTATATGCTGTCAAGAAACATATGTAGGCCTACATATAAAGACATTAACGCAATTAGTATACAAGTACATAAGTTTTCATATGGTTGATAGTTGATTATAACGTTTTGTTTTTTTGATTCAGGTATAGTCTATTTACTGTAACTGTGACTAAATAACAGAATGATCGCCCTCTGGAACTGCAGAACTAGCTGTAAAGGTTTTTCATTTGAACAATCTCTCGTGAGCCCCACTCAATGATTTAAATAGGGTATGCTTGTTTTCTCCGCTTCCTCCTATTCAGCAGATTTTATGTCTCTGAACTATCCTGCTTTCCTCCGTGCTTGCATTCTCTTCAGTATGAAAAAATTATGGTGAGATAAGTTGCTCTGAGTGTATGGTCCGTCACGGCGATTTACAAACGGTAAACTGGTTTGTACCATCACTGATGTTGTTTATAATCTCTTTTAGAATGGCTATTTAATTCGGCAGTGGGTTCTCCATAATGCTTGAAGAGAGCGAACAATAAACAATTCTTAAACACGACACCATGTTTGTTCTCTTCTCTCACTGGTGTCTTATTGCGGGTTGACAGCGTAATTTTGCTTATTATTTGACTGCTTCATTATATATATATATATATATATATATATATATATATATATATATATATATATATATATATAATATATATATATATATATATATATATATATATATATATATCCTAAATGTCATTAAGTTTTTTCAACATTTAACTATTTTTTATTAAGAAATTTACATTTACAATCTAACAGTTTATATGCATCAGATATTTGCCTGAATATATATTTTAATTAACATACATTCACAATTGCACCACTATCCATCTAAATATGTTTTTAATTTACAAACACATCGACTCGTCAATACTTCTTTAACAGAATTTTAAATACTATTTTATTTACATTATTTACTTTTTATCCATCAAGTAATTGAGAGTAAGTATTTAAAACCTAAGTACCTTCAACATGTAACTATTGTTTCCTGTCATTAGTATTTTTATTTTTTTTTCACCTAAATATTATTATTTTTATCTATACCAGTGATCATCATTATTATCATCTAGAAATAACGAAGGAGATGTCAGTTTTATGTAAACTTTCATATTAAGATAAATAAAACAAGAAAGAATTACAAAATAAAGTATACAGTTTAATAGGCAAGCTGTGTATTATCACGCAGCCTTCACTCAATTAGATATAGTAAAATGTGGTCTCCAGTTGACGAAAAGACTGTTACTCATGCCTGATATAGACCAAGGCCAAAAGATTCATTGGCGTAAATACACTGCAAATTCTGTTACAATATTCTTATTTTACACTCACAGTATCTTGTGTAACAACTGTTCTTTAACTTGCTTTCACATGGAATTGTTTGGAACATAAATAACTTCCGTGAATTTCAAATAGCTTATTTTCAATGAATGGGTTTAGTTGGATTTTTTAGGGTTGAAACTTATACGGTATCACTCTTATTTAGTGAAAATGTTCACTACAAACCTCAATACTTGATGTGTAAACTTTGTCCTCTTCTCCATGAGATTAAATACTACACAATATTCTAGAAACTTTATTCCAGCTGTGACTACGTTGAGGAATGAGCTTTCTATTTTGGCGGTTGAATCTGTGAAACTTCTCAGTTCAAGCTTGTAAATGCTCACTTGTTGAACAGGTTGACTAAAGTCTCGTTTAAACTTTTTTAACGTTGTTACTCATCTTAATATATTTAGTTTTACTATTTTTATTATTCCCTATATACTGTATTCGTTACCCAATTTCTTTTCGCAATAGGGCACTTTCCCCGTTGGAACCCTAGGCTTGTAGCATCCAACTTTTTAAACTAGGGTTTCATAATCACAAAGATTTAGCTGTTAAAGCAGGTTGCATTTAAGGAAAGGACGTGAGTCAGTGGGAACTTAGATGCCTGGAGTAGTGTTTACATAATTCATTAATATAACACAATTAAGTACCATTATTGACGTTTGCATAAAATATGATGCCAGAGTATAACCTGTACCATATTTTCACTTTCTCAATTAGTTCCTTTTCCTTAGCAAACTTTAGCAAGAGGCTGCTGGAACCACCTTGGAGGGATAAACCTTATAATGGATTGTTCAAATCTCGTCTTCCAGCAGCCCAAATCAAAGGTCACACATACTGTGCTGTACGAGACTTGAGAAAGACGATTTTTGTAAAAGATAACGCTCTCGCCCTCCCCTCAGCCACACTAATCTTTATTATTTGGCATTCTCCTTATTCTCATCACTTCCTTGAATGTTAGATAATCTCTCATCTTTTCGGCCGGTACATTTTACTTAATTCTCTCGTCAGAGAGAGAGAGAGAGAGAGAGAGAGAGAGAGCGCTTGTCAAGACTTTGCAGTCAATGTAATAGGACCTATGCACCTACATTAGGGAAATTTCACTAACAACTTTCAACGCTTCAGAAGCGTCTTTCCCTTCCTCCGCATCTCGCTCTACTCGAGAGATTTCTTTTCTCTTTGGATCCCTTATGACTATTTATAGCACAGGCGAGAAACAAAATTTCTCTCGCTGTATTGCATTCTTCTCCTTTATTCATCTGAGCGTTTCCGGATCACCTGTAGAATGCGCTTTCCTTTACGTAATCATATTTGAAACCTTTTGTATAATTTTTCTAGTTATCAAACTAGTATATTCGCTCGAGAACATTCCCCATTTTTTCCCAATAGGATTCCTAATGAGAAGCTCTTAATTTTCTGAGTATGCTACTTACAAGGTTTGAAACCTGGAAATTAGTTTATTCACTAAAAATCTAACCTTTTACTTATCTGGAAAAAAGTATAATAGTTCATCCTCTGGCAGAACATACATAACGTAGAAGGTTGATTCTAAGAGATATCGTTTGGTTTAAAAGTTACAATTATTGGTTGTCAACATTTACAGACTAGCCTTTGTTTAAATAACCATAAGGGTAAGCATCGCTTTTGAAGTCGGCTATTAATATAAAGTAGCAAAAAGAAAGATTTCAGCTTTATACCCAGTGTCTAAACACCGATGAAGTCATCCATTTGAAAAGCATATCACTTGTTACGTTTCAGCTCCCCTTTAAGCATTCTAGTTTACAGTAAATCCCAAGAAAAACCCTCTGAATATCACCCCTCATGACGTTACATCATCTAATGCTGATCTCTTGGTCAAAGGACAACTAATATATTCTCTTTTACAACCAGGCATTTAAATAAGCAATCAAATTGCAAGGCACTGGCTTATTTATTAGAAAATGGCCCATAGTTAAAGGACATCTTCTCCCCTTTTAGTCGCCTCTTACGACATGCAGGGGTTACAGTGGTGGTACTCTTCATCCCCCAAACCACAGGGATCTTTACTGAGTTCTATTTCTATAGAAAAATAATGTAGAGCTGCATAACTAATATCATATTTCCAAAGCTATTTGTTATGTGGACCATTAGCTAGTGCACAAGGTTTAAAATTCATGTCGAAACTTACTGTGTGAAGCACTATTGCTTTGTGGTTTACTTGATTATCTTTTATGAGTCTTGGGATTGTGGGTGTTAACAGGAAAAAATATGTATAGTTTTGTGAAAAATTCATTTTGAGTGTTTTCAAGTCTTGAATACCATGTAGACCTGAATCTTTATTTGATAGGAATTATTTCAAACAGGAGGGAAGGAAAGAGAGAAATTCCACATTTATGGTTTTGAGATCTATGCCTACATTGGTATTAAGAGTGCAAAGCAAGTTTGCAAAATTAACTTTGAATCTATGAAAAAATCTTTCTACAGGTCTGTCTCTACCATTTAATTATTTAAAAAAAAAATGTAACCAATATCAAGTCCCCTTTTAAGCAAGTCTTTAGATTTGGAATAAGGTTAGTTAAAGTGCTGCTTTATAAAAATATTTATTCTAGATATACTGGATACAAGACATCATATGCTCAGTAATTTACATAGTAAATACAATGAAATTTCAAGGGAGATTTTCTTGAGCAATGATTCTATGCATACCTTTAACATGTGGCATAAAGGAAAAAACATCACCCTGAAGAAATGCTCTCTGCTTCAGATTTGACTGAAATGGGTGATGGCGCATCCCAATAACTAAAATCATCATCGAATTCTTGTTTATCAATTGTGATATTCAATAGGCTTTGATTTTCAAAATTGTAGACCTCATCAGGTTGTTCGTTTACAGCAGCTGTCATCCCGGGGCTATCTTCCGGAAAAGTATCAGGTTGTCTCATTACAGCAGCTGTCACCCTTAGGCTACTCTTCTGAGGGTTTTGTACTTGAATCCTGTCTTTGTTATGCTCTTCAATTTTAGAAGTTTTCTTTACAGAACTTGATCTCTCACTTGACTTCTTATTTACCATCGCAGTCGCTTCTTTTCTGGTGCTATTGTCCATATAATAATCATTAGTTGAGCTTTCTTTTACTGAATTGTGTATTCCAAAGGTAGGATCGTCACTGGCTTTTGTGTTTACAACACTCTTTTTCATGCTTACCTCTTTTTGTTGCACCTTGAGGCGTTCTTGAACAACTAGGTTATGGATTACCATTTGAAGATTTAAAGCATTTTCAATAGGTAACTGTTTTAATTGTAAGGCAATATATCTGCCAAAAGCATCACAAGTGTCTGCCTCTTTTTGATCTTTACAACTTTTCACAAAAGCTTCTCCAGTTCCTAACAGACCCCCAGGCTCGTTATAAGACTCATTTCTTCTTCTTTTCCTTTTCCCATAAGTATCTAACCCAGAAAATTGGCTGTTAACAGTAGCAAGTTCCACGGGTCCATTATTGTTTGTTGACAAAAATTCTTCTTGTAAAGAATCTCTCTGACTAGCCACCTTAATTTCTTTTATTCGTAATTTATCGTTAGTTGCTGTCATATTACTTTCTTCAACTGGGATATCCTGATCAGAACATAAATGCGAGAAATCTGTTGGCTCTTCTTTAATTCCTGTTGCTGAAAATAATTCCAATCTTGTAGAATCTGAATTGCATTCTTGTCGTGAATCATTCTCAAGAGGGTGCATACTATCTGTAACCAAAGCCATTACTTGATTGGCACACACTGATTTCTTTTTGTGTTTTCCTGAAAATATAAATGATCCTTGACTCTCCGATGCTCTGAGTGATCCCTCACTCTCTGATCCTGAACAGTGCAGTCCTTCTGAATCTCTAGCCATCAATCCTTTAGTGGGTGATAATAAAAGTTTCTTTAGTGAAACATTGGGTAGAATTTGCCTGTTGCCAGCAGAAAATGAAACATCTTTCGAATTTTGGTTCTCGTCTTCTTTGTCCTTCCCAGTGACCTAGAAATGGAAAAGATGAAACAATAAAATTACTTTGACCATACTTAATTGTTACTAATTTGATAAAATGTCTTATCATTAACAATATTAATGCTTATCACAGATAAAAGGTAAATATTATGTATCCTTACTTATAGCTTTACTGTAAGGATATAAATCAGTAATATCACGCAATAGTAGAAGAAAGCCAGAGAGGCAAGTATTTGATCATTAATCCTTAACAAAATACAATTAATACCAGAATAACAAACACCTCAACCTCTCACATATTTCTATTATTACCTTGCGAAATAACTTCACATTGCCTCAGAACCTATATATTTTTAGCCTGCACGTCAGATACAGGAGTACGTACTCAACATACCAAAAATCCTAAAACAATCCCGCCACCTTTTAGACATAAAGCAAATATAAAATTCACAAGAAAGTTTGGCCATGGTCTTGACGACTCTGTAATATGCCACGATTTAAACTTCCAAAACACTCTAAACAACCAGTGTTCTTTAACCAAATAACTTATCAGATACAAGGTACCAAACCACATATGTTCAATATAGTATTAGAACATTATACTTACTCATTTCTCCCACTGACACTTCAAAAGGATAGGCTTCTTAATGGTGTGCTGAACCACATAGGTTCAATGTAAGAATAAAAATCTTTGACCTCACAACTACAGTGTATTTTTTTCAATAGTCTTGATTTATACTGATAATTCCAAATTTCATTGAATTATTATTATCTGGAAAGCTAAAACCTTTAAAACTTTAACAATATGAAACATGCAATGGCAATTTCAACAGGTTTTTCTATTGTTAGTGCAGGAGAGAGAGAGAGAGAGAGAGAGAGAGAGAGAGAGAGAGAGAGAGAGAGAGAGAGAGAGAGAAAAAACAGCAATCGCATAACAGCGTATGAGCCTGTACGAAATGCACATGCATTACACCATCCAAAAGCATCAAAGTCCATCATATGTGTTTAAATTTTTCAGGACTGAAAAGCTAAACTAGTTAATTTGACCTCAGGAAACCAGAAATTAGGAACATTGAGTTCCTCTTTGTCATGCCTACTGTCAAACACATCAGTCAAAAGGGTTGCCTTTGCCTTTGAAAAGTGAGGGACAGAGCCATCTGGTTTAAAAAGGAGGAACTGTTATGTCTATACCAAACAGTGCAGATTTAAGGATAGCCCACCACTTTATGTTCCTGTGTTGCACCAAAGTTTGTTTTTCACTCTGTATTTTAACCCACAAAAAGGGATACACCCATCAATTATGATGACCAGATTCTTATTCAAGGGAATATCAGGCTCAACACTTTGGTATAATAGTTAAGAGTAATGTTCCATTCATACAATTATGAAGACTATTGCAATTGTTTCGCACTTATTGATTACTATATAAGGAGTTAGAAGACATCAGTGCTTTATCTCGCTTCTTCATTTGAGTAATTACCTTTTACAAGACTATCATTGTAAATTTTGCTCAAATTATAGCATCCATAAATGTTACCTTATCCAAATTTTAGTTTGTACTGATTTACCTTTTTACTAATTTCTGTTGTGAGTTTTTAATTAGTAGAATTTCACTGTAACTGTGTTCCTCTCTTGTATTTCCACTATCTTATTCCTTATTGTCCTAACTCCTTTCAGTTAATCTAAATCCTTTGTCTCTACATGCAAACTCTCTCCCTACCATCACCTGACAATTAGACACTGGCCTGTCCACACTATCGAGCAAGTTCGATAGGCAAACAGTGATAGCAGATCACAAAAGGCAGTGAGGATGAGGATTGACCTCAGAAGCAGAAAAACGACAGGAAGGACCTAGCCACAAATATTCCCATCAAATGGAGTGTAGACCACAAATACGGGGGGCTATAGTTGTCAACTGATATCACATAAAGGTTTGTGCTTTGTGGGTCACTTCCCTGAGAGTCAGACAGGAGAGCTGTTTCACTATGCCAAACACTGGAGAAGAATAAAATAGCCTTGTGTGGGATAATTCAAACAGGACAGGAAAGAGTGTAGCATCGCCCAGTAGTTATGAATCATTGTAAATCAATAATGTTGAGAAAAGAAAACTTTACAGTATTTGCAATAACCTAATATGTATAAAACCACACACAAGAGAGATTGTTTATTGCATCATGAGACACCACTTACCTCATGGTCATAATGTTCTTCCACAGCTTCCTTGAAAGTGTCAAGATTGGTGTTTGACGGAGATGTCTTCATTGTGTCACCATCACTAAGGAAAGAAAGGTCACCAAAGCACCAAAATTTGGGGCTGTAAACATCGTCTGTCAAAGACCCTGACTTGCACGAGTTTTCTAACTGTCGCATTTCCCGCCTGTATTGATTTCGAAGAGTATCTAGTTTCTTTTTTATATCCTTGATGGTAATATCGCCATGCTTCTTTTGCAATTCTGTTTTTATTGCTGTAAGTGCTGCTAGACGCATTTTCCTATTCTTATAATCAGCACTTTTAACGTTCCACAAACAAGACTGTTGGCGGTACATACCAATTAGCCATGTGGTATCTTTCCTGGACCAATGAAGGTTTGAGGATTCATTATTACTAGTAGAAGGACGGCCAGGCACAAATATATACACAGCTTTGACTGGGGCGCCTTCTGTCGCACTTTTACAGTCTGGTGTCTCTCTTCGAATTTCTGATGGCACCGTATGATGAGGAGTATTTGGAAACAAGGTGGGAACAGCATTGTCTTTAAGAAATGGACGCTTTAATTTTGCAGTAATTCTGTTTCCTGTTTTTTCATCAACAGCAGACATTTCCCTTACAATATCATCAGGATGGAAATGCTGTTCACAAACCTGCAAGTACAATGATATAGGATACAGGAAACGTGACAAGTAGTGTATAAGATAAATAATTATAATTAGAAATTTCTGAGATCGTCTATTTATTTGTACATTTAATAAAAGAAAACATTTCATATTTGAAAAGCTTTAAAAATTCATCCCGAAATCTTAAGGTTGTATCGGTTTCTCCATTAGTCTTAATTCATTTAAAAAAAAAAAATTGTCTTGAAGCTACCAACGATAGCTGGCAATTCAAGTGTATATTGTTTAAAAAACTGGAATCCCATGGTACGTAATATATATCCTTAGAGGCATATATTTAGCGAAAATTGGTAATTGGAATGTTAGAACCATGAATCAGATTGGGAAGTTACAGCAAATGAAGAATGAATTTATGAAATATGTTTAGATATCTTGGCCCTTAGTGAAACATATTGTAAAGGATTGTTAATAAAACCTTAGAACAAATACAAACACACACACAGACACATACACACACACACACACACACACACACATATATATATATATATATATATATATATATATATATATATATATATATATATAGGAAGAACAGATGGAGTTTGAAGAGATAGGGTAGGAATGATGATGACGCCAAGAGCAAAAATGGTATTAAGTGAAGACCTATAAGTAGTTGATTGTTACTTGCAAAGTTTAAATCAAAACAATGCAATATGAGTATTATAGTTTGCTATGAACCAACAAATGATTTCCCTAAAGGAAGGAAAGATGAATACTATGAAGAACTGCAAAGTGTAACAGATGAGAGAGAGAGAGAGAGAGAGAGAGAGAGAGAGAGAGAGAGAGAGAGAGAGAGAGAGAGAGAGAGAGAGAGATTGTGATTGGTGACTTCAATGCTCAAGTTGGAAAGAATAATCAAGGTGTAGAGAATGTGATGAGTGTTGAAGGTCTTGGCGAAATTGCAAATCTTGTCACTGGGAGTATTATTTTCCAGCACAAAGACATCCACAAATATACTGTACATGGACTTCATCATGTTGCAATTACAAAATCAAATGGATCATATAGCCATTAATAAGGAGAGAAGGACTGAGAAATGTAAGAAGCTATAGAGGTGCAGAAATTGGTAATGATCACCAAGTACTCATTGCCAAACTGAAATTAAACCTGAAAGGGCCAAACAGAAATGCAGATACAATACCTAGGTTCAATACAGATAAGCTTCTAGAAGATGAGCACAGAGAAACATTTGCAATTGAATGTTAGAGTCAATGCACATTCTTGGAGACTTTTAGAGACAAAGAGTAGGCAATTAATGATGCTGAAGTTTTGGGACATACAGTTACAAAGAGGAATCCATGGATATCTAATGATACGTTGGATGTTATAAAAAGGAGACAAAGATAGAATTCGATTGTTGAAAGTTTTTGAGGAAGTAATAAAAATTATAAAGTAGAGCATACTAAATATTCCCGTATTAAGAGCAAGGCCAAAAGCTAGGAATAACTGGAGAGAACATTTAGACAGGAAAGTAGATGAGGCTGACAAAGCTATGACATCAGGGAGTGGCTATAATGTAATAATCTCTCATAAATCTATTAATGAAATATCTATGGGGGCGAAGAAAAAGAAGAAGCATATACCCATCAACAAGCAAGATGGATCTGTTAAAGGGTAACAACAGATGATGAAATAAGGCAACGTTGGATGGCACACTTCAGTGAGGTCATGAATAGGAGATATGAAGGGAATGATTTGATTGATATACATGAATCCGATGAAGACCTGGATGTGTCCATAAATGAATTCAGTGTTTTGGAATTGGAAGCTATCATTAAAAAACTCAGATGGAGAGCCCAAGATTACAATGGAATAACTGCCGAGACGATATTGACCAAAAATGAAATGACCCCTCAGAATACCTAAAAGATTATTTTGTAGAATGTGGCATGAAGAAGCAAATCATGGTGAATGGGAGTTAGAAGTGTTGGTGGAGAAAAAAAAATATGACTGATTGCAATTAGAGGCATCACACATACATTGGTTGTCATGAAAATATATAGTATTCTAGAGAAACTAAAGAGAAAGATTGGTGAAAAGGTTAGAGATGAACATGAAAGATTTAGAAAAGGTAGAAGATGTACTGACCACATTTTCATTTTGAGACATGTACAGCAATGCATTAGAAATCCACTTTTGATGGGATTTGTGGACTATGATGAAGCCTTTGATAGTGTGCATCAGCCTATTTTGTGGAGAGTCCTATGTTATTATGGAATTCTTCTTAAATATGTTAATTTGATTTAGTCTGTTGATGAGCATAGCAAATTTAATGTTAGTGGAGTCCTATCAAATGACTTTCCAGTGAAAAGCGGAGTACTCCTAGGGAATGTGTTGTCACCTTTGCTGTTCATCCTCCTCAAGGTTTTGTAACATGTAGAACAGTTATCACCATATCCGATGATTTGTACTAGGATGAAAATCTTCTCTGGATGTTTTTAACCCAGTTTTTTTCTCACTTCTTCATTTTCAGGAAACTTAAAAATATTAACTTTAGGCCCGTTATTATAATTTCCCTTACATTTGGGAACACAACACTTGAACGGCATTGCACTTTCAGGTAGAAAACACTTGATACACCACAGCAACACTATGGCTCACCAATTTTCTATTAATGTTCTATCTTCACATCTTTTTTCAAATTCAATAGAAGTTCCTCAGTATATTTTCAAATTGTCACTTAAAATTCACTAATATATCTATTTTCTTGAACTTCGAGTAAAAAAATGTGTCCAAGCCACATTACTTTATATCGTCACTCACTCGGGAACACTAATAGTCATTAGCCTACATTCTCTGCGTCATAAGGAATTTTAAATGTCGCCGTGAATGGCCTTGCCATATCGGTGGTTGCGCTGCCACTCGCCCTCCTCGAGTAGGTTGCCATGCCGGCCAACCCAAATTATTGTACGGTGCTGGCCAGACTATGGTATGTGACTTGGAATTATGTTCCATATGTATTAGTTATGGTACATGATATGGTATACTAGGTCCTAATTTATAATTATAGATATGTTAATATCGAGTATAGTCTTATTCTAAACAACATGCAGCCTCTCTCTCTTTCTCTCAAATTGCTTATATATTTCCAAGTTTTGTTATACAAAACACTATCTCTAATTATATATATATATATATATATATATATATATATATATATATATATATATATATATATATATATATATATATACATATGTGTGTGTGTGTGTGTGTGTGTGTGTAGAAATACGGGTAGATGTAGATAATCAAATGTTTGCTGAAGTCATTTTTCTAATTCATTACTTAACATTTCCAACTCGCGTTTCCTTTCAGCGCTGAATGACCTTTAATGGCCTCAATGCTTAGGCTATCTTAAATGTCATAAATCCATGCATTCAAAACTTGAAGAACGATTTTCAGCATATATGATTGGGATTCCAATAATATTGTCAACAAGTCATAAAAGTTATTAAAAAATCTATTATGTTTGGCATTTCATTTCTCCATATACAAGTTAGCGTTTCTTGTAAATACAAAAAGTCAATGGACAGTACTTACAGTATAATGGAAATTTCTACAAAGCGTTATCTCTCTTCAGCGAGGAAACTCGTGGATAACGTACACAGATATTTTGCAAAAGAAAAGGAAAACAATGTCCCTCTAATCGATGGAGTAAAAGTATGGGATCTACTGGTACAAAAGCAGTTTCTACAAGGACAAGTATTGGTATCATTAAGGAAGGAAGTGATTCCGAAACTGAAATTGGGCACTATTTTCAAAGATGAGAAAATAAGTCTTCCTACTTTCAACCAGTCTGTCTGTCTTAGATTGCCTTACCTTAGAAGGACAGTCATTTATGCCAGAGAAGGAAGGTAAGAAGTTAATAAAATTCAAGGAAATAAAGATGCGTGACTTGTTAAAGGTTATGAGAGAGATGAAGAATACATATTGTGGAAACGACCCTTTCCCAAATAGTTCAATAAGTGAAGCTCCAAACAAGCAAGTTGTATATAATATTTACCTAAATATAATTAACCTAAGTATATCACAATCCAGTTTTCCTAGCTGTGAAAAAAACTGCGTTGATCAAACCAATATACAAAGGAAAAGGTGATGTAAACGAACTAAATTCATATAGGCCCATTACAAATTTATCCTACATGTCGAAGCTTATTGAAAAAATCATAAGTGAGCAATTATGGGCGCATATTGATGAGTTAAGAGGTATTCCCGGAAAATCAATCGGCCTACAGAGCTAATCACTCTACAGAAACCACCTTGTGCTCAATAATGAATATGATAGGTCTTCTTGATGGGGGAAAGTGTGGAATTTTGATTATGTTAGATCTTAATGCTGCTTTCGATACTGTTGTGCACGAGTACTTACTTGACGACTTAAAGTCCATTGGAGTGACTGAGGAAGCACTGGGATTTTTGCAAAGCTAGTTAATGAACAAGAAGAATATTGTAGAAGTTTCTGGAAACCGATCTAGTGAGAGAATTCTTATGAAAGGTCTACCACAGGGTAGTGTTCTGGGCCCTATCTTGTTCAACATATATACTATCGAGCTATCACATATCTTGAAAAAACAAAAAGTGGGCTTTAAACTATATGCAGATGATACTCAGTTCTACCTTTCAATTTCAACAGCACAAGATACAAAGAGGAAAATTGATGAGATAATGACTGAAATAAAAATATGGATGCAGAGGAAAAAGTTTAAATTAAATCATGATAAAACATAATGTATGTTTTTTGGCACAAAGGTGGCTTTGAAGAATTACCAGTTATTTCAAAGTATAAAAATTGGTGACGCTGATGTTAGGATTGTGCCTGTTGTGAAAAATTTGGGTGTACTGATAGCTTGTAATTAGTCAATGAGTGATCAAATAGTGAACACAGTGAAAGTGTGTAATTATCACCTGAGAAACATAGCATTATTAGAAAATATTTAACAGAGGGCAGTACAAAAATTTTAGTGATGAGTCACGTAATATCAAGGCTTGATTATTGCAATTCTCTGTACTATAAATTGCCCAATACACTACTAAGAAAGCTTCAAAATGTGCAAAATGTGCTAGACTGATAAAAAGCATTAAATTTCGGGAGAGAATAACTCCTGCACTGATCAATCTACATTGGTTACCTATTAAGGCTAGAATTGAATTTAAGATTTGTTTGTTGACTCACAAAGCACTTACAAGTGATAAGCCTAAATATCTCCATGATTGCTTGGTCCCCTACCCTCAAGCTACTAGCGCTGCTGTAAGAGTTAGACATGCTGATGACCCATATAAACTATTCGAAATTAGTGTGAATCATGCAATAGGAGGAAGAACTTTTTGTTATGCTGCACCGTGACTCTTCAACAACCTTCCACTTGGTGTCAAGAATAGCAAAAATGTGGCAGCTTTCAAGAAAAACCTGAAGACTTATCTCTTTGGAAAGTGTTATAATAGTGATCTGAAAACTATTAAGCCTGAATACAAATGCTAGCGAATAACTGAAAAGATAGAGAAAAATATAAACTGAAAAGAAATTTTTTTTAACACATCAAGGCACACCTGAACAGACTCTTAGTGTCTGATGGAGGGCGAGAAATAAACTCCTAAAAGTAAAAGTAAAGTACCATTGTGTAAGACAAGGGCTCTAGCTTTCCTATCAGCTAAAATGAAGAAGAGTGCACTGCGTCAAATTGTGATAAGGTTCTATGTTAGAAAACAGTTATCTAACATTGTTATAGTTTTGCGAGATGTCTGCAAAGGTCGCTTAGAAAATCTTCCATTAAAATAAATTTCATTAAGAAAAGGTGAAATGCAGAAAATATCTATAGTAAAAGAAGTGATTTGTCAGCCGCAAGGACTAAGTTTTTGTGTGTTATGAGGAAAATGCGAGAAAAGGAGAATGCGATTGCAAATAATTTCATTATAATGTAGTGAGAACTAAATCTACAAGAAAAGGAAATAACTGAAAGATTTGTTGTTATTGTTGTAGATTAGATTATCTAGCCCTTCTGGCCAGACACAAGTAAAGGGTTAAGATTTAGATTCCCAATCCCTCCCAGACAAAAACAAGATTAGTGTGACACGCTGAATGAGTTAATCAGTAGCTATCAAGCAGGTCAGATTATTCGCTCATATCTTAATTGAGCAGTATTAAGGTATGATAGTCCACAGAACGCAGTGTAAACTTTATTTTATTTAAAGAGAGTATGAGGTTGAGATTATGGTACATGGCACGGGCAGCATGGTACATGGTATGCAGACCTTTAATGGTATGTATATGTACAATGATTAATGTACCCATAGCAACCCGTCAGTCTCACCCTCTAGCTTGTGTATTGAAACGGGATATCTCTACCATTGCCGTCTCAATAAAGTTTTTAACAAATTCATCGAAACTATTTATAGTGTCATTTTCCATCCATATTTGAAACTTTAATTCATCTCGTTTACGTTACCTCGTCTTTTCTTTTCCTCGGTTTCCTACGAGCTGGTGGTACTTTCCGTGACGTGTATTCTGGTGGATTATGAAAGATGGTCGGGTATGCATCCTTGGTCAGAGTTGGCGTCCCCCTCTTAGCGGTGATCACAGTTCCATCAGGACGTGTCATGCTGTCTTCTGTAAGGATGAAACGTTCTTCAAAATGCTTCCCACAAACTATTGTATTAGGCGTAGGTGTAAAGTCTTTTCTGTGGATTTCTTTTATCCAAAGCTGCCGTCGTTGTTCATCCCTTGGGAAGCGGAACGCAGAAACATCTGAGCTTGAATAATTACTTTTACAACCCGGCACACAGCATGACCTTGGCATCTGAAAAAAAATATTAATGATTTTTTTTTCACAAATTTGATTTTCGAGAAATCATTTCTTATCCAAACCTTAAAATGCTATTAACCCGCCAAACAAAACAAATTAAGTGGAATTATAAGAACTCTTTGCTTATCTCCTATTTGCTTTTAAATAATCAAATGACTGACACATTCTCATACGGCCACACGAGATACAAAATAGTGACAGTAAATTCAAAATTTTATCATACATCTCATATATACATATATAAATATAAATATATATATATATATATATATATATATATATATATATATATATATAAATATATATAAATATATATAAATATATATATATATATATATATATATATATATATATATATATACATACACAAATACATGTGTATATATATATATATATATATATATATATATATATATATATATATATATATATATATATATATATATATATACACACACACACATGATGGGACGATACCAAATTTTATAATAATTCCAATACGAATCCCGATTCCGATACTGCCCAGTAGAAGCAATGAATTCGTGATTATTTTCAGACACTGAAGCTGGTTTAAAAAACAAATACTTTTATCAATTATCCGTCTTGAAGGAATATAAATGGTTTTGTTACAGCTAAAAGGAAAATAAGATTCTTATAAAATAAAATGAAAATGGCAAACGTTTAAAAAAGAAGTCATAGAAGTAAATTTCATGAAGGTATTTATTCACATTCAAATCCCAAAATTCTTCTTTGATTTTAATGCAATAACAGCAACTCACTGGTTTGACCTTTCAGTCGATTTCTTTTCTGCGAGTAAATAGTCCCCCCAACAACACTAAATAACCGATCGTTGGCTTCCAACAGAAGAGAGAGGAAGAGGGAGGGGCAGACAAATACTTTCCGGCAAAAAGTGCCATGATATGAAATTAAATTTTTATCTAATCGCCCTCTGCAAAGGATTCTATTTTCTTCCTAAAAATATGTTTGAACATTTCATGTTCTATTAAAAGAATTTTGTTGTTTTCGGCGTTAGCTCTATTTTCCCTTGTCGTTTTTGAGTGGAAGGAAGCGGTAAATGTTATATAGATATTTTTGACATGTGATAGTTCTTAAAAACTAATCTTCGTGCATGACGTTAAAATCCAAAGCTTTAGTATTTAAGAAATCATAAAAACAAAAAATTACGCGAGACAGCAGCCCAGTTTGCAACTCTACACGTCACTGAACTTGTTAAAGTATCAAACTCGTCCTGTTCTTGTTCATTTTTCACACATCCATTCAGCGTTACACCTTCTTTCTTCTGTAAATGTTCTCAACTTCTTCTTTAGAAATAATGATACTCTAGATATTAAGATCTATAGATTATGCTTATACTTTAAAGTCACCAAACAAAATATTTACTTTTTTATCATTAGGCATACCTGTAATATAAATTCAAGTTGCAAACATACGAATCCCAAAGAATCGTTTTCAGAATAGGTAATTCGATTTAAATTCTCCAATTGTGATACCAGAAAAAGTTCCGATATTTTCGATTCTCGATTCCGAATACTCGTCCCATCACTTGTGTGTATATATATATATATATATATATATATATATATATATATATATATATATATATATTAATTGCTAGGCTACAACCCTAGTTGGAAAAGCATGATACTTTAATCCCAGGGCCCCCAATAGAGAAAATAGCCCAGTGAGGAAAGGAAACAAGGAAAAATAAAACATTCTAAGAAGTGTAACAATATTAAAATAAATATTTCATATACAACCTATAAAAACATTAACAAAACAAGAGGAAGAGAAATTAGATAGAATAGTGTACCCGAGTGTACCCTCAAGCAAGAAAACTCTAACCCAACACAGTGGAAGACATTGGTACAGAGGTTATGGCACTATCCAAGACTAGAGAACAATGGTTTGATTTTGGAGTATCCTTCTCCTAGAAGAACTGCCTACCATAGCTAAAGAGTCTCTTCTATCCTTATCAAGAGGAAAGTAGCCACTGAACACAATTACAGTGTAGTAGTTAACCTCTTACCTTATTCTATATTTGGGTTCCCCTAGGTCACTCAGTGTGAGGCACCTCGTATATCCACCAGAGAGTTGCTAATGCATCTTCCGGTGTATTATGCATCTTCCAGTCTTAGATGGTCTGGGATGCATCTTAGGTAATTATCAAGCTTATTCTTAAACACGTCTACGCTCATTCCTGATATGTTTCTTAGATGAGCTGGCAGCGCATTAAAGTCGTTGCATTATCGATGCTGGTGTGTAGTGGATTAATGTCTTGTGTGCCTTCCTTAGTTTTCCTGGTATAGTTTTGGGCACTATTAATCTACCTCGGTTCGTGCTCTTTCTGATATTTTTAGCTCCATGATGTTTTCAGCAATTCCTTCGATTTGCTTCCATGCTTGTATTATCATGTAGCATTCTCTTCTCCTTTCTAGGCTGTATAGTTTTAAAAATTGCAGTCTTTCCCAGTATTCAAGGTCCTTAACTTCTTCTATTCTAGCAGTATAGGACCTTTATACACTCTCTATTTGTGCAATATCCTTTTGGTAGTGTGGGTACCATATCGCATTGCAGTACCCGAGTGTACTACGTACATAAGTTTTGTAAAGCATAATCATATGTTCAGCTTTTCTTGTTTTAAAGTGTCTGAATATCATTCCCATTTTAGCTTTACATTTAGCCAACAGTGTTTCTATTTGGTCGTTGCATAACATATTCCTGTTTAACATTACACCAAGGTCTTTAATTGCTTCTTTGTTTGTGATTGTCTCGTTATTAGGTCCTTTGTATGCACATACCGTTCCTTCTTCGATTCCATAGTTTATCGATTCGAATTTACCAAAGTTAAATACCATCCTATTTATCTCCACCCATTCATGTATTTTGTTTAGATCTTTTTGTAGTGAGTTCCTATCTTCATCACCAGTAATTTCTCTACTTATTCTTGTGTCATCGGCAAAATTTCTCAGTACAGAGTTTTCAACATCACAGTCTATATCTGAGATCATAATAACAAACAGCAGTGCAGCTAATAGCATACCCTGTGGCACGCCAGATATTACCCGATCTTCATCTGATTTCTCGTCATTTGCAACCATGTTTTCTGTTTTGCAGAAATTCATTTACCCATTTTCCTATCTTTCCAACAATATTATGCTTTCTTATTTTTTTCTCTAACACATTATGGTCTACCTTGTTAAAGGCTTTTGCAAAATGCTAGATAGATCACATCTGTGTCTTTTTCATTTATCATATTTTTGTATATGTTTTCATAGTGCTATCAGTTGCGTTTGTGTAAAGTTTTCCGGGCAAAAAACCATGTTGGCCTATATTAAATAAATTATTCTTAACCAAATGATTCATTTTCTTTTTTATTACTCTTTCATAATATGTGATGTTAAACAGTTCTATAATTGCTTGCCTCTAGTCTTGATCCACTTTTGAAAATAGGGGTTATATAAGCTAATTTATGTTTAACATATCTCTTGCTCATATCTACACTGTCTTAGCAGTAATGCAAGCAGCTTCGCGATAGTGTGTGCTGTTTTTTTTAAACAAAACCGCTGGAACTCCATCTGGTCCGGCCGCCGATCCAATTTTTATTTCGCTTATAGCCTGCACAATATCTGCTTCATTAATATCTATATCTGTTAGATATTCAACATTTCTTCTCTCAATTCTGTTTCATTTTTCTCATTCGCAATTCTTGGTGTGAACTCACTCTTATGTTTTTCTGCTAATATGTTGCATATTTCCTTTTTTTTATTGGTTAATCGTCCTTCAATTCTTAGAGGGCCTATTTCTAATCTCCCTTTATTCATCTTTATTGCATTAGAGTAAAGTACTTTGGTTTTTTTTTATATTTTGAAGTGTCCTTTCTTCTAAGTCCCTTTATTCATTTTCTTTCGATTGTATAATTTTTTGTTCTGCATTTTGTATCTTACTTTTTATTTCCATCATATTCCATACATTTTTTCTTTTGCAAGATTTTTCTTGCACTTTCTAATCTTCTGAAATAAGATCCTCCTGTCTCTTGGTATGCATGTCTGACGTTTATTGTTTTTTTCTGGTACATATTTTTCAACAATTTTCTCCAGTATTTTGTACATTATATCCGTATTTACCTGTATATTATCACTTACGAATATATTTTTCCATTCTTTGTTCAATTCTTCATTTATTTCTGACCATTTTATATTCTTACTATAAAAATTATATTTTCCATAGCCTTCTGTTACAATCCTCGTGGGGATCGAACCAGGTTCTTTCGAATTGATTAATTAAATTAGGATAACTCGACAACCACCCACATTGGAAAAGGGAAAATAGACTGAAAACTCGTAAAAGAAAGCATAATTTTATTTACAACTAGTCACAGATCAATGTTTCTTGATTGAGTACTTGGGAAGCACTGAATTAAACAAAGAAAATCATCTGATTAAACTACACTCCAGCAAATAGGGGAACAGTCAAGAAAGCAGACATATAATACTTAAAAGAAGCGATGATACTCTTCACAGCAGATCTTGACAAATCAGGAACGTAGATAATTCAGGTCTGGGCGTTTCGTTGTTGGTAATAACGACAGGGGTCAACTCGTTCTGACATCTCGAACAAGTTGTCGTAAGGCTGATCACATCTGCATTCTGGTCCTTACGTTCTCTCTCTCGTCCTCTCATTTGCCTTTTCGTACTTCTTGAAGTTTATATACCCCTGTATGAGAGGGATTAACTATGGACAATTCCATATAAGCAAATTTTCTCCTTTCTTCATCCTCATTGGTTTTCCTTAAAACCACGCCTCTTTGATCGCACCTTCCTGAACGCTATGCTGGTGTAATCATGATCCATATGGCACCATAATTGAAGCGAGACATGTGTTTACCTTCCGTTAATGTATATTATTCGGCAACAACACTGCTCTCCTTATCCTATGGGTCCTTCCATAACGTTGGCTTCTCGAATTGCTACAACAGACGATCGTTATGCCCAAGGTCTGCTGATCTAGGCACATCTAATAAATATCTTGATCTCAAACGACGGCAGTAACAGTTTCCAGTAAACACTAGCGGGACCTCCTCTCTCTGCTTCTTAAGAGTAGAAAATTCCCATGTTTTAACATTCTTTTCTATATTATTCTATCCACCCATGACACCTTCCCATCGTTTTGTGCTTCGATTATCTCTGCAATCACTTGCTTTGGAATGGACTATTAATTCTATGACATTGTGGTCTGAAATTCCCGTGTTATACACTATTACTTCTTTAACATAATTCACCTCATTCACAAATACTAAATCTAGGACATTGTCCTTTCTTGTTGGAATGTGGTTTATTTGTTGCATATTATGTTCTAATAGCATATCTTGAGGCTTTTCAAATCGCCTCTTATCTTCTGCGCTACTATTACTCTCTTTTTTATATGTATATATACAACCACTTTCTTCTATCCGTTATTTCCAATCCACAAAAGGAAAGTTAAAATCTCCAGGTAGGAGTATATTCCAGTCTTTATGGTTCCTACAAATATCATTTATTTTTTCTATTATTATGTCAAACTCCTTAGTATTTGGGGGTCTGTGAACTACAATATTCACTAGTTTTTCATATTCAAATTCTACTGCAATCAATTCACATTTTTCTTTCCTATTTGCTGAGTTTTCTGACTTTCATTCATGGTTGCAGGATGTATATATCGACAATTTTTTTTCAATTTGCATCCTTTTCCTTCTTTCAGGTTTTTGCATATCTTGAGTGGAGAAGAATTGTTTGGTAATTTCATTGTTGTCACAGGACAGAGAAAAATCTGTAAAGAATAGGCCAGACTATTCGGTGTATGTCTAGGCAAAGGGAAAGAACCGTAACCAGAGAGAAGGATCCAATGTAGTACTGTCTGGCCAGTCAAAGGACCCCATAACTCTAGCGGTAGTATCTCAACAGTCGGCTGGTGTCCTAGCCAACCTACTACCTATATACAGTATATATATATATATATATATATATATATATATATATATATATATATATATATATATATGTATGTATGTAATATATATATATATACATATATATATACACATATATATGTATATATATGTATGCATACGTATATACATGTATGTATATGTATATATGAAATACTACCACTAGAGAGTTATGGGGTTTTATGACTGGCCAGATAGTACTACATTGGATCCTTCTCTCTGGCTACAGTTCATTTTCCCTTTGCCTATACACTCACACACCAAATAGTCTTGCCTATTCTTTACATATTCTCCTCTGTCCTCATACACCTGACAACACTGAGATTACCAAACAATTCTTCTTACCGCACTGTAATTTTTCAGTGGCCACTTTCCTCTTTGAAAGGGTAGAAGAGACTATTTAATTATGGTAAGCAGCTCTTCTTGGAGGACACTCCAAAATCAGGCCATTGTTCTCTAATCTTGGGTAGTGCCCTAGCCTTTTTATTATGGTCTTCCACTGACTTGAATTAGAGTTCTCTTGCTTAAGGGTACACTGTTCTATCTTATATCTTAATTCTCTACCTCTTGTTTTGTTAAAGTTTTTTATTGTTTATAAAGTGATATTTATTTTAATATTGTTGCTCTTGCTAAGCTGTAGCTTAGCAAGTAATAATAATTATAATAATATATGTGTATATATATATGTATGTATATATATGTATATATATACTGTATATAAATATAATTACTACTTGGGCATGTTATTCTACACTTAGAATTTATAGGCAATGTCTTGGTGGAAGATAGCTTCTCTTCGGAAAAATGTCCTGCAGATAGTTTTCAGAATAACAGGATATTGCATTAAAGTTTCTCTATATATTATCTAGTGTCGACACGTGTTTCGATTCTTCAGGACTACACTGGCTGATTGAATTACACTTTAATATATAGGCTATGATGGTGATAATGATGATGCCAAAACATTTGGAAAATCCAAAACTAATTGACAAAAATTGAAATATGAAAAATTTAGATTCTTGAAAATGTAAAGATGAAATTTAAGATTAATTTCTAAATACATGAATTATTTTTCACAAGGCTTCACAGAACTTCATGGCCGATCTTGCATGCCCTCCAATGTTTCGCTGAAGTTTACAATAACACTTTTTTTTGCAGTCAGACTGACATTGGTTCTCGACAAAGTCATGTCATATTCAAAGCAGACTAATTCGTAAAGCTTACACGCCCCACCAGAAATTAGGTGATATTCTGAAAACTATCTGCAGGGCAGTTTGTCCGGAGAAAAGCTATCTTCCAGTTTTGAACGCCACCAAGACATTGCCTATTCATTATAAACGGTAACATGCCTAAGTAATATATATATATATATATATATATATATATATATATATATATATATATATATATATATGTGTGTGTGTGTGTGTGTGTGTGTATTTTGCTAATACAAAAGCACTTTAGAAACCTTGATTTATTTATAACCAATGCAGTATTACTGAATATCAATTAAAACATTAGATAATTGTCTTCTGTGAATTATCAATTAAACGAAATTAAAAATGTGGAAGCCGTTAAAGATTTAAAGATAAAATAATGTTATTGTTATATAATTTTTGAGAAAACATTCTTCATCCAACCTTTAGAATACTATTAAACGATCAAACAAAATAAATTGAGTTGAATTATTATAAGAAATTTGTTGCATATGTTTTTTGCCTTTGCATTATTTTAAACACTGACGCGTTCTCCTACAGCCCCACGAGATACAAAACAGTGACAGTAAATTTAAAATTTTATCACATCGCAATTTAAAATGCATCACAAATTCACAATGTAAAACTGCCTTACACCCTGTTCCTCTCATGGCAGATCTTGTTATTAATGGCTATATAACAAGTGAAGTAGCAATGGAATATAGTTTAGTTTACGGTATTTGCCCAAGATACTCAAGCATATCAAGCTGGAATTACCCAGCTTGTATATAAACAGACTAGTAATGAAGTTATAAACCACAGAATATTATATTACTACTTTAATCCAATAAGTAAACTATATACAAATCTTACCTTGCATGACACTCAGTATGAAATCCATTATTAGGAGATAAACACAAATCACAAAGGGAGCATCGCCAGAAGGTGCTCCTCGAATGAACACAGATTGCAGACTGAGTTTGAATGAGAATGGCAACCCTGCGCTTGGAGTCCAAGCCAGCGTAATAGCCGGCGTCGGTTGGTCCAACCGACGCTGGCTATGACGTCATAGTCCTCACACAGCCGCCATTCCCAGGCTTTCTATATCGAGGCGGCAGTGTCTCTACTCGCAGAAGCCTCCCCCCTACACCCATACTCACCCAACCTCCGACCAACCCCCATCCGCACCGGGCAATTAGGTACCACCCGACAGATGCAAGAAAGTGCTACTGCTTCCCTCCTCACCATTTCTTCTGATGATGGTTGGAAGACAGTGCTAAGCTTCTGTTAAGAGCTGACCAGAGGGAGGAAGGGGGAGGAGTAGGACAGAAAACCAGATCTCTCTCTCTCTCTCTCTCTCTCTCTCTCTCTCTCTCTCTCTCAAATCAATCTTGTGATGTCGACAATTTTCATTAGTTAATCTTCATGATGCTAAAAGGTTTTCTGATGTAGTTATTTTTAGGATATATATATATATATATATATATATATATATATATATATATATATATATATATATATATATATATATATATATATATATATATATATATATATATATATATATATATATATATATATATATATATATATATATATATATATATATATATACATACTAATATTTGCAGCATGTCTGAAGATTCACTGCTCCCATAATAATATGGTCAACTTTGAAAGCTTCCCACATATTCTGCAAATCCATCATCATGTGCATAATTTAAAAGTCTGGTAGACCGTACGTCACTGCATCATGAAATAATAATCATGCTTAATTTGCCAGGTACGAGTTCGGTAGGTACTAATGGACTTTTTAAAAGAGTGATCAATTAAACGTAACCATATTACTCCCTACCTAGACGACTACATAATCATATTTGAAATTGTATTGATTATGGGGATTTCATACAAAATATATCATTTTAATTTCAAGGTCATTAATACTCTTTGGCTATTTTTTTTTTCTATTGGAACCCTTGTGCTTATAGCATCCTGCTCTCCAACTAGGGTTGTCTTTTAGCTTATAATAATAATAATAATAATAATAATAATAATAATAATAATAATAGTAGCAATAGTAATAATAATAATAATAATAATAATAATAATAATAATAATAATAATAATAATAATAATAATAATAATAATAATAATAACAGAGTTGCAGATTTTGATTTGATTAGTTTATGTACATTTCTAAGCACTTGAATATTTTATTTTGTTATTCATGATAACATTGGTGATAAAAGGGGAAACGCAATGCATCAACTGATAGGAATTCATTGATCCAGACAGACAGACAGACAGTCATGAGTGCCGATTCGCAAACGGGGAGGAAATGGCGGAAAGGTGGAAGGGCGATAAAAGTAATATTCTATTGATTTAACATCTGGAATACGTGTGCAGCTTCGCATACGAACCAAATCAAAAGATTGAACGCCTGCTGCCTATTTCATCTCCATCATAACCACAACAGGATTTTTATATAGCTCTTCCCTTCACGGGGTTGCACGTTCTTCATCTTGTATTTTGTCCTTTTTTATGAATTCATGAACCCTCCTATGAGTGTCTGTCTTTTCACTGGTGTTTTCACTCATCTTCTGACTAACTACTGTATGTCGGTGCCGGTTTAGTATGGGGCCTACCTTTCGAATATGGCCTACGAAATTCTATCTGTTTTAGTATGTGGCCTAATCTAACCTAACCTAACCTAACCTTACCTTACCTTACCTTACCTAACCTAAACTTACCTAACCCATCCTAAACAAGCCAGGTAGGCCACATTCTAAACCAGAATAAAAAAAGGTAGGCCACATACTAAACCGGCACCTGTATGTCTTATTTCATCTCATTTCCTGCTCGACCAACTAAACCTTTGAGTGCTAACCCTTTCTCGATTTTCCTCCATACTCTCACCCTCCTAAAGTCACATGATATCTTCTATTTTTGTTTGTCAGTGCCCATAATTCTGCTGTGTGTAATAGTACTTGTCCTAAGTATGAGTCATAAACATTTGCTCTCCTTCTACTAATGGGATATTTACCAGTTGTCAGGCAATCTATCTCTATTTCATTCATGTTGCTGCCACTCTTTATCTTCTGCGCCACAGTCCCTTGTCTAAAGTAACATAAAATCCACCTATTGTAAGACCTGCCCATTCATCACATCTTCTATCTTCGCCAATGGCTCTTGTCATATAATTAGAGATCGAAAAGTCTTTTACTTTACTTACAGTATATTGACAACTAAGGCTAGCTAGACGTCACATTTTTCTTCCGTGAAAGAAAATTCTGGTCAGAATTATATCACCCCACAAATAAACAAGAAGACACTTAAAAAATTTTACAAGCATCTGTTTCACTAGAAATTAATTTATGAAAATATTCAATTTTGACAAATAAATTACCTTTTTCATATGTTTTAGTATATATAGAGAGAGGTTTTAATACCACGGTTTTTAGAAAAAAAGACTTAGTGGATTAGGTTCGAATTTTTATAGCTCTTCTTTTTGTAATTTTAAATTAAACTCTATTTTTATTCTTCTCCACAGAGCATTCCTTCTTACATCTAGTTGGGAAAATTTTCGTACAGAAAAACTTTATTTGTGTGATTATTTTAAGAAAAACTGTTTTCCGACTAAACAATTTTTTAAGCATCTTAACAAATTATTAAATGATGAATTGGCTCAGACTCAAAAAATAACATTACCTAAACCAAAATTTTATGCGAGTTTTCCTTCTATTCATGATGATTCCTTTGGACAGAAGTGTACAAAAATCATACAACAACATTTTCCAGCTATTGTAGTAAACTTAATTCCCAAGAATCCTCTCACAGTTGGCTCGGTTTTTTACTTTAAGAATCGATTGAGTCCTATGGTGTCCTCTGGTGTAGTGTATCGATATATTTGCGCAAAGTGTAACTCTGGGACCTACGTAGGATCTACCAAGAGGTTGTTGAAGGTCAGAAATGATTCTCATAGAGGTGTTAGTTTTCGAATAGGTTGCAGAATATCCGACCCAGAACATTTAAATATTCGTAATCATACTAAAATGTGCAAAATAAATATTGACAATAAAGATTTTAGCATTATAGGGCAAGTATCTAATTACCACGACTTACCTAATCTGGAGTCAATTTTGATTAAAAGACTGGTTCCATCATTAAACACCCAAGCTTCCTCCACTCAATTGTACTTGTCATAGCTTTCCTTGTTTTGTTCTGTAGTTGTTGATGCCCTTCAGTTTTTATTTGCATTTCTGCGAGGTTGGTTCCACTTCTGTTTTATGCATATTTTTACTTGAATTTTTATTTTCTTAATAATTTTTACTTTATATATTTGTATATTTGTATTACTTTTTCTTAATGTTATACATGTACTTTTTATTTGTAGCCCTGGAAGATGTGATAATGACGATCACGAAACATCGGGATTTAGAACTACCTATTTCCCTGTTCACTCTGAGAAATGTAAATTATTGGCTGCCGCCACCTTCTCTGATGATGTATGTATGTACGTATATATGTATGTATATATATCCTAAATGTCATTAAGTTTTTTCGACATTTAACTATTTTTTATTAAGAAATTTACATTTACAATCTACAGTATAATAGTTTATATACATCAGATATTTGCCTGAATATATTTCTTAATTAACATACATTCAAAATTGCACCTCTATCCATCTAAATATGTTTTTAATTTACAAACATATCGACTCGTTATTACTTATTTAACAAAATTTAAATACTATTTTATTTACATTAAAAGTATATATTTTATTCACTTTTTATCCATTCAGTAATTGCGAGTAAGTACTTAAAACCTAAGTACCTTCAACATGTAACTATTGTTTCCGTCATCAGTATTAGGCTTTGCTCACCTCCAGTTCTTATTCATTTCAAATTAATCAAATTTCGTTAAATCCTCATAGTATGAGTTACTAGTTTCTTGACTTTGACTATACTTTATTTACCATCTTCACTTGGCTGCTGTTTATAATTTCGTTGTAAGTGTAAAGTATTATTTGATTATTCTACTTTTGATTTTACCATTATTTAAACTTTTCATTTTAATTTTTTTTTCATGTTATTAAGGTTTATTTGACTGTTACGTCTTATTGTCGTTAGGTTCTGTTTACTTGACTTGTTTATTATTGATAGCATTAGACATTTGACTTTCTTATCATTAGGGAATCAATGTGTGTAATAATCTATTACTTATATTCTAGCGCTTGGGCCGTAGGGCCTTCCAGTTATGCTCTTGTCATTAATGTTTAGCCTTGTTCAGAACCAGAATTCGGTTTATTATTAGATATTGTAGTTTATTGTTGTTCGATATTGTACACCATAAATTTGACATAGCTCTTGTGCTGTAATTTCGCTTTGTCACTGGATTTGTTTTGCTATGCTAGCTGTAAAAGCATTATAGTCATAGTTGTTTTTCTTACATGTAGTTTTGTAATTTATGTTTTTCTCGTCAAATCTTTCTGGCACACAAACATTGATGGAAAGCCAGTCAAAATAATATTGGAAAAATTGATTTGATACTTTTAAGAAGTCAGCGACATCGTAATATCTGGAGTAAAAAAAAAGTCGCCATCCATCATCAGATTTGTTTCACAGCGTTTCAAAAAATCTTTAACTTAGCCATATTTTATTTTGGGAATAAAATAATTGCTTACGTTATTCAACAGTAAGATTAAATATGATTGGTTTATGTTTATATACACGGCATAACATTACTTCTCCGATAAACCCTTAACAACTAACATAAATATTCAATTTTAAGATAAAATATGAGTAGATGCACCTTTATAACTCTTCTCTATATAAACAATTTTATTTAACCTTTCAAGGCAATCACGCGCTTATATTTTACTCGCCAACCTACCATTTATACCATCCTCTGGAACCCTCACTGAATCTGCCAGACTGCCACTACCATTAAACAAGTTATCAGGCTCCTCTCCTGTACGTCCATCTTCCTACAATCTCCTTCTCCCAGTCGCGATTTTGAAATCGACCAATTCCCTAGGCATGGCTTTGTAACTGTTCTGGGTTTATGTGGGTTATCTGTATTTTCTCAACTGTAGCATGACTAGACTTGGATTGCTCCCGCTTTATCCTATGCTCTCATTATCTATAGTCTGTAGTACTCTTTCCTTCAAGCATATCCACGATTTTAAATATTTGCAGCCTTTTAGGAACTTTTCTGTAAAGGGACAATGCGATACAAATGATCTGGTGTGAATTGGAATATAAACAAAGAACAGAATCACAACTCCATTGCATCATAAACAAGAACACTTCCAAAATCTCAAGACAAGTTTTGATGACAGAATATTATAGAAAAGTTCATCTCTGAAGTAATAGCAACCCTTCTAAAAATATTCTCGTCTGCTCTTGGAATTTTCTCACACAAGTTTCCTCTTTTTAAAAAGGAACTATTTCTTTTCTTCCAGCTCTTGTGGCCCAAACCTAAATATGAGCATTTCAATTTGTCTTCAATGTTACATTTTTACTTTTCGTATTCCGCCAGCAGGTTGGTACACTGAAGGACCATAAATCGATAGAAATGATTGAGGTTTGGTGGCCAGCTCATACTGGGTTCATTGGAAATTGCCATTTTATAAATGCTATATATAGTACTGAAAAATGTGTCATTTTTGGTCATACTTTAGTCTTCAGGATTAACGAATATTAAATTTACATGCCTTCCGGAGTCTCATGGTCTTGACTCTAGACCATGAAGATATTAGAATTTTCAGTGATGCAGAACTGTTTGAACATGTGAGAATTCAGATCCCTAGCCTTCACATAATGGACAGTGGATATGACTACCTGCATCACATCAGAGAAGTTTAGAGACATGTCTTCTGAAGCCAGACTCTGGCGATGGATAATACACTAGTTTATTTTAATGTGAGGATTTTTTTTTTTTATAGAATTCCACTCACTCTAATATTCTTGCAACATCATTGATGGGTTACCATCCATACTACATTCTGTTACTTTATTCCAATCCAGATAGTTTTCAATGAAGAACTTATTCATAACATTAAAGATATCCTCACCTCTTATTGTAGTTTCAAGTGAAATGCAAGGAAGCAGTTCCTCATTGTTGTTGCTGTTGCAGATTGCCTGAGGCCAGGCAGGGGCTCTTGCACACTTGTAGCCCGTAGGTGTTTGGCTAGATTTTTTAGGTTTTTAGGTGATTTAGGATAAGGGATAATCTGCGACTTTTATTTGTCCTTGGTGGTTTGGGATGTGGGACAAGGATAATCAGCAACTTTTACTTGTCAATTCAGCTTTCTTTTTTTTTCCCCTTATTTTTAGAGGTGCCCCAGCCTCTTTAGGTCAAATGAAAAGAAAGGTGATGGTGGGGAGGAAGGCATCCACCCCAAAAGAACCCACTGATTCCCATCGTTCAGGTGCAGGGAAAGAGGTACAGCAGTAAGTCCCGATGATTAGAAGGGCTCGGGAAGGAATTAGGAAATATTTAGTTTGAGATATTGGTATAGAAGGAGTAAAAAACTTCCTAAGTAGTTTACACTTAAGTTTTTAGGATGAGCAATAGTATAAAGTTTCAGCATGAGTAGGAGAGCTGAAAAGGGATAATCTGGTTAGCTGGTATACGTGGTAGAGAAAGGGTGGAATAAAGATGCCTGTACCTGAAAATACTAGAACAAAAAATAAAATTTTGATTATGTATTATAGTCAATGAGACGTGTATGTGCTTATCAGATTTAATGTTTAGTTGGGAAAAAGTCCTAAACTTCTATAAATAAGAGAAGAGAATTGTAAGTGAGAGGAGAGCTAAAATGAGGTTAAGCACGACGGGCTGCCAACGCAAGAGCCCGTGTTCAGTCTATGTAGACTGGCAATCTGAAAGCAAGCAAGGAAGAGGTTAAGCAGAGAATTACAAGGTTGGGTTATTATTATTATTATTATTATTATTATTATTATTATTATTATTACTTGCTTACTTGTTTTGGGTTTAAATCCAACCCTCCACTGATGTCCACTGAACTGCTTCTCGGGCGGGTCCATATCAATCATCTGACGAAACATTTTCATTATAACTTATACAATTATTTGATTGTAGCATCTTCCAAATCATATGATCTTGTAAAAAGTAATGTCTTTAGTTTCTTCTTAAATTCAATTGCTCCCTTTAAGTCCTTCATTTCAGTTGGCAGTTTATTATAATGTCTATGCGCACAGTAGCTAAAAGCCCTTTTACCAAATTTACTATTTGTACTTGGTTCAGATAGTCTATGTTTGTCACTCATGTGTCTTATGGTAATATTTGTTTCTAGTTCTAGTTTTTTCAGGCATTCTTTTAGATATTTTGGTTCAGTATCTTAAACGTTAGTAAGAGTAGAATGTATTCGATTCTCGCCTTTACTGGCAGCCAGTGTAATTTAATTAGTGCAGGGGTAATTCTATCCTTATTGTGTAATCCTTTTATTAATCTAGTGGCTTTGTTTTGTTCTCTCTGGATTTTCTTCAGCTGATAATTTGGTAAGCCATAGAATAGTCAGTTGCAGTAATCAATTCTTGAAAATATGTGGTGATTAATGAGTATGGCTATAGATTTTTCATTTAAGTATTTACTAATAAATGCTATGTTTCTAATATGATAGTTACAATTTCTTACCATATTATTTATATGTTCATTCATTGTCAGTCTATCATCCATGATTACTCCAAGATTTCTAACGGATTTCTTTAGGTCAATGATCGATTGACCTATTTCAATTCTTTGGAAGGATTCGATTCTTTTTATATCTTTTTCATTTCCAAAAATAATACATTCACTTTTATCTTCATTGAGCTTGAGCTTTTTCGTTAACATCCAAGCCTTAATGTCATTCATTATTTCATGTATCTTTCTTTTAGCTTCATCAACTGATGCTATTGGGAAACAGAATTGTGTATCATCAGCGTATATTTTAAACTCAATCGTGTAAATTTCAAGCAGGAGAGGACCTAGTACACTGCCTTGAGGCATCCCTTTGGTTAGTTTTCTTTACTCAGATTCAACATTTGATATAACTACTTTAACTTTGCGGTTTTCAAGATAACTCACAAACCAGTCATATGCTCGTTCTATGATGCCCACAGCTTTAAGGTCTTCCATCAGATATGTATGTTCTACAGTATCAAATGCTGCATTTAGATCAAGCATCACAAGAATGCAACACTTGCCATTTGTTATAACTTCTGTTGTCATTTTTAATCGCTAACACTGTTGTTTCTGTGGAGTAATTTTCTCTGTATGCAGCTTGATCATCAGGTATGGCATTAGATTGTTTCAGATGTTACCAAGTTTGTTCGTGTACAGCAGTTTCAATAATTTTCGAAAAATATGACAGATTTGATATTGGCCTATATGAACTTAAATTGTCTATATCACCTTTTCCTTTATAGACAGGCTTGATACATGCAATTTTCTCACAATCAGGAAAAACTGCCTGTGTTAGACTCATATTTACCATGTTTCGGTAGGTCTCTTGTAGTCTAGTGAAATTTTCTGCATCTTTTACATCGTCAATTGGAAATGGGTAATTTCCGCAGTAGGTTTTTTACTTTAGTATTCTCATATAATCACTCTGACTTAACTCTTTGAATACCCTTAGCTTACTTACACCTGTTGCTGATGTATTCCTTCGTTCTGTTGTGCCGATGTTGCGAAAACTGGAGCATATTTGATTAGTTTTTCTTCAAAATAATCAATAAAATCATTTGCTAGGCATTTAGGATCATTAGTTATGTCTTTAGACCTAATAGTTTCTTTAGGCTCTTATGTATTTTCTGTCGGTCATTTTTATTGCACACATTTTTATAATAGGCCTTTTTTTTAACTAAGAAAAGGTAATTTTAGTAGCGATTTCTAGCTGATTTGTAATGTTGCCATATTTCATTATTTTTATTTCTTTTCCATTTATCCTCCATTTTTCTTTTTCTTTTTTTTCTTCATGTAATTCATTATCAAACCAATTCGATTTTTCTTTAATTGTGATTTTTATTTTGTTTTTTTCCGGGCACCTATTGTTATAATTAGTTGCAAGTATTATTTTACTTCTATCAGTATTGCAGTTCACACAGGATTGTCTCTCTACTAGGGTGTGCTTCTCTTCACAGTTACAGACTGGTGTTATCCCTTTTATATCCTCTAGGCTTTGTTCAATGAACTCTTTTGGATCAAAGTTGGTCTTAATTCTGTATGTGATTTCCTTCTGTATTGCATTATTTTTTCTAACATCTGTTTCAAAAGACTGCATTGGGGATATAGAGCAGTCAGGTTCAATCTCCATATTTAGTATGATGTTGTTTTTATTTACTATAACTAGATCTAGTATATGATTAGACTGAGCTGTTGGTTCAGACACTATGTTTTCAAGGTCGTGGTTCTCAATCAATTCTCTAAATTCATTGACATATGGGTCTATTCTGTTATCAAGATGTAGGCTGAAATCTCCACATATAACTATATTACCATTGTCGTTCAATGTAACTAGTAAGTTATTAAATTCATCTAGAAACATTCTTTTGCTTTTGCTCGGTGATCTATAGAGTATAACTATTTGTAGATTTACATTTCTAAATAAAATTTTAATGTTCATATATTCAAATGAATTAGCTATGAGATGATTTCTTACTGTAACTTTATATAATTTCTTAATTAAGATTCCAATGCCACCACCTCTTTTGTCTTCTCATGGTTCATGATAAAAGTTATAAGATTTAGGTGTCATTTCATTTATTTTCGATGTCACTCACATTCCCACTCAACCAAGTTTCAGTTAATAAGCAAATATCCACATCTTGATTACTTACGACTTCCTTAATGATATGAGTTTTATTGCTAATGGATTGTATATTTATTAGTAGACATGATATTTTCTTAATCGAAGCCATGGTCAGTATTGTTTCTGGCTCTTGTTATTTCTTGTTTATAAACTTCGCAGTTTACTCTATCATAGGATTTATGTTTTGTGTCATCATAGTTCTTTCTTACACAATTTATGCATTTAACTTCAACAATACTGCAATGACCCGCTTTATGTTCTCCTGCGCACTTGGGGTACGACTGTTTATTCTTGCAATTTGCTGCATTATGCCCAAATTCCTGGCATTTGTAACACTAGTAGGGCATGTAATGGTCACAAAAATTACATATTCTATATGTGGTACTAAATTTGTCTCCATTTTTATAGATTGCTTTACGTATCTTAGGTGTACATTTTCTAATATAGTGTTTTTATCCATTCTTGAATTCTCTTGCATCATGATAGTCAGATCATCATTTTCTACAATGTGTCTTTTTAGCCACTGATTCTTAAGCTTCAGACTTTGAATAATATCGTCATCATCTTCTGGTACATTAGTAAGTTTTATCTTCGGTTTAAGCTTTCCTTTTTCAGCAACAGTGATCTTGTTTACATTACCTTGTTCCAATTCTGATTTTGCCTGCTCCAGGTTCTGTTTATCAGGTGGCCATCTTCTGTTTCACCAGGACTTTCAACTTGGGCTTTTATATTGGTCAAAATTGTTTTCTTATTATTAACTGCTGAAACCTTATCAGTTGATTTTACAATCAACGTTTTCTTTGATTTCAACTTTTCAGCATATGTACCAGTTTTATGCTTCCTATCTATGTCATCTTCATTCCTTTTCTTTTCATTTTTCAATTCTTTCATTTCATTTCTTAATTCTTGCATCTCATCTCTTGTTTCTTGCACTTTATTTCTCATTTCCGTCATGCTATCCTTCATTTCTTCCATTTTATTCATCAAGACCTGAACCAAATGATGGGGCATTTCGACTTCATCCAATAATTTTCTTTGTATGTTTGCTGCATTCTCATTGATCTTATCAGTGCAATTCCTACACTTGTAAGAAATATGTTTATTACACAATAGTCTTATGTGGGTTTGTGATAAATTTTCTATTAATCCAGAACATGCATTTTCAAAATGATACCATTTTTGACATCTATCACAACAAATTGCATCATCGGCAGCGACAGTCTTGCAGTGCCCTCACAATTCAGTGTCATCAGATTCCACGGTGTCCAACGATCCATTCTCTGATTTATCATTTCTTTCACAAGCACCTTCCCCCATATTGTCACTATCATATACTGATGTACTCTTCATTATATGTAAAAATTCATTTGTTTCTTCTTCAACTGATTTTCCAGTTTCAGTCTTTTCATGAGGTTTCTATCTAATTATCTTAATGGCTCCTAACATTTTTGTAGTTTACACCATGTTTAAGTCCAAATGAGTCGGGAAAACCATAATTGGTAACTCTTATCTGTGTCCCAGTTGTAATCAACTATCAATTTGTAATTTTGCACTATTCAGTATTCCAATTACTTTGATTCCAATTCATATAACTTAATAATGTTGAAAATTATTAATTTAACGATTTTCACTTTTCACTTGCCACTATTGTTGTTATATTTTAACAGAGCACTTCTTCAACACGTCCTCACTCACAGACACCAATGAATTATTACTTGCTAAGCTACAACCCTAGTTGGAAAAGCAAGATGCTATAAGCCCAGGGGCCCCAACAGGGAAAACAACCCAGTGAGGAAAGGAAACAAGGAAAAGTAATATATTTTAAGAACGACATTTAAATAAATATTTCCTATATAAACTATGAAAACTTTAACAAAACAAGAGGAAGAGAAACAAGATGTAATAGTGTGCCCAAGTGTACCCTCAACCAAGAGAACTCTAACCCAAGACAGTGGAAGACCATGGTACAGAGGCTATGGCATTACCTAATACTAGAGAACAATGGTTTGATTTTGGAGTGTCCTTCTCCTAGAAGAGCTGCTTACCATAGCTAAAGAGTATCTTCTACCCTTACAAAGAGGAAAGTAGCCACTGGACAATTACAGTGCAGTAGTCCTTGGGTGAAGAAGAATTGTATGGTAATCTCAGTGTTGTCAGGTGAATGAGGACAGAGGAGAATCTGTAAAGAATAGGCCAGACTATTCGGTGTATGTGTAGGCAAAGGGAAAGTGAACTGTAACTAGAGAGAAGGATCCAATGCAGCACTGTCTGGCCAGTCAAAGGACCGCATAACTCTCTAGCGGTAGTATCTCAACAGGTGGCTGGTGCCCTGGCCATCCTACTACCTACTTTGGTTTCAAATTGGTGTTGGTAATCACGTTATCTGAGGGGAGTGTAGCTGCAGGAGAAAGGCTGAGAATGCATCAACACTAGCAATAATGTGTTTTGCGATTGCGGTCACAGTTACAGGAATGAGTTGAAATCCTGTCTTAGTATGCTTGTTTCTGTACAATGCAACAGGTAGTGTTGCACAGGTGATGATTTGCCAAATGCACAGATACCCCAGTCACAGTCTGCAACTTGGCGGGAAGAATTTCTTGCAAGAGTGTGTGGGATTAGGTTAGTTCTTTCAATGTACCATTTGACTAATCTGGAGACTTCATGGAAGGCTCGCCTTACTTTTCTTGTTTTTTGCATGTTGCAAAAGGCTGTCATTTGCTTATTGATGATTTTCAGTGAAGGTTGAAGTGTGATACTGAATGTCTGGCACATAAGGGCTGACTTGGCCAGGTACTTGGCCTCATCATTGCTAGTGATTCCAGTGTGACCTGGAATCCAATTCAGGATGATCTGCCTGATTAAGTAGATATTTTCAGTGGGTTGTTTGTTGCTGAGAGCCATGGCTCTTCTCGAATCAGTGTGGATTGTTGTATCACCTCCAGGTAGACTAGCCAAGTGTTCTAGGGCTTTGGCAATCGCCACTAGCTCAGTTTGCAGGGCGGAGGCGTGGTTGTTAAGTCTCTAATTTTCTCTGTAGTCTGATGGAGACAACTGCTGCTGCTGCGGCTGAGGGAATATCACAATAAAGTGATCCCCCAGTATAGTAGATGCTGGGGGTGGAGGTGCTAAAGCAGTTCCTCAGTGGCAGAGCTTCCAGCTTGGATGTTTTGTACACCCATTCCCTGGCGGTACCTTAGCAACCCCATGACCTGTTTGGGACCCCAAATAATGACCATCCTGACCCCACTAGAGGTTCCGAACCCAGATCTGGGAACCCATGGGCTAGAGTCTAGTCTCTAGACCAGGCATGGGCAAAAGAATTTTCTTTTTTTTTTTTAATATTTTGGATTATTTTATCTATACCAGTGATCATCAATATTATCATCTAGAAATAACGAAGGAGATGTCAGTTTTATGTAAACTTTCATATTAAGATAAATAAAACAGGAAAGAATTACAAAATAAAGTATACAGTATAATGGGCAAGCTGTGTATTATCACGCAGCCTTCACTCAATTAGATATAGTAAAATGTGGTCCCCAGTTGACGAACAGACTGTTACTCATGCCTGATATAGACCAAGGCCAAGAGAATATAACAGGTCAACCCACCAATCACTGCATTGCAGGCACAGGTGGGCAGGGCCTCTGACTAAACAACACCAATAGGGAGAAGTTGGAACACAGCTGTGAAAGAAGGATCAGCATAGTGACTTGGACCATCACAGTCTTCAGAGGAGTGTGCTTTGGCACCTCCAACCTCTTTTCCAGTCTCAGCCTTGTTCCTGAAGAGAGCCACTACACCTTTGCACTTCAATACACCTCTGACTCGATCTCATTCCCACAGTCCTTCACCTTTACGCCAAAATCTCCTCTTCCTACGAGCAGAAATTAATTCTTATATTTATGGCTCCTTATAATTCTTCCATTTCCTATCAGTCTTTTCTATTTACTAAGACTTGCTGCTATAAATGCTTTTCCCCCACTACAACCCATATTTCTAGTCCAATGTGGGGCCTGATTTGGGTCCTGCCTGTTGTACACTGCAAGCAAAGTATAAGAAATAAAATCTTTTGACTTTATCCTTGGCCTAAGAACATTCCTCATAGTCATGCTTTTTGCTCTGAGCATTGACAACTGAGAGCCATACACAGTACTCCTACTGAGTACCTCTTACTTACTTTCAAGCAACCCTTAGAGGCTAACAATTTTCAACCCCTTTTTAAAGTTATCCTAGGACACTATGACAATGACTAATAACATGCTGTAGTGATGTCTTTGTTAGGAACAACTCTCACTCTTTCCATCAGTTTTCTGTATCTCATTACCAGTCTCTTTAAAGGCCACATGCACAGGAATTTAAAAATGTTTCCTTTTGTTTCCCACTAATAAACGGAAAATAGAGGCTTCCAGTGATGTTCCCCCAATATCTGTTAGACCCACACAGTCCATTACAAATTGAGTGAACCCTATGTTTCTCCTATAGAAGTTACCTCACACCACATCAGACCTCACGTTTGCGCAATGGAAGTTTAGTGCTCTGGCCTGTTCTCATAGGGTTTTGGCCTTGGTCTTTAGACAAAGATCCTAGACTATGGATGTGTCAATCATTTCCGATGAAAGATGAAAGGTGAAGGAGGGTAAATAAAATTGAAACCTAAACTCTGAAGGAAGTCATCAAAGCAATTTCTCAACACTAATGTAATACAAACAAAAACAGCATTAATTTAAAAGCAAAAAGAATAAAGTTGCAGGTTCCCCACCTTTGTCCTAAGGTAAAAACCTTCACTGGAGAAATGATGATCTCCACAGAAGAAATTGGGTTGCAATTGCCTTTACAAGAGTCAAGTAGTTGGCCGTAAATATGTTGTACACCCTTAAGGGTAATTCTAATGTCATATTGAAATTGCTGCCAATGGTTTTAGCAGTTAAATCACTAACTGGATATTTGAGCCTCATGTGAATAATTCTTTTCGCTCATTCATTGAAGTAAATACACTCCAAATTGTTACAATATTCTTATTTTGCACTCACAGTATCTTGTGTAAAAACTGTTCTTTAACTTGCTTTCATTATTTGGAACATAAGTAACGTCTGTGATACTTAATGGGCTTACATAATCTGCACCAGATTTCATGTAAATTTCAAATAGGTTATTTTCAATGAATGGGTTTAGTTGGATTATTAGGGTTGAAACTTTTACGGTATCACTCTTATTTAGTGAAAATGTTCACTACAAACCTCAATACTTGATGTGTAAACTATGTCCTCTTCTCCGTAAGATTAAATACTATACAATATTCTAGAAATTTTATTCCAGCTGTGACTACGTTGAGAAATGAGCTTTCTAATTTGGTGGTTGAATCTGTGAAACTTCTCAGTTCAAGCTTGTAAATGCTTTCATGTTGAACAGGTTGACTAAAGTCTCGTTTAAACTTTTTTAACGTTGTTACTCATCTTAAAATATTTAGTTTTACTATTTTTATAATTTCCTATATACTGTATTCGTTACCCAATTTCTTTTCGCAATTTTCGCAAGAAGGCACTTTCCTTGTTGGAACCCTTAGGCTTGTAGCATCCGGCTTTTTAAACTAGGGTTTCATAATCACAAAGATTTGGCTGTTAAAGCAGGTTGCATTTAAGGAAAGGACGCGAGTCAGTGGGATCTTAGGTGCCTGGAGTAGTGTTTACATAATTCATTAATATAACACATTATTAAGTGCCATTATTGACGTTTGCATAAAATATGACGCCAGAGTATAACCTGTACCATATTTTCACTTTCTCAATTAGTTCCTTTTCCTTAGTAAACTTTAGCAAGAGGCTGCTGGAATAACCTTGGAGGGATAATCCTTATAATGGATTGTTCAAATCTCGTCTTCCAGCAGCCTAAAGCAAAGGTCACACATACTGTGCTGTACGACTTGAGAAAGACGATTTTTGTAAAAGAGAACGCTCTAGCCCTCCCCTCAGCCACACTTATGTTAGATATTCTCTTTCTTTTTAACCGGTACCTTCTACTTATTCGAGAGAGAGAGAGAGAGAGAGAGAGAGAGAGAGAGAGAGAGAGAGAGAGAGAGAGAGAGAGCTTGTCAAGACTTTGCAGTCAATGTAATAGGACCTATGCACTTATATTAGGGAAATTTCACTGACAACTTTCAACGCCTCAAAAGCGTCTTTCCCTTCCTCCGCACTCGCTCTACTCGAGAGATTTCTTTTCTCTTTGGATTCCTTATGACTATTTATAGCACAGGCGAGAAACAATTCCTCTTTCTGTATTGCATTCTTCTCCTGTATTCATCTGAGGGTTCTCCTTTACATAATCATAATAGGAAACCTTTTGTATAATTTCTCGTCTATATCAAACTTTAATATATTCGCTCGAGAACCTTCCCCATTTTTTCCTTTCAATAGGATTTCTGATGAGAAGCTCTTCATTTTCTGATTAGGCTACTTACAAGTTTTGACACCTGGAAATTAATTTATTCACTAAAAATATAACCTTTTACTTATCTGGAAAAAAGAAGTATAATAGTTCATCCTCTAGCGGAACATACATGATGTAATAGGTAGATTCTAAGAGATATCGTTTGGTTTAAAAGTTACAATTATTGGTTGTCAACATATACAGATTAGCCTTCATTTAAATAACCACAGCGCTAAGCATCGCTTTTGAAGTAGGCTATTAATATAAAGCAAAGCAGCAAAAAAGAGAAAAATTTCAGCTTCATTGCTAGTGTCTAGACACTGATGAAGCCATCCATTTGAAAAGCATATCACTTGTTAAGTTTCAGCTCCCCCTTTAAGCATTCTAGTTTACAGTAAATCCCAAGAAAAACCCTCTGAATATCACCCCTCATGACGTTACATCATCTAATGCTGATCTCTTGGTCAAAGGACAACTAATATATTCTCTTTTACAACCAGGCATTTAAATAAGCAATCAAATTGCAAGGCACTGGCTTGTTTATTAGAAAATGGCCCATAGTTAAAGGACATCTTCTCCCCTTTTAGTCGCCTCTTACGACATGCAGGGGTTACAGTGGTGGTACTCTTCATCCCCCAAACCACAGGGATCTTTACTGAGTTCTATTTCTATAGACAAATAATGTAGAGCTGCATAACTAATATCATATTTCCAAAGCTATTTGTTATGTGGACCATTAGCTAGTGCACAAGGTTTAAAATTCATGTCGAAACTTACTGTGTGAAGCACTATTGCTTTGTGGTTTACTTGATTATCTTTTATGAGTCTTGGGATTGTGGGTGTTAACAGGAAAAAATATGTATAGTTTTGTGAAAAATTCATTTTGAGTGTTTTCAAGTCTTGAATACCATGTAGACCTGAATCTTTATTTGATAGGAATTATTTCAAACAGGAGGGAAGGAAAGAGAGAAATTCCACATTTATGGTTTTGAGATCTATGCCTACACTGGTATTAAGAGTGCAAAGCAAGTTTGCAAAATTAACTTTGAATCTATGATGAAAAATCTTTCTACAGGTCTGTCTCTACCATTTAATTATTTAAAAAAAAAATGTAACCAATATCAAGTCCCCTTTTAAGCAAGTCTTTAGATTTGGAATAAGGTTAGTTAAAGTGCTGCTTTATAAAAATATTTATTCTAGATATACTGGATACAAGACATCATATGCTCAGTAATTTACATAGTAAATACAATGAAATTTCAAGGGAGATTTTCTTGAGCAATGATTCTATGCATACCTTTAACATGTGGCATAAAGGAAAAAAATCACCCTGAAGAAATGCTCTCTGCTTCAGATTTGACTGAAATGGGTGATGGCGCATCCCAATAACTAAAATCATCATCGAATTCTTGTTTATCAATTGTGATATTCAATAGGCTTTGATTTTCAAAATTGTAGACCTCATCAGGTTGTTCGTTTACAGCAGCTGTCATCCCGGGGCTATCTTCCGGAAAAGTATCAGGTTGTCTCATTACAGCAGCTGTCACCCTTAGGCTACTCTTCTGAGGGTTTTGTACTTGAATCCTGTCTTTGTTATGCTCTTCAATTTTAGAAGTTTTCTTTACAGAACTTGATCTCTCACTTGACTTCTTATTTACCATCGCAGTCGCTTCTTTTCTGGTGCTATTGTCCATATAATAATCATTAGTTGAGCTTTCTTTTACTGAATTGTGTATTCCAAAGGTAGGATCGTCACTGGCTTTTGTGTTTACAACACTCTTTTTCATGCTTACCTCTTTTTGTTGCACCTTGAGGCGTTCTTGAACAACTAGGTTATGGATTACCATTTGAAGATTTAAAGCATTTTCAATAGGTAACTGTTTTAATTGTAAGGCAATATATCTGCCAAAAGCATCACAAGTGTTTGCCTCTTTTTGATCTTTACAACTTTTCACAAAAGCTTCTCCAGTTCCTAACAGACCCCCAGGCTCGTTATAAGACTCATTTCTTCTTCTTTTCCTTTTCCCATAAGTATCTAACCCAGAAAATTGGCTGTTAACAGTAGCAAGTTCCACGGGTCCATTATTGTTTGTTGACAAAAATTCTTCTTGTAAAGAATCTCTCTGACTAGCCACCTTAATTTCTTTTATTCGTAATTTATCGTTAGTTGCTGTCATATTACTTTCTTCAACTGGGATATCCTGATCAGAACATAAATGCGAGAAATCTGTTGGCTCTTCTTTAATTCCTGTTGCTGAAAATAATTCCAATCTTGTAGAATCTGAATTGCATTCTTGTCGTGAATCATTCTGAAGAGGGTGCATACTATCTGTAACCAAAGCCATTACTTGATTGGCACACACTGATTTCTTTTTGTGTTTTCCTGAAAATATAATTGATCCTTGACTCTCCGATGCTGTGAGTGATCCCTCACTCTCTGGTCCTGAACAGTGCAGTCCTTCTGAATCTCTAGCCATCAATCCTTTAGTGGGTGATAATAAAAGTTTCTTTAGTGAAACATTGGGTAGAATTTGCCTGTTGCCAGCAGAAAATGAAATATCTTTCGAATTTTGGTTCTCGTCTTCTTCTTTGTTCTTCCCAGTGACCTAGAAATGGAAAAGATGAAACAATAAAATTACTTTGACAATACTTAATTATTACTAATTTGATAAAATGTCATATCATTAACAATATTAATGCTTATCACAGATAAAGGTAAAGGTTATGTATTCTTACTTATAGCTTTACCGTAAGGATATAAATCAGTAATATCATGCAATAGTAGAAGAAAGCCAGAGAGGCAAGTATTTGATCATTAATCCTTAACAAAATACAATTAATACCAGATTAACAAACACCTCAACCTCTCACATATTTCTATCATTACCTTGGGGGATAACTTCACATTGCCTCAGAACCTATATATTTTTAGCCTGCATGTTAGATACAGGAGTACGTACTCAACATAGCAACAATCCTAAAACAATTCCGTCACCTTTTAGACATAAAGCAAATATAAAATTCACAAGAAAGTTTGGCCATGGTCTTGACAACTCTGTAATATACCACGATTTAAAACACTCTAAACAACCAGTGTTGTTTAACCAAATAGCTTATCAGATACAAGGTACCAAACCACATAGGTTCAATATAGTATTATAGCATTATACCTACTTGTTTCTCCCACTGACACTTCAAAAGGATAGGCTTCTTAATGGTGTGCTGAACGACATAGGTTCAATGTAAGAATAAAAATCTTCGACCTCACAACAACATTTTTTTTCTAATAGTCTTGATATATACTGATAATTCCAAATTTCATTGAATTATTATTGTTATCATTATATTATCTGGCAAGTTACAACCCTATTTGGAAAAGCAGGATGCTATAAGCCCAGGGATCCAACAAGGAAATACCCCAGTAAGGAAATGAAATAAGGAAACATAATATTGTGCCCGAGTGTACTCTCGAGCAAGAGAGTGGAAGACTATGGCACGCAGTCTATGGCACTGCCCAAGAATAGAGAACAATTGTTTGATAACTTTTAGGATTTGAATCATTAAAAAAATACATTAATTGAGGGTCATAAATGATAAAACTTTTTCTACTTAATTAAAAAATCAAACTTTGGAGATCCCTTGCTGACAATGATCTCATTGCATTGTGAAATCCTCCAATACCATAATAGAATTTTGATAGATGTTGCAAGACAGACTTCTACCTTCCAAATTTTGATGGAAAAGGTTTCCATCTACTGCACCATTCTTCCCTTCCTCGTTTAATACCAATAAAAGTGCTTTGATGCAACATCAGTGTCATAGAATTTCTAGTGTTAATGGCTTTGGATGGTAGGTGAAATGTTAAAACGTAACAACGTTTCCCTTTAGGAGTAAATGCCGAGTCTTTATTGTATTGATAGTTTTTACCAATGTTATGTATTTTCCTACCAAAAGGTTGTCCAAACCCACCAACGTGATTGTTAAAGAAAAAAACGCAGATATAGATGAATCCTTAAAGATTGAGAGTAAATATTTGGACGAAACTCAACAACAGCTTTAAATAAAATCTAACATGAAAACCTTTGCTACACCCTGTATGGTATGGAGATTGAATACTATCATTTCATCATTGGGATCAATGGCTCTGATGTAGGACTGCACAACCCCTCTCATCCAACAAAAGGGAGCAGCAGACGGCCAGACAGAAGTACCCACAGAGACAATTCCTAATATAACATGTACAACATTAGTCAAGGTATGCAAGTCCAGAATGGACTGGTAAGTCATACTAATGCACATAAAAAGCAAGAGCACCACACCATAGAGCTCATAATTTGTCATCTATTGAGGAAATTCAATTTCGTCAACAGTTTCAATAAACATCTTTTACATATAGTAGGTTAAATAAGTTTTTTCCTATTTAATTGGCAAAGAAATAAAAAAATCACAGGAAGGGGGAATTAAAAATGAAAATAAGTAGAGTTGATTACACAGTTGTGAAAATCTAAATGTAGGCTACCATTACACCACCATGATGTATTTCTAACAAAATCATCCAATCTAGATTCCTGTGCCAAAATAAGGATCCGATCAGTCGTTGATTCCACTGCCAAAAGCCCAAAAACAAGCAAGCTATTTTGAAGACACTTAAATGAATAGGCAATTTCATAAACAAGTCAGCATTTCGATAGAAAAGGAATCCCTAAATCTCATAGTCTTCAACATTGTATACTACAAGAAAGGCCAAGTGGGTTTACTCAGCAATTGTTCTTTTGCTTTGTCACTCACCTAACTGCTATTATCTCCTGGGTAGATGCAGTTCCTCCTCCAGAATGAAATTCTTAACGAAAAAAACTTTGGCTTTACATGCTTCCACCATTCCACTTGTGCTTGTGAATTTTGGTGTTAATTGCGACAGTCCAAAGACTTGTCTGACAGATGTTCAGGGAATTTGGGGTATCATGACTAGTAAATGATTACTATGATCTTGTTGTACTACTGGCAAATAGATGGCTATGATCTGAAAAGTGAAGTACTGTCAAGTGGAAAGAGTTAGAGACATATTTAAAAGCCCTCCAATACATTTACCTTCCTAAACATAATTGCGAAGGTTATGTTTTGATAACCGTGTGTGTATTTATTTGTTTTTCATGTCTGTCTGCATTTTATGATTCGCATGACTCAAAAACTATTTGAACGAATCTCATGAAATTTCGTGGGATGATTGGTCATGATCCAAGAACAATTTGATTAGATTCTGTGAGTGGTTGGGTCAAAAGTCAAGGCCAAGATTATGAAAATGTCAAAAAACTTGCCATATCAGCCAATTTTTGTCTGATTTGCATGAAACTAGTGTCAAAATTTGCATAATTCAATTGCTGTTTTTGTGATATACAACATGATATAGGTAAAGGTATATGCTTTATCAAGTGCCCGTTCTAGTTACTGATGTTTTCAGGCTTCCTCAAAACAAGAATTAGAACTTCTTTCTGTGAAAGTGAACAAAAACTGTAAGTAACAGATTCACAGATGCCACAAAAAAACAAAATGATTGAATCTTAATGAATGGTTATTTCTCCTCAACATCCCTATTACGGGAGAATCCGGAGCCTAAACTGTCATACATACATGCTATATATTATATAATTTTTTGAGTCACAGTAATTATAGGAAATACAGCCACTCATAAGCTTTCAAGGTTACTTCCTAATACTACCTCAATGAATGGCCTCAAATGCATGTTTTATGTAACTAGCCAATTTCTTATGCCTACCCATTCACCACCTCCTGGCTTAGGACAACCCAGTTCCTCAAAGATCGGACACAGACTGGCTAATATTATTTATTATGTTTAATGACCTGCTTCCTTCAAAGCAATAATATGGACAATGGTCTCAAACTAATGATGTTTTTATTCCATTTGAGGGTTAAAGGGATGGGAGATACAAAGAAGTGTAAAAAGTCTTGTGGTGCATAGCAGGAAAAAAAACTTCCAACCTTATCGAAAAAATAATGAACACTAATGCTTGGTATTACAGTTACTGTCTTAATTTTACTACAATGTCAGACTTCTTTGTCTCATTTATTTGTTATGGGGATGGGTGGAAAATTTGTCCTATTGGTATTCTATGTTCATTATTGATATTGAGCAATACTCTACAGCCTTTATTGGCAACAGAAACTATATGCTTCATGACTGTTACTTCTAGCTTTAGTATGGAGATTTGTAATGGGCCAAAAGCAATACCTTGAGGAACAGCAGTTATCCCATTCCTATGCTCACTATGCTCCCCATCAACAACTCTTTGCAATCTATTACTTGCAAATTCAATAATAATGCTAATAAAAGACCCATCTACTCCCAACTGTTTAAGTTTGTAAACAAGGGCCTCATGATTAACATTGTCAAAGGCAATACTAAAATCAAAGCCAATCATATGCTTCCTGACCTCAATCAAGGGATTTCTGAACAGTATTGGAAATTGTAAGAACCACACCACATGGTCCAAGACCTTTGCAAAAATCAAATTGCAAACTAGGACACTAATCATTACCTTCAGCATTCCTATTTAGATGTTTTGTCAAAAGATGCTCAAAAATTTAGCTAGTATGGAAGTTATGGATATTGGGCAGTAATCTGCAGAACTAGAGCTACAACAAACACATTTACCTACAAGTGCAAAAACAACCTCTTCTTGAAGAAAATAAACAACTAGTTCAGAGCCAAGAAATCAGCAGACTATAAAAAACAAAGGAAAGTAACCATTTGTGTCTACCCCTTGTAAAGCAACGGCTCTATCTCATTCTCTCTCTACCACACTGATAATAGAAAAACCTGTTTAAGTATGCCATTTCATGTTTTATATCGCTAAAAAAATTTTCATTGTTATCATCAATCATTTGTTAATAAACCAGTCATGTCCAGCCAGTCTTTCTGTTCCGACTTAGTCGCAGCTAGCCATATTTGTGACCCCTTTCTGATTAGCTGCACAAATGTGCCAAGCTGTGACTAAGTCTTAACAGAAAGACAGGCTGGACATGTTTGGTTCATTAATGGGGCATTGCAAGCTTATATACAAATGACAGTTGAGGATAACAATGTCATAAAAACTTTAACAATATGAAACATGCAATGACAAGTTTAACAGGTTTTCCTATTGCTAGTGCAGAGGAGAGACAATGTATGAGCCTGTACAAAATGCACATGCATTACACCCTCCACAAGGATCAAAGTCCATCAAAATTGTTTCAGTTTTTCGGGACTGAAATGCCTAGTTAATTTGACCTCAGGAAAACAGAAATTAGGAACATTGAGTTTCTCTTTGTCATGCTTACTGTCAAACACATTAGTCAAAGGGGTTGCCTTTGCCTTTGAAAAGTGAGGGACAGAGCCATCTGATTTAAAAAGAAGGAACTGTTCTGCCTACACAAAACAGTGCAGATTTAAGGATAGCCCGCCACTTTATGTTCCTGTGTTGTACCAAAAAGGGTTTCTTTTATGGTTAAATTTTATTCCTTTTTAATTGAAACAAAATTCTCGGAGCAACAGCTCTCAGCTGAGCATAGTTATTCAATGTCACATCTGATCTGTTACCTTTCCAAAGATTATAGGTCTCCTGTTTCTCCAAACAAGCACATAAACAATCATCATTGAACCAAGGTTTGTTTTCACTCTGTATTTTAACCCACAAGAAGGGATACACCTATCAATTATGTTGACCAATTTCTCATTCAAGGGAACAACAGGCACAAAACTTTTGTATAATAGTTAAGAGTAATGTTCCATTCATACAATTAATTATGAAGACTATTGCAATTGTTTTGCACTAATTGATTACTACATAAGGATTTAGAAAACATCAGTGCTTCATCTCGCTTCTTCATTTGAGTAATTACCTTTTACAAGACTATCATTGTAAATTTTGCTCACTTGATAGCATCCATAAATGTTGCCTTATCCAAATTTTAGTTTGTACTGTCTTATTTTTTTATTAATTTCTGTTGTGAGTTTTTAATTAGTAGAATTTCACTGTAACTGTGTTTCTCTCTTGCATTTCCACCATCTTATTCCTTATTGTCCTAATTCCTTTCAGTTAATCTCAATCCTCTGTCTCTACATGCAGAACTCTCTCCTACCATCACCAGACAATTAGATACTGGCCTGTCTCCACTATCGAGCAAGTTCGATAGGCAAACAGTGATAACAGATCACAAAAGGCAGCGAGGATGAAGATTGATGACCTCAGAAGCAGAAAAACAACAGGAAGGGATCTAGCCACAAACATTCCCATCAGATGGACTGTAGCCCACAAATACGGGGCTTATATATAGTTGTCAACTAATATCACATAAAGGTTTGTGCTTTGTGGGGCAGTTCCCTGAGAGTCAGACAGGAGAGCTGTTTCACTATGCCAAACACTGTGGAGAAGAATAAAATAAGCTTGTGTGGGATAATTCTTGCAGGAAAGGGTGTAGCATCACCCAGTAGTTATGAATCATTGTAAATCCATAATGTTGAGGAAAGAAAACTTTACTGTATTTGCAATAACCTAATATGTATAAAACCACACACGAGAGAGACGGTTTATTGCATACCTGGCATCATGAGACACCACTTACCTCATGGTCAGAATGTTCTACCACAGCTTCCTTGAAAGTGTCAAGATTGATGTTTGACGGAGATGTCCTCATTGTGTCACCATCAGTAAGGAAAGAAAGGTCACCAAAGCACCAACATTTAGGGCTGTAAACATCGTCTGTCAAAGACCCTGACTTGCGCGAGTTTTCTAACTGTCGCATTTCCCGTCTGTATTGACTTCGAAGAGTATCTAGTTTCTTTTTTATATCCTTGATGGTAATATTGCCATGCTTCTTTTGCAATTCTGTTTTTATTGCTGTTAGTGCTGCTAGACGCATTTTTCTGTTCTTATAATCAGCACTCTTAACGTTCCACAAACAAGACTGTTGGCGGTACATACTAATTAGCCATGTGGTATCTTTCCTGGACCAATGAAGGTTTGAGGATTCATTACTACTAGTAGAAGGATGGCCAGGCACAAAAATATACACAGCTTTGACTGGGGCGCCTTCTGTTGCACTTTTACAGTCTGGTGTCTCTCTTCGAATTTCCGATGGCACCATATGATGAGGAGTATTTTGAAACAAGGTGGGAACAGCATTGTCTTTAAGATATGGACGCTTTAATTTTGCAGTAATTCTATTTCCCGTTTTTTCATCAACAGCAGACATTTCCCTTACAATGTCATCAGGATGGAAATGCTGTTCACAAACCTGTAAGTACAATGATATAGGATACAGGAAACGTGACAAGTAGTGTATAAGATATATAATTATAATTATCAATTTCTGAGATCGCCTATTTATTTGTACATTTTACTGAAAGAAAACATTTCATATTTGAAAAGCTTTAAAAATTCATCCCGAAATCTTAAGGTTGTATCGGTTTCTCCATCAGTCTTACTTGATTTTAAAAAAAATAGTCTTGAAGCTACCAACAATAGGTGGCAATTCAAGTGTATATATTGTTTAAAAAACTGAAATCACATGATACGTAATATATATCATTAGAGGCATATATATAGTGAAAATTGGTAATTGGAATGTTAGAACCATGAATCAGATTGGGAAGTTACAGCAAGAGAAGAATGAATTTATGAAATATAGTTTAGAAATCTTGGCCCTAAGTGAAACACATTGTAATGAATTGTTAAAGAAACCTTAAACCAAATATATATATAGGAAGAACAGATGGATTTTGAAGAGATAAGGTAGGAATGATGATGATGCCAAGAGCAAAAAAGGCATTGAGTGGAGAGCTATAAGTAGTTGATTGTAACTTGCAAAGTTTGAATCAAAGCAATGCAATATGAGTATTATAGTTTGCTATGAACCAACAAATGATTCCCCTAAATGAAAGAAAGATGAGTACTATGAAGAACTGCAGAGTGTAATAGATGAGATCCCAGAGAGAGAGAGAGAGAAAGAGAGATGAAAATTAGGATTGGTGACTTCAATGCTCGAGTTGGAAAGAATAATCAAGGTATAGAGAATGTGATGAGTGTTGAAGGTCTTGGCGAAATTGCAAATCTTGTCACTGGGAGTATTATTTTCCAGCACAAGGACATCCACAAATATACTGTACATAGACTTCATCATGTGGCAATTACAAAAATCAAATAGATCACCTAGCCATTAATAAGGAGAGAAGGACAGAAATGTAAGAAGCTATAGAGGTGCAGACATTGGTAGTGATCACCAGCTACTCATTGCCAAACTGAAAATAAACCTGAAAGGGCCAAACAGAAATGTAGATAAAGTAACTAGGTTCGATACAGATAAGTTTCTAGGACATGAGCACTGGGAAACATTTGCAATTGAATATAAGAGTCAATGCGCAGTCTTAGAGACGTTTAGAGACAAAGAGCAGGCAATTAATGAAGAATGGTGTGATATTAAGAACATATATCAGTCACTTGATAGTGAAGTTTTGGGACATACAGTTACAATGAGAAATCCATGAATGCCAAATGATATGTTGGATATTATAAAAAGGACACAAAGACAGAAATTGATTGTTGATAGTTTTTGAGGAAGTAATAAAAATTACAAAGTAGAGCATACTAAGTATTCCCGTATTACGTGTGAGGCCAAAAGAAAAGCAAGGAATAACTGGAGAGAATATTTAGACAGGAAAGCAGATGAGGCTGACAAAGCTATGAATTCAGGGAGTGGCTATGGTGTAAAAATCTCTCATGCTTCTATAAATGAAATCTCTAAGGTGGAAAGAAGAAGCTTATACCCATCAATAAGCAAGATGGATCTGTTATACAGTAACAATAGACGATGAAATAAGGCAATACTGGATGGAACACTTCAGTGAGGTCATGAATAGGAGATATGAAGGGAATGATTTGACCGATATACATGAAGCTGATGAAGACCTTGATGTGTCCATAAATGAATTCAGTGTTTTGGAATTGGAAGCTATCATTAAAAAATTCAGGAGATGGAAAGCCCATGGTTACAATGAAATAACTGCCGAAACGATATTGACCAAAAATGAAGTGACCCCCTGTATACCTAAAAGATTATTTTATAGAAGGTGGCATGAAGAAGCAAAACCTGGTGAATGTGAGTTAGAAGTGTTGAGAAAAAAAAAAGACATGACTGATCGCAATGAATAGAGGCATCACGCTTACATCAGTTGTCATGAAAATATACAGTATTCTAGAGAAACTAAAGAAAAAGATTAGTGAAAAGGTGAGAGATGAACATGAAAGATTTAGAAAAGGTAGAAGCTGTGCTGACCACATTTTCATTTTGAGACATGTTATACAGCAATGCATAGAATATAGATATCCACTTTTGATGGGATTTGTGGACTATGAAGAAGCATTTGATAGTGTGCATCGGCCAATTTTGTGGAGAGTCCTGTGTTATTATGGAATTCCTCTTAAATATGTAGTAAATTTGATTAAGTCTTTTCAGGAACATAGCAAACTTAATGTTAGTGGAGTCCTATCAAATGACTTTCCAGTGAAAAGCGGAGTACTCCTAGGGAATGTGTTATCACCTATGCTGTTTATCCTCCTCAAGGTTTTGTAACATGTAGAACAGCTGGGGATGGTAGAAAAGGATTGGACTGGATTGGTAATAGGAAATTAGCTCACCTAAAACATGCTGATGACGTTATCCTTATTAGCAGAACACCACATGATTTGCAATGCTTGCTTACCAAAATGCATGAAATATCCCAGGAGGTTGAGCTCAAGATAAATAGAAAGACAGATGATGAGAATGGTATATGCAATGGAAGATGAAATATCATTAGATGGAGAAAGGATTAATGAGGTAGTCATTTAAGTATTTATAAACTATGATCTCTAATACTGTCTTTTTAGAATTAGAGTTCAATGAAAGTTTGAAAAAAGCAAATCAGACAATGACTAATCTGAAATGACTAAGTAAAATTTGGAAATCAAATAGTATGAAATTACATATAAAAATCAGGCTACAGTATATTTCAATTTAGTGAACTGTATTACAGTATGGACATGAGTCATGGTATGACAATGAAACAATATCCAACAGACTTGGTAAAATTGAGAACAAAGCCCTCGGAAGAATATTGGGATTTAAACAGAACAGGATTAGAAACGATACTGTAAGAGATTACTCAAGTGCCCTATGTGGATGAGATCATGGGGAGTGGTAAATAGAGATAGATTGGGTATGCTCTTTGCACTTCCCAAGAGAGATAGGTCACCTAACGTTTAACTGGGCTCCACAAGGCACACAGGCCTACATGGTTGAGTACTATGAGACATGAAGTAGATGATAAATGAAGTATTGATTTAAAAGCTCCAGATAAAGATTACTGGCGAAATCTAACTGAGGTCCTTAGTGTCAATAGGCGTAGGAGGAGATGATGATGATATGATCAGAGAGAGAGAGAGAGAGAGAGAGAGAGAGAGAGGGGGGGGGGGGTAGCAAGCTATCAACATACCCGATGATTTGTACTAGGATGAAAATCTTCTCTTTGGATGTTTTTAACCCAGTTTTTTCTCACTTCTTCATTTTCAGGAAACTTAAAAATATTAACTTTAGGCCCATTATTATAATTTCCCTTACATTTGGGAACACAACACTTGAACGGCATCGCACTTTCAGGTAGAAAACACTTGATAAACCACTGCAACACTATGGCACATCAAAAGTTCTATTAATGTTTTATCTTCACATCTTTTTTTCAAATTCAATTATATTTTCAAATTGTCACTTAAATTCACTAATATATCAATTTTGTTTTTACTTCGAGTAAAAAAATGTGTCCAAGCCACATTACCTTACACCGTCACTCACTCGGGAACACTAATAGTCGCTAGCCTACATTCTCTGCGTCATAGGGAATTTTAAATGTCCCCGTGAATGGCCTTGCCATCTCGGTGGTTGCGCTGCCACTCACCCTCCTCGAGTAGGTTGCCATGCAGGTCAACCCAAATTATTGTACGGCGCTGGCCAGATTATGGTATGTCACTTGGAATTATGTTCCCTATATATTTGAGTTATGGTACATGACATGGTACACTAGGTCCTAATTTATAATTATAGATATGTTAATATTATGTATAGTCTTATTCTAAACAACATACAGCCTCTCTCTCTCTCTCTCTCTCTCTCTCTCTCTCTCTCTCTCTCTCTCTCTCTCTCTTTCGATGATGATGATATGACTATCATAACATGATAATATCAAATTGCTTATAAGAATATATTTCCAAATTTTATCATACATATATATATATATATATATATATATATATACACACACACACACACACATATATATATATATATATATATATATATATATATATATATATATATATATATATATATGTGTGTGTGTGTGTGTGTGTTTGTGTATAAAAATAAGGGTTGATATAGATAATCAAATGTTTGCTTAACTCATTCTTTTTAATTCATTACTTATTTCCAACTCATGTTTCATTTTAGCGCTGACTGACCTTTAACCCTGGATAGGTACGGTCCTCGGACACCCCTTTAAGGGTATACTCGGACGCGAACGACCCCGACGCCAAAAAAAATTCTTGAAAAATCAGTTTTTGCAGTAACCTCCTTTTTTCTTTTGCCAAAAAAAACTTCAATGAATGCTTAAAACAACTGTAAAGATAAATACTACTCATCTGCAGAAAAACTATTTATTATAAATATTTTAAAAAATTAAGTAGAAAAAAAAAAAGACCTGACATAAAAATTCATAAAAAAAAAGTTTATACATATATACACAAATCCTTTTAGGAATTGATTCTTGAATGTTTAGGACACATCTTGATGTATTTTGGATGAAGTCAGACCCATGGAGGTGAAGATCTGAAATGAGAAAAAAAGGGTAACTTTTTTTGGCCCAAAAAAATTGTCCAAATTTCATGAATTTTTTTGGGTACCCAAATGAAATAGGAAGTGGCTAATTTTTTTAGGGAATAAACATATGTTATCCTAAAATAGAAATATGTAAAAAAATCTTCATTATTTTGTAAATTACATTTATATCAGGGGCCATATCTAAAGGTAATTTTTTGAGTACTTGGAAATTTCGTAAAAAAATACATATATTTAATATATAATATGATATTTATGCAGGTAAAAATATACCAAAATATCACAAATTCTATAGGGAACAAGAATATATATAGATAGGGCAGCTTACGCTTCGGATATGTCCACAAAATGTCCGCCAACCACACTGACTCAGACTCCCTAATCTGCCACTTGAAATGTAGGAAGGGTATGTCAATTCCAAGGTGTTATTTACTAATCTAATTATTATTGGATATGCATAAAAATTGTATGGTGGGTTGCTGGATAATTGTCGATTATTTTACGACTATAAAATTAAAATTCTGACCCAAAAAATTTTTTTTGAAGGGAAATAAAATCGAAAAAAAAAAATGTAAAACAATATTTTAGCTAAAAAAATTTGATGATATTCAATCAAAAAAAAAGTAAACAAAATTTTCCGACAAATAAACATCTAGAGGAATCATTACTCTGTGATAGTTCCTTAGTACGTAGTAATTTTGAAAGAATTGGGAAAAAACGAAAAAATGGCAATCACCAGAAAATCGAACACATACCTATATATACGCCATATCTGGCTAAAAAAAAGATAGGCATGGGTAGCCAGATCATCTAGAAACACTTTCCAACACTATAAAAATATAAGTTTTGCGACACTACTTGCCAATTCCTTACGGTAACATGACTAAGCAAAAAAAATGCAAAACAAATAAAAAGGGGCACTCGTGGAAAAATGGCCATTCTAATATACGGCATTTCAGAAAAAAAAAATTTCAGCCACGTGCTAGGCAAACCATCAAGGCATATTTTCCGACAAATAAACATATAAATGAAATATTACTCTGTGATAGTTCCTTAGTACGTAGTAATTTTGAAAGAAATGGGAAAAAACGAAAAAATGGCAATCACAGGAAAATCGAACACATACTTATATATACGCCATATCTGGCTAAAAAAAAAATAGGCATGGGTAGCCAGATCATCTAGAAACACTTTCCAACACTATAAAAATATAAGTTTTGCGACACTACTTGCCAATTCCTTACGGTAACATGACTAAGCAAAAAAATGCAAAACAAATAAGAAGGGGCACTCGCGGAAAAATGCCCAACATTCTAATATACGGCATCTCAGATAAAAAAAAAAGACATGCACGTGTTAGCCCAACCATCAAGGCACACTTTCTAACACATAAACATGAAAAAAAAATCAATAATATACGGCAATTCCTTACTACGTAGTAACTTTTTACAAATATTGAAAAAAAAACAGAAATTGGCAACCGCAGTTAAATACCCAATATACCAATAACTACGTCGTATCTGACAAAAACAAAATCACGCATGGGTAGCCAGATCATCTAGACACACTTTCCAACATTAAAAAAGCAAAAGTTTTACGACACTATTTCGCAATATCTTACGGAAAAATGACTTGGCAAAAAAATTAAAAAAAATTAAAAAGGGACACTCGCGGTAAAATGCCCGACATTCTAATATACGACATCTCAGATAAAAAAAAAGACATGCACGTGTTAGCCCAACCATCAAGGCACACTTTCTAACACATAAACATGAAAAAAAAAATGAATAATATACGGCAATTCCTTACTACGTAGTAATTTTTACAAATATTGAAAAAAAACAGAAATTGGTAACCGCAGTTAAATACCCAATATACAAATAACTACGTCGTATCTGACAAAAACAAAGTCATGCATGGGTAGCCAGATCATCTAGACACACTTTCCAACACTAAACAAGCAAAAGTTTTACGACACTATTTGGCAATATCTTACGGAAAAATGACTTGGCAAAAAAATGAAAAAAAATGAAAAAGGGGCACTCGCGGTAAAATGGTCCTCGTGGTGATGAACGACATTTTAACTAAAAAAAAAAACATGCACATGGTAGCCAAACAATCCACCAAGACTTTCCACAACTGATAACCTATACAAGTTGCACCATTCTACGACAATTTCATAATACGTAATAACTTTGATAATTATGCAAACTACCTCAGAAGGGTAAACTCGGACGCGAACGACCCCGACGCGTCTCAGAAATCGGGGAAGGAGTACAGCTACAGCAATGCACATCTGGACACTACTAGAGCGTGTAGGGGAGACACCTCCTGCAGGTCGATCACCCACAAATTCAGTCACAGGGGTGAGTCACGTGAGAAAAACCTGTTTTTTTTTGACGCTCGGGGTCGCAAACGACCCACCGTACCTATCCAGGGTTAACGGCCTCAACGCTTGGGCTGTCTTAAATGTCATAATTCCATGCATTTAATATTTGAGGAACGGATTTTTTGCATATAAGATTGCGATTCCAATAATATTGTCAATAAAAGCCATAGATTTAAAAATCTATTATGTTTGGCATTTCATTTCTCCGTATATAAACTAGCGTTTCCTGTCAATACAAAAGGTCAATGGACAGTACTTATTGTATAATGGAAATTTCTACAAAGCGTTATCTCTCTTCAGCGAGGAAACTCGTGGATAACGTACACAGATATTTTCCAAGAGAAAAGAAAAACAATGTCCCTCTAATCGTTGGAGTAAAAGTTTGGGATCTACTTCTGGTGCAAAGGCAGTTTCTACAAGGACAAGTATTGGTATCATTAAGGAAGGAAGTGATTCCGAAACTGAAATTGGACACTGTATTTTCAAAGATGAGAAAAGAAGTCATCCTACTTTCAACCAGCTTTCCTATCAGCTATAATGAAGAAGAGTGTTCTGCGTCAATAAGGAAAGGTGAATTGCAGAAAATATCTATAGTAAAAGAAGTGATTTGTCAGCTGCAAGGACAAAGTTTTTGTGTGTTATGAGGAAGATGCGAGAAAAGGAGAATGCGATTGCAAATAATTTCGATATAATGTAGTGAGAACTAAATCTACAAGGAAAGGGAATAACTTAAAGAGTTGTTTTTATTGTTGTAGATTATCTAGCCCTTCTGGCCAGACACAGTAAAGGGTTAAGATTAAGATTCCCAATCCCTCCCAGACAAAAACAAGATTAGTCTGACACGCTAAATCAGTTAATCGGTAGTTATTAAGCAGGTCTGATTGTTCGCTTGTATCTTCATTTGGGCAGTATTAAGGTATGATAGTCCACAGAACGTAGTGTAGACTTTATTTTATCTAAAGAGTATGGGATTGAGATTATGGTACATGGCACAGGCAGCATGTTACATGGTAAGCAAACCTTTAATGGTACGTACGTGTACCATGATTAATGTACACATAGCAACTCCGTCAGTCTCTCCCTCTAGCTTGTGTATTGGAACGGGAGATCTCGACTCGCAAAAGCCTCCCCCCCCCCCACTCCCCAACCCCCCCACACACACCCATACTCACCGATCCCCCATCCGCACCCGACAATTAGGTACCACCCGACGGATGCAAGAAAGTGCTACTGCTTCCCTCCTCACCCTTTTCTTCTGATGATGGTTGGAAGACAGTGCTAAGCTTCTGTTTAGAGCTGACCAGAGGTGGGAAGGGGGAGGGGGGGGGAAAGAAGAGAGAGGAGTAGGACCGGAGATCAGAATATTCTCTCTCTCTCTCTCTCTCTCTCTCTCTCTCTCTCTCTCTCTCTCTCTCTCTCTCTCTCTCTCAAATTAATCTTGAGATGTCAGTATTTTCATTAGTTGATCCTCATGATGCTAAAAGGTTTCCTGATGTAAACTTATTTTGGGATATATATATATATATATATATATATATATATATATATATATATATATATATATATTGATTACTTTTATTTTTTAAAGGTATAGCTAGGTAAGAGGCCACAGGACCTTAACATTTACATACTAATATTTGCAGCATGTCTGAAGATTCACTGCTCCCATAATAATATGGTCAACTTTGAAAGCTTCCCACATATTCTGCAAATCCATCATCATGTGCATAATTTAAAAGTCTGGTAGACCGTACGTCACTGCATCATGAAATAATAATCATGCTTAATTTGCCAGGTACGAGTTCGGTAGGTACTAATGGACTTTTTAAAAGAGTGATCAATTAAACGTAACCATATTACTCCCTACCTAGACGACTACATAATCATATTTGAAATTGTATTGATTATGGGGATTTCATACAAAATATATCATTTTAATTTCAAGGTCATTAATACTCTTTGGCTATTTTTTTTTCTATTGGAACCCTTGTGCTTATAGCATCCTGCTCTCCAACTAGGGTTGTCTTTTAGCTTATAATAATAATAATAATAATAATAATAATAATAATAATAATAATAATAATAATAACAGAGTTGCAGATTTTGATTTGATTAGTTTATGTACATTTCTAAGCACTTGAATATTTTATTTTGTTATTCATGATAACATTGGTGATAAAGGGGGAAACGCAATGCATCAACTGATAGGAATTCATTGATCCAGACAGACAGACAGACAGCCATGAGTGCCGATTCGCAAACGGGGAGGAAATGGCGGAAAGGTGGAAGGGCGATAAAAGTAATATTCTATTGATTTAACATCTGGAATACGTGTGCAGCTTCGCATACGAACCAAATCAAAAGATTGAACGCCTGCTGCCTATTTCATCTCCATCATAACTACAACAGGATTTTTATATAGCTCTTCCCTTCACGGGGTTGCACGTTCTTCATCTTGTATTTTGTCCCTTTTTTATGAATTCATGAACCCTCCTATGAGTGTCTGTCTTTTCACTGGTGTTTTCACTCATCTTCTGACTAACTACAGTATGTCTTATTTCATCCTATTTCCTGATCAAACAACTGAACCTTTGAGTTCTAACCCTTTCTCGATTTTCCTCCATACTCTCACCCTCCCAAAGTCACATGATATCTTCTATTTTTGTTTGTCAGTGCCCATAATTCTGCTGTGTGTAATAGTACTTGTCCTAAGTATGAGTCATAAACATTTGCTCTCCTTCTACTAATGGGATATTTACCAGTTGTCAGGCAATCTATCTCTATTTCGTTCATGTTGCTGCCACTCTTTATCTTCTGCGCCACAGTCCCTTGTCTAAAGTAACATAAAATCCACCTATTGTAAGACCTGCCCATTCATCACATCTTCTATCTTCGCCAATGGCTCTTGTCATATAATTAGAGATCGAAAAGTCTTTTACTTTACTTACAGTATATTGACAACTAAGGCTAGCTAGACGTCACATTTTTCTTCCGTGAAAGAAAATTCTGGTCAGAATTATATCACCCCACAAATAAACAAGAAGACACTTAAAAAATTTTACAAGCATCTGTTTCACTAGAAATTAATTTATGAAAATATTCAATTTTGACAAATAAATTACCTTTTTCATATGTTTTAGTATATATAGAGAGAGGTTTTAATACCACGGTTTTTAGAAAAAAAGACTTAGTGGATTAGGTTCGAATTTTTATAGCTCTTCTTTTTGTAATTTTAAATTAAACTCTATTTTTATTCTTCTCCACAGAGCATTCCTTCTTACATCTAGTTGGGAAAATTTTCGTACAGAAAAACTTTATTTGTGTGATTATTTTAAGAAAAACTGTTTTCCGACTAAACAATTTTTTAAGCATCTTAACAAATTATTAAATGATGAATTGGCTCAGACTCAAAAAATAACATTACCTAAACCAAAATTTTATGCGAGTTTTCCTTCTATTCATGATGATTCCTTTGGACAGAAGTGTACAAAAATCATACAACAACATTTTCCAGCTATTGTAGTAAACTTAATTCCCAAGAATCCTCTCACAGTTGGCTCGGTTTTTTACTTTAAGAATCGATTGAGTCCTATGGTGTCCTCTGGTGTAGTGTATCGATATATTTGCGCAAAGTGTAACTCTGGGACCTACGTAGGATCTACCAAGAGGTTGTTGAAGGTCAGAAATGATTCTCATAGAGGTGTTAGTTTTCGAATAGGTTGCAGAATATCCGACCCAGAACATTTAAATATTCGTAATCATACTAAAATGTGCAAAATAAATATTGACAATAAAGATTTTAGCATTATAGGGCAAGTATCTAATTACCACGACTTACCTAATCTGGAGTCAATTTTGATTAAAAGACTGGTTCCATCATTAAACATCCAAGCTTTCTCCACTCAATTGTTCTTGTCATAGCTTTCCTTGTTTTGTTCTGTAGTTGTTGATGCCCTTCAGTTTTTATTTGCATTTCTGCGAGGTTGGTTCCACTTCTGTTTTATGCATATTTTTACTTGAATTTTTATTTTCTTAATAATTTTTACTTTTTATATTTGTATATTTGTATTACTTTTTCTTAATGTTATACATGTACTTTTTATTTGTAGCCCTGGAAGATGTGATAATGACGATCACGAAACATCGGGATTTAGAACTACCTATTTCCCTGTTCACTCTGAGAAATGTAAATTATTGGCTGCCGCCACCTTCTCTGATGATGTATGTATGTACGTATATATGTATGTATATATATCCTAAATGTCATTAAGTTTTTTCGACATTTAACTATTTTTTATTAAGAAATTTACATTTACAATCTACAGTATAATAGTTTATATACATCAGATATTTGCCTGAATATATTTCTTAATTAACATACATTCAAAATTGCACCTCTATCCATCTAAATATGTTTTTAATTTACAAACATATCGACTCGTTATTACTTATTTAACAAAATTTAAATACTATTTTATTTACATTAAAAGTATATATTTTATTCACTTTTTATCCATTCAGTAATTGCGAGTAAGTACTTAAAACCTAAGTACCTTCAACATGTAACTATTGTTTCCGTCATTAGTATTAGGCTTTGCTCACCTCCAGTTCTTATTCATTTCAAATTAATCAAATTTCGTTAAATCCTCATAGTATGAGTTACTAGTTTCTTGACTTTGACTATACATTATTTACCATCTTCACTTGGCTGCTGTTTATAATTTCGTTGTAAGTGTAAAGTATTATTTGATTATTCTACTTTTGATTTTACCATTATTTAAACTTTTCATTTTAATTTTTTTTTTTCATGTTATTAAGGTTTATTTGACTGTTACGTCTTATTGTCGTTAGGTTCTGTTTACTTGACTTGTTTATTATTGATAGCATTAGACATTTGACTTTCTTATCATTAGGGAATCAATGTGTGTAATAATCTATTACTTATATTCTAGCGCTTGGGCCGTAGGGCCTCCCAGTTATGCTCTTGTCATTAATGTTTAGCCTTGTTCAGAACCAGAATTCGGTTTATTATTAGATATTGTAGTTTATTGTTGTTCGATATTGTACACCATATATTTGACATAGCTCTTGTGCTGTAATTTCACTTTGTCACTGGATTTGTTTTGCTATGCTAGCTGTAAAAGCATTATAGTCATAGTTGTTTTTCTTACATGTAGTTTTGTAATTTATGTTTTTCTCGTCAAATCTTTCTGGCATACAAACATTGATGGAAAGCCAGTCAAAATAATATCGGAAAAATTGATTTGATACTTTTAAGAAGTCAGCGACATCGTAATATCTGGAGTAAAAAAAAAGTCGCCATCCATCATCAGATTTGTTTCACAGCGTTTCAAAAAATCTTTAACTTAGCCATATTTTATTTTGGGAATAAAATAATTGCTTACGTTATTCAACAGTAAGCTTAAATATGATTGGTTTATATTCATATACACGGCATAACATTACTTCTCCGATAAACCCTTAAAAACTAACATAAATATTCAATTTTAAGATAAAATATGAGTAGATGCACCTTTATAACTATTCTCTATATAAACAATTTTATTTAACCTTTCAAGGCAATCACGCGCTTATATTTTACTCGCCAACCTACCACTTATACCACCCTCTGGAACCCTCACTGAATCTGCCAGACTGCCACTACCATTAAACAAGTTATCAGGCTCCTCTCCTAGGCGTCCATCTTCCTACAATCTCCTTCTCCCAGTCGCGATTTTGAAATCGATCAATTCCCTAGGCATGGCTTTGTAACTGTTCTGGGACTATGTGTGTTATCTGTATTTTCTCAACTATAGCATGACTAGACTTGGATTGCTCCCGCTTTATCCTATGCTCTCATTATCTATAGTCTGTAGTACTCTTTCCTTCAAGCATATCCACGATTCTAAATATGATTTGCAGCCTTTTAGGAACTTTTCTGTAAAGGGACAATGCGATACAAATAATCTGGTGTGAATTGAGATATAAACAAAGAACACAATCACAACTCCTTTGCATCATAAACAAAAACACTTCCAAAATCTCAAGACAAGTTTTGATGACAGAATATTATAGAAAAGTTCATCTCTGAAGTAATGGTAACCCTTATGAAAATATTCTCATCTGCTCTTGGAATTTTCTCACACAAGTTTCCTCTTTTTAAAAAGGGACTATTTCTTTTCTTCCAGCTCTTGTGGCCCAAACCTAAATATGAGCATTTCAATTTGTCTTCAATGTTACTTTTTTACTTTTCGTATTCCGCCAGCAGGTTGGTACACTGAAGGACCATAAATCGATAGAAATGATTGAGGTTTGGTGGCCGGCTCATACTGGGTTCATTGGAAATAGCCATTTTATAAATGCTATATATAGTACTGAAAAATGTCTCATTTTGGGTCACACTTTAGTCTTCAGGATTAACGAATATTAAATTTACATGCCTTCCGGAGTTTCATGGTCTTGACTCTAGCCATGAAGATATTAGAATTTTCAGTGATGCAGAACTGTTTGAACATGTGAGAATTCAGATCCCTAGCCTTCACGTAATGGACAGTGGATATGACTACCTGCATCACATCAGAGAAGTTTGGAGACATGTCTTCTGAAGCCAGATGGATAATACACTAGTTTATTTTAATGTGAGGATTTTTTTTTTTATAGAATTCCACGCACTCTAATATTCTGCAACATCATTGATGGGTTACCATCCATACTACATTCTGTTACTTTATTCCAATCCAGATAGTTTTCAATGAAGAACTTATTCATAACATTAAAAATATCCTCACCTCTTATTGTAGTTTCAAGTGAAATGCAAGGAAGCAGTTCCTCATTGTTGTTGCTGTTGCAGATTGCCTGAGGCCAGGCAGGGGCTCTTGCACACTTGCAGCCCGTAGGTGTTTGTCTAGATTTTTTAGGTTTTTAGGTGATTTAGGATAAGGGATAATCTGCGACTTTTATTTGTCCTTGGTGGTTTGGGATGTGGGACAAGGATAATCAGCAACTTTTACTTGTCAATTCAGCTTTCTTTTTTTTTTCCCTTATTTTTAGAGGTGCCCCAGCCTCTTTAGGTCAAATGAAAAGAAAGGTGATGGTGGGGAGGAAGGCATCCACCCCAAAAGAACCCACTGATTCCCATCGTTCAGGTGCAGGGAAAGAGGTACAGCAGTAAGTCCCGATGATTAGAAGGGCTCGGGAAGGAATTAGGAAATATTTAGTTTGAGATATTGGTATAGAAGGAGTAAAAAACCTCCTAAGTAGTTTACGCTAAGTCCGGATGATTAGAAGGGCTCGGAGAGGAATTAGGAAATGTTTAGTTTGAGATATTGGTAGAGAAGGAGTAAAAAACTTCCTAAGTAGTTTACGCTTAAGTTTTTAGGATGAGCAATAGTATAAAGTTTCAGCATGAGTAGGAGAGAGCTGAAAAGGGATAATCTGGTTAGCTGGTATACGTGGTAGAGAAAGGGTGGAATAAAGATGCCTGTACCTGAAAATACTAGAACAAAAAATAAAATTTTGATTATGTATTATAGTCAATGAGACGTGTATGTGCTTATCAGATTTAATGTTTAGTTGGGAAAAAGTCCTAAACTTCTATAAATAAGAGAAGAGAATTGTAAGTGAGAGGAGAGCTAAAATGAGGTTAAGCACGACGGGCTGCCAACGCAAGAGCCCGTGTTCAGTCTATGTAGACTGGCAATCTGAAAGCAAGCAAGAAAAAGGTTAAGCAGAGAATTACAAGGTTGGGTTATTATTATTATTATTATTACTTGCTTACTTGTTTTGGGTTTAAATCCAACCCTCCACTGATGTCCAGTGAACTGCTTCTCGGGCGGGTCCATATCAATCATCTAACGAAACATTTTCATTATAACTTATACAATTCTTTGATTGTAGCATCTTCCAAATCATATGATCTTGTAAAAAGTAATGTCTTTAGTTTCTTCTTAAATTCAATTGCTCCCTTTAAGTCCTTCATTTCAGTTGGCAGTTTATTATAATGTCTATGCGCACAGTAGCTAAAAGCCCTTTTACCAAATTTACTATTTGTTCTTGGTTCAGATAGTCTATGTTTGTCACTCATGTGTCTTATGGTAACATTTGTTTCTAGTTCTAGTTTTTTCAGGCATTCTTTTAGATATTTTGGTTCAGTATCTTAAACGTTAGTAAGAGTAGAATGTATTCGATTCTCGCCTTTACTGGCAGCCAGTGTAATTTAATTAGTGCAGGGGTAACTCTATCCTTATTGTGTAATCCTTTTATTAATCTAGCGGCTTTGTTTTGTTCTCTCTGGATTTTCTTCAGCTGATAATTTGGTAAGCCATAGAATAGTCAGTTGCAGTAATCAATTCTTGAAGATATGTGGTGATTAATGAGTATGGTTATAGATTTTTCATTTAAGTATTTACTAATAAATGCTATGTTTCTAATATGATAGTTACAATTTCTTACCATATTATTTATATGTTCATTCATTGTCAGTCTATCATCCATGATTACTCCAAGATTTCTGACGGATTTCTTTAGGTCAATGATCGATTGACCTATTTCAATTCTTTGGAAGGATTCGATTCTTTTTACATCTTTTTCATTTCCAAAAATAATACATTCACTTTTATCTTCATTGAGCTTGAGCTTTTTCGTTAACATCCAAGCCTTAATGTCATTCATTATTTCATGTATCTTTCTTTTAGCTTCATCAACTGATGCTATTGGGAAACAGAATTGTGTATCATCAGCGTATATTTTAAACTTAACTCTGTGAGTTTCAAGTATATTTGCCAGTTCAATCGTGTAAATTTCAAGCAGGAGAGGACCTAGTACACTGCCTTGAGGCACCCCTTTGGTTAGTTTTCTTTTCTCAGATTCAACATTTGATATAACTACTTTAACTTTGCGGTTTTCAAGATAACTCACAAACCAGTCATATGCTCGTTCTATGATGCCCACAGCTTTAAGGTCTTCCATCAGATATGTATGTTCTACAGTATCAAATGCTGCATTTAGATCAAGCATCACAAGAATGCAACACTTGCCATTTGTTATAACTTCTGTTGTCATTTTTAATCGCTAACACTGTTGTTTCTGTGGAGTAATTTTCTCTGTATGCAGCTTGATCATCAGGTATGGCATTAGATTGTTTCAGATGTTACCAAGTTTGTTCGTGTACAGCAGTTTCAATAATTTTCGAAAAATATGACAGATTTGATATTGGCCTATATGAACTTAAATTGTCTATATCACCTTTTCCTTTATAGACAGGCTTGATACATGCAATTTTCTCACAATCAGGAAAAACTGCCTGTGTTAGACTCATATTTACCATGTTTCGGTAGGTCTCTTGTAGTCTGGTGAAATTTTCTGCATCTTTTACATCGTCAATTGGAAATGGGTAATTTCCGCAGTAGGTTTTTTTTTTACTTTAGTATTCTCATATAATCACTCTGACTTAACTCTTTGAATACCCTTAGCTTACTTACACCTGTTGCTGATGTATTCCTTCGTTCTGTTGTGCCGATGTTGCGAAAACTGGAGCATATTTGATTAGTTTTTCTTCAAAATAATCAATAAAATCATTTGCTAGGCATTTAGGATCATTAGTTATGTCTTTAGACCTAATAGTTTCTTTAGGCTCTTATGTATTTTCTGTCGGTCATTTTTATTGCACACTTTTTTATAATAGGCCTTTTTTTTAACTAAGATAAGGTAATTTTAGTAGCGATTTCTAGCTGATTTGTAATGTTGCCATATTTCATTATTTTTATTTCTTTTCCATTTATCCTCCATTTTTCTTTTTCTTTTTTTTCTTCATGTAATTCATTATCAAACCAATTCGATTTTTCTTTAATTGTGATTTTTATTTTGTTTTTTTCCGGGCACCTATTGTTATAATTAGTTGCAAGTATTATTTTACTTCTATCAGTATTGCAGTTCACACAGGATTGTCTCTCTACTAGTGTGTGCTTCTCTTCACAGTTACAGACTGGTGTTATCCCTTTTATATCCTCTAGGCTTTGTTCAATGAACTCTTTTGGATCAAAGTTGGTCTTAATTCTGTATGTGATTTCCTTCTGTATTGCATTATTTTTTCTAACATCTGTTTCAAAAGACTCTGCATTGGGGATATAGAGCAGTCAGGTTCAATCTCCATATTTAGTATGATGTTGTTTTTATTTACTATAACTAGATCTAGTATATGATTAGACTGAGCTGTTGGTTCAGACACTATGTTTTCAAGGTAGTGGTTCTCAATCAATTCTCTAAATTCATTGACATATGGGTCTACTCTGTTATCAAGATGTAGGCTGAAATCTCCACATATAACTATATTACCATTGTCGTTCAATGTAACTAGTAAGTTATTAAATTCATCTAGAAACATTCTTTTGCTTTTGCTCGGTGGTCTATAGAGTATAACTATTTGTAGATTTACATTTCTAGATAAATTTTTAATGTTCACATATTCAAATGAATTAACTATGAGATGATTTCTTACTGTAACTTTATATGATTTCTTAATTAAGATTCCAATGCCACCACCTCTTTTGTCTTCTCTTGGTTCATGATAAAAGTTATAAGATTTAGGTGTCATTTCATTTATTTTCGATCTGTCACTCACATTCCCACTCAACCAAGTTTCAGTTAATAAGCAAATATCCACATCTTGATCACTTACGACTTCCTTAATGATATGAGTTTTATTGCTAATGGATTGTATATTTATTAGTAGACATGATATTTTCTTAATCGAAGCCATGGTCAGTATTGTTTCTGGCTCTTGTTATTTCTTGTTTATAAACTTCACAGTTTACTCTATCATAGGATTTATGTTTTGTGTCATCATAGTCCTTTCTCACACAATTTATGCATTTAACTTCAACAATACTGTAATGACCCGCTTTATGTTCTGCGCACTTGGGGTACGACTGTTTATTCTTGCAATTTGCTGCACTATGCCCAAATTCATGGCATTTGTAACACTAGTAGGGCATATAATGGTCACAAAAATTACATATTCTATATGTGGTACTAAGTTTATCTACATTTTTATAGATTGCTTTACGTATCTTAGGTGTACATTTTCTAATATAGTGTTTTTATCCATTCTTGAATTCTCTTGCATCATGATAGTCAGATCATCATTTTCTACAATGTGTCTTTTTAGCCACTGGTTCTTAAGCTTCAGACTTTGAATAATATCGTCACCATCTTCTGGTACATTAGTAAGTTTTATCTTCGGTTTAAGTTTTCCTTTTTCAGCAACAGTGATCTTGTTTACATTACCTTGTTCCAATTCTGATTTTGCCTGCTCCAGGTTCTGTTTATTAGCAAATTTTATGATCAGGTGGCCATCTTCTGTTTCACCAGGGCTTTCAACTTGGGCTTTTATATTGGTCATAATTGTTTTCTTATTATTAACTGCTGAAACCTTATCAGTTGATTTTACAATCAATGTTTTCTTTGATTTCAGCTTTTCAGCATATGTACCAGTTTTATGCTTCCTATCTATGTCATCTTCATTCCTTTTCTTTTCATTTTTCAATTCTTTCATTTCATTTCTTAATTCTTGCATCTCATCTCTTGTTTCTTAAACTCTATTTCTCATTTCCGTCATGCTATCCTTCATTTCTTCCATTTTATTCATCAAGACCCGAACCAAATGATGGGGCATTTCGACTTCATCCAATAATTTTCTTTGTATGTTTGCTGCATTCTCATTGATCTTATCAGTGCAATTCCTACACTTGTAAGAAATATGTTTATTACACAATAGTCTTATGTGGGTTTGTGATAAATTTTCTATTAATCCAGAACATGCATTTTCAAAATGATACCATTTTTGACATCTATCACAACAAATTGCATCATCGGCAGCGACAGTCTTGCAGTGCCCTCACAATTCAGTGTCATCAGATTCCACGGTGTCCAACGATCCATTCTCTGATTTATCATTTCTTTCACAAGCACCTTCCCCCATATTGTCACTATCATATACTGATGTACTCTTCATTATATGTAAAAATTCATTTGTTTCTTCTTCAACTGATTTTCCTGTTTCAGTCTTTTCATGAAGTTTCCTTCTAATTTTCTTAATGGCTCCTAACATTTTTGTCGTTTACACCATGTTTAAGTCCAAATGAGTCGGGAAAACCATAATTGGTAACTCTTATCTGTGTCCCAGTTGTAATCAACTATCAATTTGTAATTTTGCACTATTCAGTATTCCAATTACTTTGATTCAAATTCATATAACTTAATAATGTTGAAAATTATTAATTTAACGATTTTCACTTTTCACTTGCCACTATTGTTGTTATATTTTAACAGAGCACTTCTTCAACACGTCCTCACTCACAGACACCAATGAATTATTACTTGCTAAGCTACAACCCTAGTTGGAAAAGCAAGATGCTATAAGCCCAGGGGCCCCAACAGGGAAAACAGCCCAGTGAGGAAAGGAAACAAGGAAAAGTAATATATTTTAAGAACGACATTTAAATAAATATTTCCTATATAAACTATGAAAACTTTAACAAAACAAGAGGAAGAGAAACAAGATGTAATAGTGTGCCCAAGTGTACCCTCAACCAAGAGAACTCTAACCCAAGACAGTGGAAGACCATGGTACAGAGGCTATGGCACTACCTAATACTAGAGAACAATGGTTTGATTTTGGAGTGTCCTTCTCCTAGAAGAGCTGCTTACCATAGCTAAAGAGTATCTTCTACCCTTACAAAGAGGAAAGTAGCCACTGGACAATTACAGTGCAGTAGTCCTTGGGTGAAGAAGAATTGTATGGTAATCTCAGTGTTGTCAGGTGAATGAGGACAGAGGAGAATCTGTAAAGAATAGGCCAGACTATTCGGTGTATGTGTAGGCAAAGGGAAAGTGAACCGTAACTAGAGAGAAGGATCCAATGCAGCACTGTCTGGCCAGTCAAAGGACCGCATAACTCTCTAGCGGTAGTATCTCAACAGGTGGCTGGTGCCCTGGCCATCCTACTACCTACTTTGGTTTCAAATTGGTGTTGGTAATCACGTTATCTGAGGGGAGTGTAGCTGCGGAGAAAGGCTGAGAATGCATCAACACTAGCAATAATGTGTTTTGCGATTGCGGTCACAGTTACAGGAATGAGTTGAAATCCTGTCTTAGTATGCTTGTTTCTGTACAATGCAACAGGTAGTGTTGCACAGGTGATGATTTGCCAAATGCACAGATACCCCAGTCACAGTCTGCAACTTGGCGGGAAGAATTTCTTGCAAGAGTGTGTGGGATTAGGTTAGTTCTTTCAATGTACCATTTGACTAATCTGGAGACTTCATGGAAGGCTCGCCTTACTTTTCTTGTTTTTTGCATGTTGCAAAAGGCTGTCATTTGCTTGTTGATGATTTTCAGTGAAGGTTGAAGTGTGATACTGAATGTCTGGCACATAAGGGCTGACTTGGCCAGGTACTTGGCCTCATCATTGCTAGTGATTCCAGTGTGACCTGGAATCCAATTCAGGATGATCTGCCTGATTAAGTAGATATTTTCAGTGGGTTGTTTGTTGCTGAGAGCCATGGCTCTTCTCGAATCAGTGTGGATTGTTGTATCACCTCCAGGTAGACTAGCCAAGTGTTCTAGGGCTTTGGCAATCGCCACTAGCTCAGTTTGCAGGGCGGAGGCGTGGTTGTTAAGTCTCTAATTTTCTCTGTAGTCTGATGGAGACAACTGCTGCTGCTGCGGCTGAGGGAATATCACAATAAAGTGATCCCCCAGTATAGTAGATGCTGGGGGTGGAGGTGCTAAAGCAGTTCCTCAGTGGCAGAGCTTCCAGCTTGGATGTTTTGTACACCCATTCCCTGGCGGTACCTTAGCAACCCCATGACCTGTTTGGGACCCCAAATAATGACCATCCTGACCCCACTAGAGGTTCCGAACCCAGATCTGGGAACCCATGGGCTAGAGTCTAGTCTCTAGACCAGGCATGGGCAAAAGAATTTTCTTTTTTTTTTTTAATATTTTGGATTATTTTATCTATACCAGTGATCATCAATATTATCATCTAGAAATAACGAAGGAGATGTCAGTTTTATGTAAACTTTCATATTAAGATAAATAAAACAGGAAAGAATTACAAAATAAAGTATACAGTATAATGGGCAAGCTGTGTATTATCACGCAGCCTTCACTCAATTAGATATAGTAAAATGTGGTCCCCAGTTGACGAACAGACTGTTACTCATGCCTGATATAGACCAAGGCCAAGAGAATATAACAGGTCAACCCACCAATCACTGCATTGCAGGCACAGGTGGGCAGGGCCTCTGACTAAACAACACCAATAGGAGAGAAGTTGGAACACAGCTGTGAAAGAAGGATCAGCATAGTGACTTGGACCATCACAGTCTTCAGAGGAGTGTGCTTTGGCACCTCCAACCTCTTTTCCAGTCTCAGCCTTGTTCCTGAAGAGAGCCACTACACCTTTGCACTTCAATACACCTCTGACTCGATCTCATTCCCACAGTCCTTCACCTTTACGCCAAAATCTCCTCTTCCTACGAGCAGAAATTAATTCTTATATTTATGGCTCCTTATAATTCTTCCATTTCCTATCAGTCTTTTCTATTTACTAAGACTTGCTGCTATAAATGCTTTTCCCCCACTACAACCCATATTTCTAGTCCAATGTGGGGCCTGATTTGGGTCCTGCCTGTTGTACACTGCAAGCAAAGTATAAGAAATAAAATCTTTTGACTTTATCCTTGGCCTAAGAACATTCCTCATAGTCATGCTTTTTGCTCTGAGCATTGACAACTGAGAGCCATACACAGTACTCCTACTGAGTACCTCTTACTTACTTTCAAGCAACCCTTAGAGGCTAACAATTTTCAACCCCTTTTTAAAGTTATCCTAGGACACTATGACAATGACTAATAACATGCTGTAGTGATGTCTTTGTTAGGAACAACTCTCACTCTTTCCATCAGTTTTCTGTATCTCATTACCAGTCTCTTTAAAGGCCACATGCACAGGAATTTAAAAATGTTTCCTTTTGTTTCCCACTAATAAACGGAAAATAGAGGCTTCCAGTGATGTTCCCCCAATATCTGTTAGACCCACACAGTCCATTACAAATTGAGTGAACCCTATGTTTCTCCTATAGAAGTTACCTCACACCACATCAGACCTCACGTTTGCGCAATGGAAGTTTAGTGCTCTGGCCTGTTCTCATAGGGTTTTGGCCTTGGTCTTTAGACAAAGATCCTAGACTATGGATGTGTCAATCATTTCCGATGAAAGATGAAAGGTGAAGGAGGGTAAATAAAATTGAAACCTAAACTCTGAAGGAAGTCATCAAAGCAATTTCTCAACACTAATGTAATACAAACAAAAACAGCATTAATTTAAAAGCAAAAAGAATAAAGTTGCAGGTTCCCCACCTTTGTCCTAAGGTAAAAACCTTCACTGGAGAAATGATGATCTCCACAGAAGAAATTGGGTTGCAATTGCCTTTACAAGAGTCAAGTAGTTGGCCGTAAATATGTTGTACACCCTTAAGGGTAATTCTAATGTCATATTGAAATTGCTGCCAATGGTTTTAGCAGTTAAATCACTAACTGGATATTTGAGCCTCATGTGAATAATTCTTTTCGCTCATTCATTGAAGTAAATACACTCCAAATTGTTACAATATTCTTATTTTGCACTCACAGTATCTTGTGTAAAAACTGTTCTTTAACTTGCTTTCATTATTTGGAACATAAGTAACGTCTGTGATACTTAATGGGCTTACATAATCTGCACCAGATTTCATGTAAATTTCAAATAGGTTATTTTCAATGAATGGGTTTAGTTGGATTATTAGGGTTGAAACTTTTACGGTATCACTCTTATTTAGTGAAAATGTTCACTACAAACCTCAATACTTGATGTGTAAACTATGTCCTCTTCTCCGTAAGATTAAATACTATACAATATTCTAGAAATTTTATTCCAGCTGTGACTACGTTGAGAAATGAGCTTTCTAATTTGGTGGTTGAATCTGTGAAACTTCTCAGTTCAAGCTTGTAAATGCTTTCATGTTGAACAGGTTGACTAAAGTCTCGTTTAAACTTTTTTAACGTTGTTACTCATCTTAAAATATTTAGTTTTACTATTTTTATAATTTCCTATATACTGTATTCGTTACCCAATTTCTTTTCGCAATTTTCGCAAGAAGGCACTTTCCTTGTTGGAACCCTTAGGCTTGTAGCATCCGGCTTTTTAAACTAGGGTTTCATAATCACAAAGATTTGGCTGTTAAAGCAGGTTGCATTTAAGGAAAGGACGCGAGTCAGTGGGATCTTAGGTGCCTGGAGTAGTGTTTACATAATTCATTAATATAACACATTATTAAGTGCCATTATTGACGTTTGCATAAAATATGACGCCAGAGTATAACCTGTACCATATTTTCACTTTCTCAATTAGTTCCTTTTCCTTAGTAAACTTTAGCAAGAGGCTGCTGGAATAACCTTGGAGGGATAATCCTTATAATGGATTGTTCAAATCTCGTCTTCCAGCAGCCTAAAGCAAAGGTCACACATACTGTGCTGTACGACTTGAGAAAGACGATTTTTGTAAAAGAGAACGCTCTAGCCCTCCCCTCAGCCACACTTATGTTAGATATTCTCTTTCTTTTTAACCGGTACCTTCTACTTATTCGAGAGAGAGAGAGAGAGAGAGAGAGAGAGAGAGAGAGAGAGAGAGAGAGAGAGAGAGAGAGCTTGTCAAGACTTTGCAGTCAATGTAATAGGACCTATGCACTTATATTAGGGAAATTTCACTGACAACTTTCAACGCCTCAAAAGCGTCTTTCCCTTCCTCCGCACTCGCTCTACTCGAGAGATTTCTTTTCTCTTTGGATTCCTTATGACTATTTATAGCACAGGCGAGAAACAATTCCTCTTTCTGTATTGCATTCTTCTCCTGTATTCATCTGAGGGTTCTCCTTTACATAATCATAATAGGAAACCTTTTGTATAATTTCTCGTCTATATCAAACTTTAATATATTCGCTCGAGAACCTTCCCCATTTTTTCCTTTCAATAGGATTTCTGATGAGAAGCTCTTCATTTTCTGATTAGGCTACTTACAAGTTTTGACACCTGGAAATTAATTTATTCACTAAAAATATAACCTTTTACTTATCTGGAAAAAAGAAGTATAATAGTTCATCCTCTAGCGGAACATACATGATGTAATAGGTAGATTCTAAGAGATATCGTTTGGTTTAAAAGTTACAATTATTGGTTGTCAACATATACAGATTAGCCTTCATTTAAATAACCACAGCGCTAAGCATCGCTTTTGAAGTAGGCTATTAATATAAAGCAAAGCAGCAAAAAAGAGAAAAATTTCAGCTTCATTGCTAGTGTCTAGACACTGATGAAGCCATCCATTTGAAAAGCATATCACTTGTTAAGTTTCAGCTCCCCCTTTAAGCATTCTAGTTTACAGTAAATCCCAAGAAAAACCCTCTGAATATCACCCCTCATGACGTTACATCATCTAATGCTGATCTCTTGGTCAAAGGACAACTAATATATTCTCTTTTACAACCAGGCATTTAAATAAGCAATCAAATTGCAAGGCACTGGCTTGTTTATTAGAAAATGGCCCATAGTTAAAGGACATCTTCTCCCCTTTTAGTCGCCTCTTACGACATGCAGGGGTTACAGTGGTGGTACTCTTCATCCCCCAAACCACAGGGATCTTTACTGAGTTCTATTTCTATAGACAAATAATGTAGAGCTGCATAACTAATATCATATTTCCAAAGCTATTTGTTATGTGGACCATTAGCTAGTGCACAAGGTTTAAAATTCATGTCGAAACTTACTGTGTGAAGCACTATTGCTTTGTGGTTTACTTGATTATCTTTTATGAGTCTTGGGATTGTGGGTGTTAACAGGAAAAAATATGTATAGTTTTGTGAAAAATTCATTTTGAGTGTTTTCAAGTCTTGAATACCATGTAGACCTGAATCTTTATTTGATAGGAATTATTTCAAACAGGAGGGAAGGAAAGAGAGAAATTCCACATTTATGGTTTTGAGATCTATGCCTACACTGGTATTAAGAGTGCAAAGCAAGTTTGCAAAATTAACTTTGAATCTATGATGAAAAATCTTTCTACAGGTCTGTCTCTACCATTTAATTATTTAAAAAAAAAATGTAACCAATATCAAGTCCCCTTTTAAGCAAGTCTTTAGATTTGGAATAAGGTTAGTTAAAGTGCTGCTTTATAAAAATATTTATTCTAGATATACTGGATACAAGACATCATATGCTCAGTAATTTACATAGTAAATACAATGAAATTTCAAGGGAGATTTTCTTGAGCAATGATTCTATGCATACCTTTAACATGTGGCATAAAGGAAAAAACATATCACCCTGAAGAAATGCTCTCTGCTTCAGATTTGACTGAAATGGGTGATGGCGCATCCCAATAACTAAAATCATCATCGAATTCTTGTTTATCAATTGTGATATTCAATAGGCTTTGATTTTCAAAATTGTAGACCTCATCAGGTTGTTCGTTTACAGCAGCTGTCATCCCGGGGCTATCTTCCGGAAAAGTATCAGGTTGTCTCATTACAGCAGCTGTCACCCTTAGGCTACTCTTCTGAGGGTTTTGTACTTGAATCCTGTCTTTGTTATGCTCTTCAATTTTAGAAGTTTTCTTTACAGAACTTGATCTCTCACTTGACTTCTTATTTACCATCGCAGTCGCTTCTTTTCTGGTGCTATTGTCCATATAATAATCATTAGTTGAGCTTTCTTTTACTGAATTGTGTATTCCAAAGGTAGGATCGTCACTGGCTTTTGTGTTTACAACACTCTTTTTCATGCTTACCTCTTTTTGTTGCACCTTGAGGCGTTCTTGAACAACTAGGTTATGGATTACCATTTGAAGATTTAAAGCATTTTCAATAGGTAACTGTTTTAATTGTAAGGCAATATATCTGCCAAAAGCATCACAAGTGTTTGCCTCTTTTTGATCTTTACAACTTTTCACAAAAGCTTCTCCAGTTCCTAACAGACCCCCAGGCTCGTTATAAGACTCATTTCTTCTTCTTTTCCTTTTCCCATAAGTATCTAACCCAGAAAATTGGCTGTTAACAGTAGCAAGTTCCACGGGTCCATTATTGTTTGTTGACAAAAATTCTTCTTGTAAAGAATCTCTCTGACTAGCCACCTTAATTTCTTTTATTCGTAATTTATCGTTAGTTGCTGTCATATTACTTTCTTCAACTGGGATATCCTGATCAGAACATAAATGCGAGAAATCTGTTGGCTCTTCTTTAATTCCTGTTGCTGAAAATAATTCCAATCTTGTAGAATCTGAATTGCATTCTTGTCGTGAATCATTCTGAAGAGGGTGCATACTATCTGTAACCAAAGCCATTACTTGATTGGCACACACTGATTTCTTTTTGTGTTTTCCTGAAAATATAATTGATCCTTGACTCTCCGATGCTGTGAGTGATCCCTCACTCTCTGGTCCTGAACAGTGCAGTCCTTCTGAATCTCTAGCCATCAATCCTTTAGTGGGTGATAATAAAAGTTTCTTTAGTGAAACATTGGGTAGAATTTGCCTGTTGCCAGCAGAAAATGAAATATCTTTCGAATTTTGGTTCTCGTCTTCTTCTTTGTTCTTCCCAGTGACCTAGAAATGGAAAAGATGAAACAATAAAATTACTTTGACAATACTTAATTATTACTAATTTGATAAAATGTCATATCATTAACAATATTAATGCTTATCACAGATATAAGGTAAAGGTTATGTATTCTTACTTATAGCTTTACCGTAAGGATATAAATCAGTAATATCATGCAATAGTAGAAGAAAGCCAGAGAGGCAAGTATTTGATCATTAATCCTTAACAAAATACAATTAATACCAGATTAACAAACACCTCAACCTCTCACATATTTCTATCATTACCTTGGGGGATAACTTCACATTGCCTCAGAACCTATATATTTTTAGCCTGCATGTTAGATACAGGAGTACGTACTCAACATAGCAACAATCCTAAAACAATTCCGTCACCTTTTAGACATAAAGCAAATATAAAATTCACAAGAAAGTTTGGCCATGGTCTTGACAACTCTGTAATATACCACGATTTAAAACACTCTAAACAACCAGTGTTGTTTAACCAAATAGCTTATCAGATACAAGGTACCAAACCACATAGGTTCAATATAGTATTATAGCATTATACCTACTTGTTTCTCCCACTGACACTTCAAAAGGATAGGCTTCTTAATGGTGTGCTGAACGACATAGGTTCAATGTAAGAATAAAAATCTTCGACCTCACAACAACATTTTTTTTCTAATAGTCTTGATATATACTGATAATTCCAAATTTCATTGAATTATTATTGTTATCATTATCTGGCAAGTTACAACCCTATTTGGAAAAGCAGGATGCTATAAGCCCAGGGATCCAACAAGGAAATACCCCAGTAAGGAAATGAAATAAGGAAACATAATATTGTGCCCGAGTGTACTCTCGAGCAAGAGAGTGGAAGACTATGGCACGCAGTCTATGGCACTGCCCAAGAATAGAGAACAATTGTTTGATAACTTTTAGGATTTGAATCATTAAAAAAATACATTAATTGAGGGTCATAAATGATAAAACTTTTTCTACTTAATTAAAAAATCAAACTTTGGAGATCCCTTGCTGACAATGATCTCATTGCATTGTGAAATCCTCCAATACCATAATAGAATTTTGATAGATGTTGCAAGACAGACTTCTACCTTCCAAATTTTGATGGAAAAGGTTTCCATCTACTGCACCATTCTTCCCTTCCTCGTTTAATACCAATAAAAGTGCTTTGATGCAACATCAGTGTCATAGAATTTCTAGTGTTAATGGCTTTGGATGGTAGGTGAAATGTTAAAACGTAACAACGTTTCCCTTTAGGAGTAAATGCCGAGTCTTTATTGTATTGATAGTTTTTACCAATGTTATGTATTTTCCTACCAAAAGGTTGTCCAAACCCACCAACGTGATTGTTAAAGAAAAAAACGCAGATATAGATGAATCCTTAAAGATTGAGAGTAAATATTTGGACGAAACTCAACAACAGCTTTAAATAAAATCTAACATGAAAACCTTTGCTACACCCTGTATGGTATGGAGATTGAATACTATCATTTCATCATTGGGATCAATGGCTCTGATGTAGGACTGCACAACCCCTCTCATCCAACAAAAGGGAGCAGCAGACGGCCAGACAGAAGTACCCACAGAGACAATTCCTAATATAACATGTACAACATTAGTCAAGGTATGCAAGTCCAGAATGGACTGGTAAGTCATACTAATGCACATAAAAAGCAAGAGCACCACACCATAGAGCTCATAATTTGTCATCTATTGAGGAAATTCAATTTCGTCAACAGTTTCAATAAACATCTTTTACATATAGTAGGTTAAATAAGTTTTTTCCTATTTAATTGGCAAAGAAATAAAAAAATCACAGGAAGGGGGAATTAAAAATGAAAATAAGTAGAGTTGATTACACAGTTGTGAAAATCTAAATGTAGGCTACCATTACACCACCATGATGTATTTCTAACAAAATCATCCAATCTAGATTCCTGTGCCAAAATAAGGATCCGATCAGTCGTTGATTCCACTGCCAAAAGCCCAAAAACAAGCAAGCTATTTTGAAGACACTTAAATGAATAGGCAATTTCATAAACAAGTCAGCATTTCGATAGAAAAGGAATCCCTAAATCTCATAGTCTTCAACATTGTATACTACAAGAAAGGCCAAGTGGGTTTACTCAGCAATTGTTCTTTTGCTTTGTCACTCACCTAACTGCTATTATCTCCTGGGTAGATGCAGTTCCTCCTCCAGAATGAAATTCTTAACGAAAAAAACTTTGGCTTTACATGCTTCCACCATTCCACTTGTGCTTGTGAATTTTGGTGTTAATTGCGACAGTCCAAAGACTTGTCTGACAGATGTTCAGGGAATTTGGGGTATCATGACTAGTAAATGATTACTATGATCTTGTTGTACTACTGGCAAATAGATGGCTATGATCTGAAAAGTGAAGTACTGTCAAGTGGAAAGAGTTAGAGACATATTTAAAAGCCCTCCAATACATTTACCTTCCTAAACATAATTGCGAAGGTTATGTTTTGATAACCGTGTGTGTATTTATTTGTTTTTCATGTCTGTCTGCATTTTATGATTCGCATGACTCAAAAACTATTTGAACGAATCTCATGAAATTTCGTGGGATGATTGGTCATGATCCAAGAACAATTTGATTAGATTCTGTGAGTGGTTGGGTCAAAAGTCAAGGCCAAGATTATGAAAATGTCAAAAAACTTGCCATATCAGGCCAATTTTTGTCTGATTTGCATGAAACTAGTGTCAAAATTTGCATAATTCAATTGCTGTTTTTGTGATATACAACATGATATAGGTAAAGGTATATGCTTTATCAAGTGCCCGTTCTAGTTACTGATGTTTTCAGGCTTCCTCAAAACAAGAATTAGAACTTCTTTCTGTGAAAGTGAACAAAAACTGTAAGTAACAGATTCACAGATGCCACAAAAAAACAAAATGATTGAATCTTAATGAATGGTTATTTCTCCTCAACATCCCTATTACGGGAGAATCCGGAGCCTAAACTGTCATACATACATGCTATATATTATATAATTTTTTGAGTCACAGTAATTATAGGAAATACAGCCACTCATAAGCTTTCAAGGTTACTTCCTAATACTACCTCAATGAATGGCCTCAAATGCATGTTTTATGTAACTAGCCAATTTCTTATGCCTACCCATTCACCACCTCCTGGCTTAGGACAACCCAGTTCCTCAAAGATCGGACACAGACTGGCTAATATTATTTATTATGTTTAATGACCTGCTTCCTTCAAAGCAATAATATGGACAATGGTCTCAAACTAATGATGTTTTTATTCCATTTGAGGGTTAAAGGGATGGGAGATACAAAGAAGTGTAAAAAGTCTTGTGGTGCATAGCAGGAAAAAAAACTTCCAACCTTATCGAAAAAATAATGAACACTAATGCTTGGTATTACAGTTACTGTCTTAATTTTACTACAATGTCAGACTTCTTTGTCTCATTTATTTGTTATGGGGATGGGTGGAAAATTTGTCCTATTGGTATTCTATGTTCATTATTGATATTGAGCAATACTCTACAGCCTTTATTGGCAACAGAAACTATATGCTTCATGACTGTTACTTCTAGCTTTAGTATGGAGATTTGTAATGGGCCAAAAGCAATACCTTGAGGAACAGCAGTTATCCCATTCCTATGCTCACTATGCTCCCCATCAACAACTCTTTGCAATCTATTACTTGCAAATTCAATAATAATGCTAATAAAAGACCCATCTACTCCCAACTGTTTAAGTTTGTAAACAAGGGCCTCATGATTAACATTGTCAAAGGCAATACTAAAATCAAAGCCAATCATATGCTTCCTGACCTCAATCAAGGGATTTCTGAACAGTATTGGAAATTGTAAGAACCACACCACATGGTCCAAGACCTTTGCAAAAATCAAATTGCAAACTAGGACACTAATCATTACCTTCAGCATTCCTATTTAGATGTTTTGTCAAAAGATGCTCAAAAATTTAGCTAGTATGGAAGTTATGGATATTGGGCAGTAATCTGCAGAACTAGAGCTACAACAAACACATTTACCTACAAGTGCAAAAACAACCTCTTCTTGAAGAAAATAAACAACTAGTTCAGAGCCAAGAAATCAGCAGACTATAAAAAACAAAGGAAAGTAACCATTTGTGTCTACCCCTTGTAAAGCAACGGCTCTATCTCATTCTCTCTCTACCACACTGATAATAGAAAAACCTGTTTAAGTATGCCATTTCATGTTTTATATCGCTAAAAAAATTTTCATTGTTATCATCAATCATTTGTTAATAAACCAGTCATGTCCAGCCAGTCTTTCTGTTCCGACTTAGTCGCAGCTAGCCATATTTGTGACCCCTTTCTGATTAGCTGCACAAATGTGCCAAGCTGTGACTAAGTCTTAACAGAAAGACAGGCTGGACATGTTTGGTTCATTAATGGGGCATTGCAAGCTTATATACAAATGACAGTTGAGGATAACAATGTCATAAAAACTTTAACAATATGAAACATGCAATGACAAGTTTAACAGGTTTTCCTATTGCTAGTGCAGAGGAGAGACAATGTATGAGCCTGTACAAAATGCACATGCATTACACCCTCCACAAGGATCAAAGTCCATCAAAATTGTTTCAGTTTTTCGGGACTGAAATGCCTAGTTAATTTGACCTCAGGAAAACAGAAATTAGGAACATTGAGTTTCTCTTTGTCATGCTTACTGTCAAACACATTAGTCAAAGGGGTTGCCTTTGCCTTTGAAAAGTGAGGGACAGAGCCATCTGATTTAAAAAGAAGGAACTGTTCTGCCTACACAAAACAGTGCAGATTTAAGGATAGCCCGCCACTTTATGTTCCTGTGTTGTACCAAAAAGGGTTTCTTTTATGGTTAAATTTTATTCCTTTTTAATTGAAACAAAATTCTCGGAGCAACAGCTCTCAGCTGAGCATAGTTATTCAATGTCACATCTGATCTGTTACCTTTCCAAAGATTATAGGTCTCCTGTTTCTCCAAACAAGCACATAAACAATCATCATTGAACCAAGGTTTGTTTTCACTCTGTATTTTAACCCACAAGAAGGGATACACCTATCAATTATGTTGACCAATTTCTCATTCAAGGGAACAACAGGCACAAAACTTTTGTATAATAGTTAAGAGTAATGTTCCATTCATACAATTAATTATGAAGACTATTGCAATTGTTTTGCACTAATTGATTACTACATAAGGATTTAGAAAACATCAGTGCTTCATCTCGCTTCTTCATTTGAGTAATTACCTTTTACAAGACTATCATTGTAAATTTTGCTCACTTGATAGCATCCATAAATGTTGCCTTATCCAAATTTTAGTTTGTACTGTCTTATTTTTTTATTAATTTCTGTTGTGAGTTTTTAATTAGTAGAATTTCACTGTAACTGTGTTTCTCTCTTGCATTTCCACCATCTTATTCCTTATTGTCCTAATTCCTTTCAGTTAATCTCAATCCTCTGTCTCTACATGCAGAACTCTCTCCTACCATCACCAGACAATTAGATACTGGCCTGTCTCCACTATCGAGCAAGTTCGATAGGCAAACAGTGATAACAGATCACAAAAGGCAGCGAGGATGAAGATTGATGACCTCAGAAGCAGAAAAACAACAGGAAGGGATCTAGCCACAAACATTCCCATCAGATGGACTGTAGCCCACAAATACGGGGCTTATATATAGTTGTCAACTAATATCACATAAAGGTTTGTGCTTTGTGGGGCAGTTCCCTGAGAGTCAGACAGGAGAGCTGTTTCACTATGCCAAACACTGTGGAGAAGAATAAAATAAGCTTGTGTGGGATAATTCTTGCAGGAAAGGGTGTAGCATCACCCAGTAGTTATGAATCATTGTAAATCCATAATGTTGAGGAAAGAAAACTTTACTGTATTTGCAATAACCTAATATGTATAAAACCACACACGAGAGAGACGGTTTATTGCATACCTGGCATCATGAGACACCACTTACCTCATGGTCAGAATGTTCTACCACAGCTTCCTTGAAAGTGTCAAGATTGATGTTTGACGGAGATGTCCTCATTGTGTCACCATCAGTAAGGAAAGAAAGGTCACCAAAGCACCAACATTTAGGGCTGTAAACATCGTCTGTCAAAGACCCTGACTTGCGCGAGTTTTCTAACTGTCGCATTTCCCGTCTGTATTGACTTCGAAGAGTATCTAGTTTCTTTTTTATATCCTTGATGGTAATATTGCCATGCTTCTTTTGCAATTCTGTTTTTATTGCTGTTAGTGCTGCTAGACGCATTTTTCTGTTCTTATAATCAGCACTCTTAACGTTCCACAAACAAGACTGTTGGCGGTACATACTAATTAGCCATGTGGTATCTTTCCTGGACCAATGAAGGTTTGAGGATTCATTACTACTAGTAGAAGGATGGCCAGGCACAAAAATATACACAGCTTTGACTGGGGCGCCTTCTGTTGCACTTTTACAGTCTGGTGTCTCTCTTCGAATTTCCGATGGCACCATATGATGAGGAGTATTTTGGAAACAAGGTGGGAACAGCATTGTCTTTAAGATATGGACGCTTTAATTTTGCAGTAATTCTATTTCCCGTTTTTTCATCAACAGCAGACATTTCCCTTACAATGTCATCAGGATGGAAATGCTGTTCACAAACCTGTAAGTACAATGATATAGGATACAGGAAACGTGACAAGTAGTGTATAAGATAAATGATTATAATTATCAATTTCTGAGATCGCTTATTTATTTGTACATTTTACTGAAAGAAAACATTTCATATTTGAAAAGCTTTAAAAATTCATCCCGAAATCTTAAGGTTGTATCGGTTTCTCCATCAGTCTTACTTGATTTTTAAAAAAATAGTCTTGAAGCTACCAACAATAGGTGGCAATTCAAGTGTATATATTGTTTAAAAAACTGAAATCCCATGATACGTGATATATATATCATTAGAGGCATATATATAGTGAAAATTGGTAATTGGAATGTTAGAACCATGAATCAGATTGGGAAGTTACAGCAAGTGAAGAATGAATTTATGAAATATAGTTTAGAAATCTTGGCCCTAAGTGAAACACATTGTAATGGATTGTTAAAGAAACCTTAGACCAAATATATATATATATATATATATATAGGAAGAACAGATGGAGTTTGAAAAGATGGGGTAGGAATGATGATGACGCCGAGAGCTAAAAAGGCATTGAGTGGAGAGCTATAAGTAGTTGATTGTAACTTGCAAAGTTTGAATCAAAGCAATGCAATATGAGTATTATAGTTTGCTATACACCAGCAAATGATTCCCCTAAATGAAGGAAAGATGAATACTATGAAGAACTGCAGAGTGTAATAGATGAGATCCCAGAGAGAGAGAGAGAGAGAGAGAGAGAGAGAGAGAGAGATGAAAATTGGGATTGGTGACTTCAATGCTGGAGTTGGAAAGAATAATCAAGGTGTAGAGAATCTGATGAGTGTTGAAGGTCTTGGCGAAATTGCAAATCTTGTCACTGGGAGTATTATTATCCAGCACAAGGACATCCACAAAATTATATACTGTACATGGACTTCATCCTGTGGCTATTACAAAAATCAAATAGATCACCTAGCCATTAATAAGGAGAGAAGGACAGAAATGTAAGAAGCTATAGAGGTGCAGACATTGGTATTGATCACCAGCTACTCATTGCCAAACTGAAAATAAACCTGAAAGGGCAAAACAGAAATGTAGATAAAGTAACTAGGTTCGATACAGATAAGCTTCTAGAAGATGAGCACTGAGAAACATTTGCAATTAAATATAAGAGTCAATGCGCAGTCTTAGAGACGTTTAGAGACAAAGAGCAGGCAATTCATGAAGAATGGTGTGATATTAAGAACATATATCAGTTATTTGATAGTGAAGTTTTGGGACATACAGTTACAATGAGAAATCCATGGATACCAAATGATATGTTGGATATCATAAAAAGGACACAAAGACATAAATTGATTGTTGATAGATTTTGAGGAAGTAATAAAAATTACAAAGTAGAGCATACTAAGTATTCCCGTATTACGTGTGAGGCCAAAAGAAAAGCAAGGAATAACTGGAGAGAATATTTAGACAGGAAAGCAGATGAGACTGACAAAGCTATGAATTCAGGGATTGGCTATGATGTAAAAATCTCTCATGCATCTATAAATGAAATCTCTATGGTGGAAAGAAGAAGCTTATACCATCAATAAGCAAGATGGATCTGTTATACCGTAACAACAGAAGATGAAATAAGGCAACATTGGATGGAACACTTCAGTGAGGTCATGAATAGGAGATATAAAGGGAATGATTTGACTGATATACATGAAGCTGATGAAGACCTTGATGTGTCCATAAATGAATTCAGTGTTTTGGAATTGGAAGCTATCATTAAAAAATTCAGGAGATGGAAAGCCCATGGTTACGATGAAATAACTGCCGAAACGATATTGACCAAAAATGAAGTGACCCCCTGTATACCTAAAAGATTATTTTATAGAAGGTGGCATGAAGAAGCAAAACCTGGTAAATGTGAGTTAGAAGTGTTGAGAGAGAAAAAAAAAGACATGACTGATTGCAATGAATAGAGGCATCACGCTTACATCAGTTGTCATGAAAATATACAGTATTCTAGAGAAACTAAAGAAAAAGATTAGTGAAAAGGTGAGAGATGAACATGAAAGATTTAGAAAAGGTAGAAGTTGTACTGACCACATTTTCATTTTGAGACATGTTATACAGCAATGCATAGAATATAGATATCCACTTTTGATGGGATTTGTGGACTATGAAGAAGCATTTGATAGTGTGCATCGGCCAATTTTGTGGAGAGTCCTGTGTTATTATGGAATTCCTCTTAAATATGTAGTAAATTTGATTAAGTCTTTTCACGAACATAGCAAACTTACTGTTAGTGGAGTCCTATCAAATGACTTTCCAGTGAAAAGCGGAGTACTCCTAGGGAATGTGTTGTCACCTATGCTGTTTATCCTCCTCAAGGTTTTGTAACATGTAGAACAGCTGGGGATGGTAGAAAAGGATTGGACTGGATTGGTAATAGGAAATTAGCTCACCTAAAACATGCTGATGACGTTATCCTTATTAGCAGAACACCACATGATTTGCAATGCTTGCTTACCAAAATGCATGAAATATCCCAGGAGGTTGAGCTCAAGATAAATAGAAAGACAGATGATGAGAATGGTATATGCAATGGAAGATGAAATATCATTAGATGGAGAAAGGATTAATGAGGTAGTCATTTAAGTATTTATAAACTATGATCTCTAATACTGTCTTTTTAGAATTAGAGTTCAATGAAAGTTTGAAAAAAGCAAATCAGACAATGACTAATCTGAAATGACTAAGTAAAATTTGGAAATCAAATAGTATGAAATTACATATAAAAATCAGGCTACAGTATATTTCAATTTAGTGAACTGTATTACAGTATGGACATGAGTCATGGTATGACAATGAAACAATATCCAACAGACTTGGTAAAATTGAGAACAAAGCCCTCGGAAGAATATTGGGATTTAAACAGAACAGGATTAGAAACGATACTGTAAGAGATTACTCAAGTGCCCTATGTGGATGAGATCATGGGGAGTGGTAAATAGAGATAGATTGGGTATGCTCTTTGCACTTCCCAAGAGAGATAGGTCACCTAACGTTTAACTGGGCTCCACAAGGCACCCAGGCCTACATGGTTGAGTACTATGAGACATGAAGTAGATGATAAATGAAGTATTGATTTAAAAGCTCCAGATAAAGATTACTGGCGAAATCTAACTGAGGTCCTTAGTGTCAATAGGCGTAGGAGGAGATGATGATGATATGATCAGAGAGAGAGAGAGAGAGAGAGAGAGAGAGAGAGAGAGAGAGAGGGGAGTGGGGGGGGAGCAAACTATCAACATACCCGATGATTAGTACTAGGATGAAAATCTTCTCTTTGGATGTTTTTAACCCAGTTTTTTCTCACTTCTTCATTTTCAGGAAACTTGAAAATATTAACTTTAGGCCCATTATTATAATTTCCCTTACATTTGGGAACACAGCACTTGAACGGCATCGCACTTTCAGGTAGAAAACACTTGATAAACCACTGCAACACTATGGCACATCAAAAGTTCTATTAATGTTTTATCTTCACATCTTTTTTTCAAATTCAATTATATTTTCAAATTGTCACTTAAATTCACTAATATATCTATTTTTTTTTTACTTCGAGTAAAAAAATGTGTCCAAGCCACATTACCTTACACCGTCACTCACTCGGGAACACTAATAGTCGCTAGCCTACATTCTCTGCGTCATAGGGAATTTTAAATGTCCCCGTGAATGGCCTTGCCATCTCGGTGGTTGCGCTGCCACTCACCCTCCTCGAGTAGGTTGCCATGCAGGTCAACCCAAATTATTGTACGGCGCTGGCCAGATTATGGTATGTCACTTGGAATTATGTTCCCTATATATTTGAGTTATGGTACATGACATGGTACACTAGGTCCTAATTTATAATTATAGATATGTTAATATTATGTATAGTCTTATTCTAAACAACATACAGCCTCTCTCTCTCTCTCTCTCTCTCTCTCTCTCTCTCTCTCTCTCTCTCTCTTTCGATGATGATGATATGACTATCATAACATGATAATATCAAATTGCTTATAAGAATATATTTCCAAATTTTATCATACATATATATATATATATATATATATATATATACACACACACACACACACATATATATATATATATATATATATATATATATATATATATATATATATATATATATATGTGTGTGTGTGTGTGTGTGTTTGTGTATAAAAATAAGGGTTGATATAGATAATCAAATGTTTGCTTAACTCATTCTTTTTAATTCATTACTTATTTCCAACTCATGTTTCATTTTAGCGCTGACTGACCTTTAACGGCCTCAACGCTTGGGCTGTCTTAAATGTCATAATTCCATGCATTTAATATTTGAGGAACGGATTTTTTGCATATAAGATTGCGATTCCAATAATATTGTCAATAAAAGCCATAGATTTAAAAATCTATTATGTTTGGCATTTCATTTCTCCGTATATAAACTAGCGTTTCCTGTCAATACAAAAGGTCAATGGACAGTACTTATTGTATAATGGAAATTTCTACAAAGCGTTATCTCTCTTCAGCGAGGAAACTCGTGGATAACGTACACAGATATTTTCCAAGAGAAAAGAAAAACAATGTCCCTCTAATCGTTGGAGTAAAAGTTTGGGATCTACTTCTGGTGCAAAGGCAGTTTCTACAAGGACAAGTATTGGTATCATTAAGGAAGGAAGTGATTCCGAAACTGAAATTGGACACTGTATTTTCAAAGATGAGAAAAGAAGTCATCCTACTTTCAACCAGCTTTCCTATCAGCTATAATGAAGAAGAGTGTTCTGCGTCAATAAGGAAAGGTGAATTGCAGAAAATATCTATAGTAAAAGAAGTGATTTGTCAGCTGCAAGGACAAAGTTTTTGTGTGTTATGAGGAAGATGCGAGAAAAGGAGAATGCGATTGCAAATAATTTCGATATAATGTAGTGAGAACTAAATCTACAAGGAAAGGGAATAACTTAAAGAGTTGTTTTTATTGTTGTAGATTATCTAGCCCTTCTGGCCAGACACAGTAAAGGGTTAAGATTAAGATTCCCAATCCCTCCCAGACAAAAACAAGATTAGTCTGACACGCTAAATCAGTTAATCGGTAGTTATTAAGCAGGTCTGATTGTTCGCTTGTATCTTCATTTGGGCAGTATTAAGGTATGATAGTCCACAGAACGTAGTGTAGACTTTATTTTATCTAAAGAGTATGGGATTGAGATTATGGTACATGGCACAGGCAGCATGTTACATGGTAAGCAAACCTTTAATGGTACGTACGTGTACCATGATTAATGTACACATAGCAACTCCGTCAGTCTCTCCCTCTAGCTTGTGTATTGGAACGGGAGATCTCGACTCGCAAAAGCCTCCCCCCCCCCCACTCCCCAACCCCCCCACACACACCCATACTCACCGATCCCCCATCCGCACCCGACAATTAGGTACCACCCGACGGATGCAAGAAAGTGCTACTGCTTCCCTCCTCACCCTTTTCTTCTGATGATGGTTGGAAGACAGTGCTAAGCTTCTGTTTAGAGCTGACCAGAGGTGGGAAGGGGGAGGGGGGGGGGAAAGAAGAGAGAGGAGTAGGACCGGAGATCAGAATATTCTCTCTCTCTCTCTCTCTCTCTCTCTCTCTCTCTCTCTCTCTCTCTCTCTCTCTCTCTCTCTCAAATTAATCTTGAGATGTCAGTATTTTCATTAGTTGATCCTCATGATGCTAAAAGGTTTCCTGATGTAAACTTATTTTGGATATATATATATATATATATATATATATATATATATATATATATATACATATGATAAATTTTGCACATTTTTACGTGTTTTTCATATTCAAATAAGCCATATATATTTTTGATACATTAATGTCTGGATTCTCTTAACGACCTTGGGATCAGAGCCCCAGGCGAAATCACACAAAGACAAGAGCTTGGCTCCAGCCGGGAATCGAACCCTGGTCGGCAAGCTTGTATAGAATTGTCATTAACTTTTATCTTTCTTCGTGGCCAAGTGGCTTAGTCACTGTCTATACAAGCTTGCCGACCAGGGTTCGATTCCCGGGAATTATATTGGCATGACAACTATGCGTCTTTCCAAGAGAATTTCTTGCCACGTACGGCAAGGGGCTATAAAGAATCATGCCCTACAAAGACATAACACCCCTATTTGTCGAGCTGATATTGTCAGTAACACCAAGATTATTGGTAGCGCCCCAGATGGTCGACGTCTACGCATCCTAGAAGCTCTACTGATACAGCGAGATAAACCCACCCTTAATACAACCCAAGAGATGTTTTTGTTACCATCAAGCCGTCGTATTAATACATCAAGAAACCCCCATCAAGGAGGACCTAATGAAGACACTACCAACCACGAAAATACCCCGAATTTTGATGCCGAAGTAGGAAATGATCTCAGCCACGTGGGACACTTTTCTGAGCGGGAGAGCAGCCTGGCTGGCTCAGAGCGCGCCTCAGCCAATCAAAATCCAGGTCCCCCGATGACGTCACAGACTGGTATTCCCGGCCGAGATCATCGTACACCAGACACCATACCATATCAACTCCGATCAACCAATGAAAACCAATGAAAATTCCAGCCCTTTCACTTGTAATCCTGATCCTGGGTATAAATACCACCCGACTGCAGCATCCACCTCACTCTCTACCTGAAGAAGAGGAAGGACTTACCCTCGAAACGCGTCGTAGTTTTTACTATTTTGTACCAAAAGTTTTACTTGTATTTTGTGAGAATATACTTGAAAAGTCTTCCCGATTTTGTCATTCACCCGACTGATGAATTTTTCAAGTCTGCTGGCTGATTGCAGCGCTCTAGAGAAGAGAATTATCCGGAAAATAGAAAAATTGGATAAGAAAATAAACTCTGCCGATGCAGCCATTACTTTTAACTCAATAATAATAATAATAATAATAATAATAATAATAATAATAATAATAATAACAGAGTTGCAGATTTTGATTTGATTAGTTTATGTACATTTCTAAGCACTTGAATATTTTATTTTGTTATTCATGATAACATTGGTGATAAAGGGGGAAACGCAATGCATCAACTGATAGGAATTCATTGATCCAGACAGACAGACAGACAGCCATGAGTGCCAATTCGCAAACGGGGAGGAAATGGCGGAAAGGTGGAAGGGCGATAAAAGTAATATTCTATTGATTCAACATCTGGAATACGTGTGCAGCTTCGCATACGAACCAAATCAAAAGATTGAACGCCTGCTGCCTATTTCATCTCCATCATAACCACAATAGGATTTTTATATAGCTCTTCCCTTCACGGGGTTGCGCGTTCTTCATCTTGCATTTTGACCTTTTTTTATGAATTCATGAACCCTCCTAAGAGTGTCTGTCTTTTCACTGGTGTTTTCACTCATCTTCTGATTAAGTACAGTATGTCTTATTTCATCCTATTTCCTGCTCAACCAGCTAAAGCTTTGAGTTCTAACCCTTTCTCGATTCTCCTCCATACTCTCAACCTCCTAGAGTCACATGATATCTTCTATTTTTGTTTGTCAGTGCCCATAATTCTGCTGTATGTAATAGTACTTGTCCTAAGTATGAGTCATAAACATTCGCTCTCCTTCTACTAATGGGATATTTACCAGTTGCCAGGCAATCTATCTCTATTTCGTTCATGTTGCTGCCACTCTTTATCTTCTGCGCCACAGTCCCTTGTCTAAAGTAACATAAAATCTACCTATTGTAAGACCTGCCCATTTATCACATCTTCTATCTTCGCCAATGGCTCTTGTTATATAATTAGAGATCGAAAAGTCTTTTACTTCACTTACAGTACATTGACAACTAGGCTAGCTAGACGTCACATTTTTCTTCCGTGGAAGTATTTCTGGTCAGAATTATATCACCCCACATATCAAACAATACTTAGAAATAAAATCAAATCGACTAATTATAATCGAAACGTTTGCCAGTCTTCCGCCGGACCGGCGTTCATTGCAAATGTCTAGAATGTTGCCCTCTATAAACATTAGTTGCTACCATCTACAAACTAATTGTTGTAATCTGAGATTGAAATCAGAGATTATTTTCGACAAAAAAAGCAAGGGTTAAAAACCATAAACTGCTTTTAATCGTTAACGTGAATAGATTATATTGATTGATATCAATTCATAGAGAAAATGAGGTGATTAGATGCCAATTGTCAGACGCCTTCGAAATAAACAGTGATTACATCTTCTCCCTAATTACTGTTATTATGCTCGCGGTCTGCCTCTTAAGGAAATGACCATAATTATTCCCATTAGCTTTCTTAGTAACAAGGCTGCTGTGGCGAGATTTGGAATTGGGCAGTGACGTCATTTCCTGTTATCGTTGAAACTGGGAGGACAACATAACATTGTAGTAATTTATTGCCGTAGGAGGATACGATGTCCATGTGACGTCATATGGTTGCATGACAGAAGCGTTCACTTTCCGTTGAGAACTTTATGAACAATGACACACCCAAGGAACGTTATCAATTTGAATCTGAGTTTACGTTTTTGCAATTAGTAGTTGTCAATGTAAAAGTAGAGCAAATTTATTATTTTGTTTGAGCAAGTAAGGCGTGTTTTTTTTATTTAACCATATCTAAGCTTCAGTATAAATCAATAAATCTATTGTAAACCAAAAACGTACATTCGAAGTATAGATGCGAATTAGTTTATCAAAACTCTATAGTAAATTGCCGTGGAGAAACTATCTGAGTTGCATAAGTTACAATTTTGACTAGATCAACCATGGGGAGAGAGAGAGAGAGAGAGAGAGAGAGAGAGAGAGAGAGAGAGAGAGAGAGAGAGAGAGAGTCTAATTTCTTTCTCGATGACTATCATAATGGAGGAAATTGAAGGTTGAGGGATATCAGTAATTGGGTGGCTGGGGCCAGGCAGACGCCACCCCGCCTCGGGAAGCATACGACGTTCGAAAGAAGAGAATGAAAAGGAAAAGACTCTATAAGAGGAAATAAATGAACAGGGAAGTACAAAAGACGACGATGATGTCCTAAAGGCACAGGACGAGAGGGTACATCTCAAAGTAACAAGAAGAAAGGTGAAGTGCTGAAGTAACAAAATAACTGTAATGTCTTAACAGAAATTAGGATGATAAGGAAGCTGATGTACTACGGGAATAATTGAAAAGTAACACGACATCTTGAAGGAGGAAACGGGAGAAGAACGGCGACATCCTAAAAGAAGAAGGGTAGGAAGGAGAGTCTTCCAAGGGACCACACCTTGCAGAGGGTGGCCATAACCATATAATTCAGGAAAGATAATGGACGTGCTGATGAAATAAGAATTCCTCGAGTTTTGAGATGAGTCTGGGGTTGACGGCGGCAAGAAGGCGAATGCAATAACCATCTCGACGATACAGAGAAGAATGAAGAGAATCACAAGGATGGTTGTAGGTCACGGGGAATATATAAGTTAGGAAAGAAATCCATGGCTTAGCTATGATGTTTCAGAAAGTCGCCGGAAAAGGGTACTCGAAAGAGTAAACGTTGGATGTGCCTTAACAGATGCTAGTGTACAGTAGGCCTATGTCTCTCTCACGTTTTTGTGGTTATGTAAGGAACACAAGAACATAACAATCATACGCAGAAAAGATCAGTGTACATGGATCTCTTACAAACAGGTAACCTACTAATAGTAGCAGCATCAAAATGTGCCTGAGGAAAACAATTACAAAGGAACATTAATTTGCCTAACAAACAACCAATTACAATGATAACTAGAATAGTAAAACAATGGGAAATTACCGGGGGGGAAATGCAGGTATGCAGAAAAATCTGAAACAAAAATATTAGGAAATGGCATATAAATCTATTTATTACAGTATTCCTTTAATCTCGGTCTCAAAAAAAAAAAAATGTTCATGCCCTACAAAATGAGGGAGTTCCATCAAACTTGAGGGAATCCTTATGTGTGACTAGGGGAGAAGACTTCCATAGATGGCCTAAATCATAATTAATAATCATAAAGAAAAAGACATTACCACTTTAAGAAATTCATTTGATATGACAATCCCCAGAATTCTCATGATAAAAGTAACAATATTCCCAACGTTCTGTCGAAAATACCATAAATTATTAAGCCAGACATTAACAAGGTTCTTGGTTCCACTGGCCGCTACATCTATCTCAGGTAAGCCCGAATAGTTTTAAATGCTGGAATTTCAGCTTATAACGTGGCACGGGCCACGAACAAATTTCCATTTGTATACGCATGCGCTTGTTGATGATTCGGCCTTCATTTCAGAAGGCAAAATAAATGTCAGATGTATAAAAGGGATTAAGACTTTTTTTTTTTCAAATATGCAGACACAAAAACAAAGAGAACGATGATTGGGATTTTTCTTGTCAAGTACTTAAACAGAAAATCTTTCCATTCCTAAGTTATTTAAGGCAATGAGACTCTACTGGGCTAGTTAAAATGCCATGGCCATTAGGGAGGGAGAGATGAGACTAAAATTCGCCATGAGCAAAGGGGAAATCTTATTTGTTAAAACATAAACTTAAACACTGTTTGATATATAAGCATAAATAAGCATGTGCATGCGTCTAAAATACACACACCCATGCATACACACACCCATATATATATATATATATATATATATATATATATATATATATATATATATATATATATATATACGTGATAGGAGTTAGTACTTTTGTCCATTAAGGACTCCAACAGACTTAACAATAATACATATACAACGATATCGTATTTATACAAAAGGGGATCCCACAGCTGTCAGTTTCTTGATTATTCCAGAAAAGTCAGCTTTTAGATAAAAGAATAATACCGAAATAACAGAAAATAGACCAGAGCTTAGATTTAAATTTTGACCTTTGGTGCATGAGATTAAAAAGGATTCAACAATATTCCTTTGGGTATAGTTATTAACATTGACTATTTTACACGTTTCTGACCATCCAATTTTATGACTAGATCCTAACCAGTGGGAGGCCAAGGTATTATTATGAGAACCCCTAGAGACGGCCACCTTATGCTGTTTTATTCTGACTGAAATACCTTTGGATGTTTGGCCGACATAACATAAGTACAATCTGAACAAGGAATATTATACACTATATTACTATCATTTCAAGAACTATAATACATGCATACACACACACACACACACACACACACACACACATATATATATATATATATATATATATATATATATATATATATATATATATATATATATATATAGGCTAAACGTGTGCATGTGTCTAGAGTTAGACGCAAATGCAACGCGTGGGTGTTCATCAAACACAAGAATACTTACTTCAGCAGTCATAAGGTTATCAAATTTACGTCTACAGTTTCTTTCATCTAGATTCTAGAGTTCCTTGGCCAGCTCTTTGCAATAATAACAAAAGAATATGTTAGGGTCTAATATTAAAATCCTTAGATAGGATGCGATAGGCAGCCTCACACAAAATGATAATAACATAGACTGAACGAAAATTATGATGAGAAACCTCTCAACTAATCAGTTGTTGGCTCACTTATTCACAAGCTCAATTCATCTACTCCCTATTCTCCGAACATTTGGGAAACTCGTAGATATAAATTAAACAATTAGCCATAAGTGAAAGCCTTCCGAGTCTCTACTAATTATTACGGATGAGGTTATTGCCTATTCCCTTCATCCACTAACCCGCCCCCCACCCCCGTGACTAACTGCAGTCAGATGTTTATGAAGTAGGTAATTCATTTATCACAATATCAAACCAAAAGAAATTAGACATTTGTAAACATATTTAGCTCTCCACATATATATATATATATATATATATATATATATATATATATATATATATATATATATATATATATATGTGTGTATGTGTGTATAATATGTTGTTAATCATTATCATTTTTATCACTATTATTAGCAAAGTTTCTATCTGAATTAAGATAAGGTCGAAAATTCTTACTTTTTTGCAAAAATATTTTTTTTTTTTTTGGTATTTATTTATGTAAAGTTGCTTGATTTTTCTGGTGATGACTCTTTAGTTCATTATGGAACTGTATACAGTTCCACGTGGTCTGATATGACCTAAAAAGGTGAGCTCAAACTTTGCAGGCTGTTATCGGTACCCATAACCATGTTAATAATGATAACAGCACTAGAACAATTCCCTTCACAGGTTGGTTATTAAGATAATCCTCTCCCATTGGATGATGATTGTAGCGACAATTTTACATGAAATTGCGTATCCACGCATCTACAGGCTTCCGGGAGCCTTTCTGATATTTGTAATATACCCCACTGATTATTAATAATTTCACATTATTTCGTATTCACGTTACAATACAGCTGCCATTCGGAATAACGGATCGTTCGAGATATACGGAGATGAATAAATCTAATCACAATATTGGAAGGAGACGAAGATAAGAAAATGTTTGCGCAAGTCTCGGAATACGATTATAAATCGAGAGAGAGAGAGAGAGAGAGAGAGAGAGAGAGAGAGAGAGAGAGAGAGAGAGTTTATGTTCTTTCGTTGACTTGAGAAAGACAAATGTTTTTGTTTTCTTTGCAGGTATTTTTTTCTTATTTGACGATCCTCAAAATATAAAGCATCGTTATCCCTACATTAATGGGTCGGTTGTCTGATGCACCCTCTTCAATGACTATCAAAGGCATCTTCTTCCATCAAACCTCTTCTCTCCATATCACCCATCACCTTATCTGGCCATTTAATTTTCTGCCTCCCTCTCGATCTACCCCTCGCAAGCCCTCATCACTCCCTCCCAACTATTCATCAACATGTGCCCACACCATCTCAGTTGTGACACTCTGATCACCTCTGTAATCTTTACCACGACTGCCATCCTTCTTATATCAATTTCCAATCTTTCAAGAAGTGATACTCCCATAATTCACTTCAGCATTCTCATCTCTTCTCTTCTCCCAAGCTTTGCTTCATCTTTTCGTCTTTGAGCCTACATTTCCGATCCATACATTAACACTGGTCTTGTTACTGTGTTCTATATCTGGACATTAGCTTGATTGACATTTTCTTATCACATACCAATTCCCCAGGCTGCTTTTATCCTATTCTCAACTTCAGGCTCACATCCTCTCTCCTCTCTTACAGTGAAAAAGGCAGGATGCCATAAGTCTAAGGGCTCCAACAGGAAAAAATAGTCCAGTGAGAATAGGAAATAAGAAAATAAATAAACGAGAGAAGTAAAGAATTGAAATAATATATTTTAGGAACATTGGCAATATTTCACTATATTTTTCATATATAAATTGTTTTATGAAGCTGGTCTAGGGTAGAGTAAATATGTATTCAGGTATTTTATTTATGTTTTCATATGGGCCTTGCAGAGGTGAATAGCCAGCTCTTAAGATGAGTTCCTCTCATGTAGGTATAAGTTTGATATGTAAATTACGTAAGACCTTCGTCGTTGATATCATGGTATTTTTCATTCAAGTCAGTATATGTAAATTTACGTTATTTTTGATAATTAATTTTTTATTTCACGTATTTCGTTACCAAGTCTTACGTAACTGTTAAGAGTGTTATATGACCATACGAGTTATGAACAAGGGCTTATGTAAATGTTTTTTATATTTTTATGAGGTATTGCGTCATGTTTGTGAGAAAATACGCAATGATTTTGTCTGCCACGTGCTTTGGAAGGTTCTTGAAGAACCCAGAGTTAGGTTTATTTTTTCTATTTCCAAGAACGGTGGGTTGGCAGAGCTGGCTAACCGGGTTGGTTCTTCTGTTCGATGCATGATAGTTGATAACTCTTAAGACGCCCTTCGGCCAACTCCAAACTTCCAGATCTAGGTCCTAGAATATTCTGGAGTAGCTAAGTCTTATATAAGCGACCCCATGGATCCATAGATCAGATAGAGAATTCCAGCCTTAAGTCATAGCCACCTCCCACTCACTCTCTCACACTCCTCTTGTACTAGATCGGTGTATTATTATAAAAGTGTTCAGTGAAATCTCAAAGTTTTGGTGTGACAGGTTTTTGTAAACAAGGCGAGTTTTTATGAAAATTCTCATAGAGATTTTGTAACTGGCCCTGACGTGAAATGTATTTGTATCGTGATCCGGTTATCTACTTTCATTAAGTATCAAACTTAAATGTTGGTGTAAAATTTAATTTCAAGTGTTTTGTATAGTTTTCATAAGTATTATTTCTTTTGTCTTAGTTTATGGTTTTATTCAGATTTAATATTTCAAGTCAATGGATTGTATAAATCTCAGAGTGTAATGATTTCTTTGTCGTAGTCTAAGGTTTGTGCAGATTTAAAATTTTGAGTTAAGTGATAATATAATTTTCAGAGCATAATATTTTTATCTTAATCTAAGTTTTGTTCAGACTTGATACAGTATTTCAAGTGATTTATTTTTTTTATGAAAATTCTTTCCAAGTGTGGTAATTTTTAAAAAATATATTTATTTTTGTAGAGTGTATTATTTCAATCACCAATGTCTATTTCATACTCACTCCAATCCTGTTAAAGAATCGAAGTAATTTGCGGTTTTAAATAATTCTTAAGAATAATTACCCAGTCTTGTTTGAGTGTACTTAAGAGCCATTTGGATATTCAATGTTTTTATGTATTGCTGTCTGGGAGTTATTTCACTGTCTCAGAGCTCGGTTATTAATATTTTCAAGTGTAACAGATTTAATGTAAAAACAAACAGGTGAGTTTAGAACTCGAGAGTTGGTATAGCTTGCCAGCCGTAATATATATATATATATATATATATATATATATATATATATATATATATATATATATATATATATATATTTGGTTCCCAGACACGGGACCATCATATAATAATTGTAAAAACTTAAAAAGAAAACAAGAAAAATGAGATAGAGTAGTGTGCCTGAGTGTACCCTCAGACAAGAAAAGTCCAGCCGAAGACAGCGGAAGACCATGGTACGGAGGCGATAGCACTACCCAAGATTAAAGAGCATTGGTTTGATTTTGAAGTATCTTTCACCTAAAAGAGCTGCTTACCATAGCTAAAGAGTCTCTTCTACATTTACCAAGAGGAAAGTAGCCACTGAATAATTACATTGCAGTAGTTAAACCCTTGAACGAAAAAGAATTGTTTGGTAATTCAGTGTTGTTAGGTTTAAAGGCCACTCATGAATGGCAGGGGCAAGGTACAGTGATATCTATATCCTTAATGAATCCCAGTTCCACCAAATTCTGTCTTTGCCTTTTCCTCAAGGTTGAAATCTTATAGATATCTTATTTTCCTTCCCTTGTTCCTAGTCTTTCATTCAATTGCTCTACCGCTCTTCCAATAGATATACCTACTTTCCTCTTCGAATATTTTCCCTCTTCTCTGTACCGTTCTTCGGCACTTTGTACATGCCTTATTTTCCAGCCCTTAAATTATTTTTATTTCCTTTTAACGGACTCTTCCACCTGTCTGTCCCACAACTACTTTTTTCCTTTAGACACACCGCATGCGCTAGATCTTCTCAGAAATTCCTCTGTTTCCCCCAGATGTTCATACATGCCAATTCAAACTCTGAACCATTTCTATTATAAACTCCCCATCATCATTCCTAATTCCAAACCCATGGCCTCAGTGTACCTCTTCATATCCATCCCTTCTCTTCCCTTCTCTACCATTCATGTCTATTCCAATGATTAGCTTCTCCTCTTTCACTGTTCTAATAACTGCCTCAAACTTGTCTAAATCATTATTTTTCTTATGCTTGCCAATCCATATAAAGGGCATATACTGAAATTATATAATTTTATATATGTATTTATACATAAATATTTATATATAAGAATAAATACACATGAAGTATTTTCCATACATGGCATCTTGAATTCATGTTATTCAAGAGGATTGGCTTGACAACCAAAGTCTTCCGGACACTTTCTTTTTAGTTGACATTCTTCAGAACATTGCAAGAATGATTTTATTTGAAAAGTGATTATATTTTCATATTTTTCAGTCACTGCTTTATGAAGAATATTCATGTCCTCCATGTACATTAGCAAGATGGCTAGCTTTGATTGTATCGAATAGATCTTCAGCAAAGACATATCTTAAGATCTGTTCCTCTGTCCATAAGATTTTATGCTGTTGTCCATTTAACAGATATTTACTTTAGTTCATATTTCCTTAAAACACAACAATCCTTTTGGATCTTTTCCACTCAAGGTTTTCAAGTTCTTTCATTCCTCGAGGCCGAAGCATTATAAGATTTGCTTTCCTGTTTTTCAGCTAGTGCCAAATTAAACTTTTATTTGATTCAATCCACAGTTAGCTTAGATATTACTCACAAATTAATACTACAATGTAACGAGAAGGCGGTGTGCCTTACCTTATGGCGACTCATGATAGGTGAAACACATACACACACA
>NC_090725.1:210896497-210958997 GCF_036898095.1 Palaemon carinicauda | reverse complement strand
TGGAATTGGTTATAAGCTCCTTTATTGATTTCTCGTTCCTTCATACGTAGAGCAATAATTAGGCAATCATCGCCTTCAATTACGCCATATAGCTCGTTGGCATTACCATGAAAGAAATGAATTCCGTAATATATCACAGGAAAATATTGATTTTGCGAGGCAGCCACGGGATACCCAACCTTGTGGCGGGTGCCTGGAAGGACCGTTGTGGCCTATCAAGGGAAGAGGCGTTTTTGGGGTGTACACCTTTAACAAATTTAGCGCTTCCCGAGTTGTTTGTGCTCTAAACATTGTGTTTTGCTACGAGCACAGAGAAAGCGCTTGTATGTGCCCTCCTTTTGCTCGCGTTTTGCACATCCAAAAACAGATGGAAATGTTGCAGCTCCCACCCACAACCCCAAACCCGGCCCCCCTTCTCTCTCTCTCTCTCTCTCTCTCTCTCTCTCTCTCTCTCTCTCTCTCTCTCTCTCTCTCTCTCTCTCTCTCTCTCTCTCTAAGCATTTTGCCAACAGGAAAGTTTTCAGCTCAGGGAAATAAGGCTAAAATTACTTTTACACCGCATCTCAATGTAATTAGATTTAATACTTTCCTATACACAACCATTTTCTTTATTTTTTGCAGAGGCCATTCTATTATCATTTTTGGCCATATTACTAATAACATTAATTTTCTTGCTGTACCTTTTTTAAGCCTTCCATTCGTTCAGTCACTTTTTCCTATTCCTTTGTTTATCAATAACTTCGCTCATTAAGAAAGTGCGTACCTTCCAACAAACTCTTGATTGACTCTCGAGATTGAAAATTGGTATTTCTACCCTGGGAATGGACGACAGGCGTTCTCATAAACTCTTTAGAATTAAGACCTCTAAGCGGTCTCCAAGTTATATCATAGGATAAGAGATAAATGCAGCTGATAAGTAGCATGTCATTTGCCTGCGTTACAGTTGCTTTCCATCAAGCAGCAAGTTGACCCAATGCAAAGGGTTGCCACAAGCCCTACCTAGCCTTCAAGAACACTGAAAAGGCCCAGCTTCATGAAATTCTACCAGTCTGAGTATGACCTGACTCTTATGACTGCTTGAGATAAAAGTCGTTCAGTAATATAGTCATTGCAAAATTTCAGAACCAGATTAATCCTTTGCTTTTCAAGATGATATTGCCATATAGTTTTTTGCGATAAATCATATGAATGTTTCAAAAGAGGTTTTGCCTCTAAAGAGTGCATCCTTTGCAAGGTAATTTATGGGGCAGAATATATTTCAATATCATTTTCATAATATTGGCCTGTAAAATAAAATTTCATAAATCTCATTGTATTGCCATTACTATCTCTTTGTCCAAACCAATTATTTCTGAGGCATTTAAAAATATGGACTCAAACATAAAGAAAAGTGGTCGACTTATTTGGAGAGGGTGTCGGTATACTATGAATAATTTAGTTGGATTACCAAAAAGTGACATCGCTTTTCTATTGATAGCATTATTGTCAGTTATGACTACAAAGACGGTGAAGCCGATGTTTTCTAAACCTCCTATGACATTCCTTATTATAGCATGCAATGTGAACTTTGATACATTTTGTGGGTATGATGTGTACAGCATCCTTAGATGATGACTTGATGCTGTTCAACATAAAAACCACTGCACTAGTTGCTGCTGCACAGGTGTCAAAAGCCGAGCCCCTATGCTACCTCCTTTATAATCTAAATATGCATTTAAATGAATTTCGTCCAACAATAGATTCAGTTTTATCGTTCGGCGAAAAATTCGAAATTTTGCTTAATGAAAGTAAAGAAAATTTTCGTCATGTTGTTCAGTGGATGGACAGAAGTTTTTTTTAAAACTAAAAACCTTTCAATTGTCGAAAAATTAGGGAGGATTTCAAAACTACTATCTCTCAATAGTCTATGCACTTGAGGCAAGCAGTTATACAGCAGTGATGAAAATATTACAAATTCAGAAGAATATTCTAGCCTTTTAAGTGTCATCAAATGCAACTGCTCACATATGAATAATTGCTGAAAAAATTTCGAGTCCTCATTACGAATGTTTCTAAATAATGAAATGGCCAACTGTAATACAAGAATTGCGTCAAGAGAATCTTTTTGAATTTTGCTCTACATCAAGTCTTAATTAAGTGTATTCAATACCTTTTCTAGCTCGGTAACATCATGAACCTGCAGGAACTTTAAAATCTCCTAGCCTTTTAACTTCGACACCTATCAAACGCTTTGACTGAACAATCGGTATTTATAATCAAGGACAAGAGTATATGATGTTCAGGTGGGTCCAAAATTCTACAGATGTTTACATAACCTCGTTTTACAAATGTCCAGTATGATGTTCTGTTTTTGGAAGACTTTTCTTCCTTGAGTAGATTATGAGTTGTAATACTGTCCGCCATTGCTATTTGCAAATGTGTTTGGTCAAGCCTCGCTCTCTATTCTGGAGTTTCTCTAACCCGAGAAGAAGGGAAAAGATACGAAGGGAAATTCGGTAAACGCGATAGTAGGGCACCAGAACGTAGTCGGGGTTTTGAAATTCGTGCAGTGACTTACTTCCCCGTCTTTTCATCAACATGAGAAGTTTCCCAAATGATGTCGCCGGACTGGAAATGCATCTCACACACCTACAAAGAAATATATTGCATTTCTACAAATGTCCAGTTACATCATTCACGCTCTATGAAAAAGAATGTTTCAGTTGTCTATTTCATATACTGTAAAACATAAGGATATCAAAAGATTTTGAAATACACACACACACACACAAATATCCTACAAGCTTATTCACCATTGTTGTTTTTCAAAATTATCACGAAAAATCACGCATTTACTTCGTCGGAGAAGTGTAACACCTTTCCTCACCAAAGCACGACCTAACCTGACCTAAAGGCCGATAGCTGCGAAGACGATGGCCTCTTTGTGATGACGGGGATTAAGAAATCTGGGTGATCATCCATCAGGCCTGAAAATCTAGGTGGCCGTGATAGGGCCCCTCTCTCAATGCCTAGGGCGCTCAGTCAAGAAGACAGAAGGATGACAACACTCACTAGTTAAATCGGTAGAACTTCATAAGTTCAAACCTGTACCAATGTTTTTCATGTTGAACAGGCTGATATCTCTTTTTATAATAATTTATATATGAAATATATAAAAAATCTGTTTTAAAGTTGTTACTGTTCTTAAAATATTTCATTTCAATTGTTCGTTTTTCTCATATAGCATATTTATTTCCTTCTTTCATTTCCTCACTGGGCTATTTGTCCCTATTGGAGCCCATGGGCTTATATCATCCTGTTTTTCCAACTAGAGTTGTAGCTAAGCTAGTAATAATAATAATAATAATAATAATAATAATAATAATAATAATAATAATAAGCCTACCAGAGAGAACAGTTTCATAAATTGTTAGATTGATTTTTTATTAACGTCTTAATTTTAATATACTCGTCTAATTTAAAGCTGCACTTCTTAATGTTAGCCATTTTATAAACTCTGTACCTCATCCTTTGAATTTTATATATCTCAAAACGTATTTTATTACTCATGTTGTTTACATATATAAGCACAGCTCTTGATGCACAATGTGAGACGAGCAGCTAAAGAAGCAAGAGTCCGTGCCTTCATACGACTGTCTTAATTACTAAAACAAATACAAAAGTATAGCGTCCATCTCTCCTTGTACTTGTGTGTGTATAATATACACACATACACACACACACACACATATATATATATATATATATATATATATATATATATATATATATATATATATATATATACACACACACACACACACACACAGTTTACCTACTCCCTTAACATAACTCAAAATCAAATAATTTTCATTGTTGTCTTTATTTGTATGGTGTTGTTAGAAATAAATTTTGTTACGTTACGTATTTTATTTAAATAATTTATCCCAATTTCCCTCTTTTAACTGTGTTAAGTACGAAGGTTTTATACAACTAGGACATAATTTTGGGTCTATTTGTATGACCAAAGTGGCAGTTTACGTCCTGTTAAGGAAAATTGGGTAAGCTCGAGCTTTTAGAAAATCATATATATATATATATATATATATATATATATATATATATATATATGTATATACACACATATATATATATATATGTATATATATATATATATATATATATATATATATATATATATATATATATATGAAAATATACATATATACATACATATATATAGCCTATATATATATATATATATATATATATATATATATATATATATATATATATATATATATATATCTTCAAGTACTAATTACATGACCCTGTAACAGAGATCTTGCTAAAATTTGTGCAAGGTGCAATCATGAGGGACAAAGTTTAACCCTAATAAAACACAAAGTAAGACTTTTTTAGAGGTAATGTTTCGTTTACTGTAAACAGCTCATTTAAGAATGTAATTGTGATACTTGCTTGCAGATGAATAGCAAAAAAAAAAAAATCTGTGAAAACTGTATCATTATAAATTCCTCAAGCTCTTTAGTGATTTATCTATCCTGAGGAAATAAGTTTTGAATATTGTTCTCCTGCCTGGTTTTTATCAGTTATCTGTCTTCTTAATACCAGGATGCCAGAAAACTTCAAATCAATCAATCAATCTCCTTAATAACTTGTAGAAAACATGCGGTCTCTTAAACTCCTTTTCCCCTGATTTGGACATTAATGTTGCCTTTCCACCAAGGCCTTGTTCCACCCATCTTTTCTTTCCTTTTGTAAGGCTCATTTTACACAGTATTCAATTAGTTTTGTTCAGGTTAAGGCAAGATCGATGAATGATATTCTAAATTAGATAGTAATATTGGTGGAACTTTTCTGTTTAACATGTGCCTTTTCTACTTAGTCCATTAGCATTGTCATCTACCTTAATATGTGTATGTATAATTTTGTATTCTTTACATCACCATTTATTTTCCGTAGTAAGCTGCTTTCCCTGCTGGGTCTCTTGAGCTGTAGCATTCTGCTTTTCCAACCGGAGTTGGAGTTGAAGGTTTGAAAATTTAGAAAATTAGCTGTTTTGATTAATTTTCCTCACAACTGCATTGGTTAAATTTTCTTGCCATCTTTTTTTTCAAATTTATTTTCCCGCCATTGTTTTCTTAGTGCCCCTATTAGTCTTCTAAATATTCTTGTTAGTTCATGCGTCGTATTCTTTAAAAGGTGTTTGCATTTTGCCTTTCAATATTTATTTCTGAATTAATTTATTTACTTCTCCACCTTTTCCAAGACATTTCTGTCCCTGTTACCTTTTGCATTCTTATTTTTTTTTTTATTTCATTGCTTACTAATTAAAGAACCAAGTCTTAATATAACTTTTGAGAAACTCTAAATAACAAGTAAAATCAGATTAAAGGGGGAAGAACATCAAAATTGGCATTCTTCAGACTAAAAGATTACGTATCCTTCATCTTTCACACATACACGCATTCATAAAACTGCAAACAATAATGCGGTGTCACAGAAGGTCCACAATGCCATCGAATGGAATGTGGCTATCGACCTTCTCGCGCCGGAAACAAAGTTCTAATTCCTGTTTTTTAGTTCTGAAGATTTGCAGTAGTTGCCAGTTCGGAAATTACTGTTATCGCCAATAAACATCGACCTTGTTATTCCCTTCGAATTGGCGAAGTAAGTGTAGTTCTTCATTAATGGCATTTTGTGAGAGAGAGAGAGAGAGAGAGAGAGAGAGAGAGAGAGAGAGAGAGAGAGAGAGATTTTCCAAAGTTCGGGAACATAAGGCTCAAATTCAGAGCAATTTAAGGAGATTAACAACCATGAGTTCCGTGGCGGCGATGTTTAGCCAGCATGACTCAGGTCGTAAGGTCGACAAAATATTACCTTAGTTGAGATTTCCAACTTTAATTGTCAGCCTCCACGGCAACCAGCGCTTCATATGACCGTGTCCGTTGATAGGAAACGGTGATAGCAAACGTTTATCCCGTGATTAAGGAGTTAATTCTGATTTAAGTCAAAGCTCTTTCACTCTTCTTGGATGATACGTTTCTCGCCGTGGTCGTGGGGTTGTTTCTTTGTTGTTTTACACACAGTCCTTTCATTTTCTTAATAATGTTTTACGTTTGTACGTAGAATATAATGAAATTACGGGTGCTTTGTACAAACTATCTACAACGGTTAGCTAAATCAAAATTTTATTAAACTAAATCCATAAATGAAAGAAATAAGAAAAATGTGGAATATCATAATGAATTAATGATTTGAAGTTCTCAGGCATCCCGACATTGAAGGTCATTAACGCCGGTGGAATGTCATCAATGAAGTCATTTCAAGCAAAAGTAAGTGAATATTGTAATACAACGGTTAACGATCCAGCGCCCTCAACAGAATTTCTTCTTCTCTTTGGTAACGTTGGTAAAAAGACTTATCAGTCACTGAGGTAACCGATCGATGGCGAAAGTATAATTCAACTAAATCGGAAAAGACGCTACGAAATAATCTTTACGATCCCGTTTTAGACCATAGCCAGTAAGTTAAAACCATAGGAATATGCTTAGGAAGGTGCATGGAAGTCAAATCATGAATAATATATGTACTTACCCAACTCTTCTGTTCTTTTTCTTTTCTTTTTGTGGTGACTCCGCAGCCATACCAAACCTACACGAAGCTTTACACGGCCATACGAGCCCATACGTGAGCCCAGTACGTACTAAATGCGCCAAGAGTACGCAAACTCTCCGCCATCCTACGCAGGGTTGCAAGGTATGCCAGTCTTCATTTGGCATCAGTGTTCATGATTTATGGCATCTTCTGGCTGTTATATTTAAATTTCGTAATCATAAGAAACATCTTTCACTCTTTAGAATTACGCACACACGCGCGCACACACACACACACACACACATATATATATATATATATATATATATATATATATATATATATATATATATATATATATATATATTCAAATAAGCCATATATATTTTTGATACATTAATGTCTGAATTCTCTTAACGACCTCGGGATCAGAGCCCCAGGCGAAATCACACAAAGACAAGAGCTTGGGTCCGGCCGGGAATCGAACCCTGGTCGGCAAGCTTGTATAGACAGTGACTAAGCCACTTGGCCACGAAGAAAGATAAAAGTCAATGACAATTCTTCTGTACTTATACCTGTCGAATTCAGGTATTTTGTACTTAGAATTGAAATCAACCCATCTTCACCATCGTAGCTAATTGGTAGTTTGTTACTTGGCATTCAATTAATGATAAATTTTGCACATTTAGACGTGTTTTTCATATTCAAATAGGCCATATATATTTTTGATACATTAATGTCTGGATTCTCTTAACGACCTCGGGATCAGAGCCCCAGGCGAAATCACACAAAGACAAGAGCTTGGGTCCGGCCGGGAATCGAACCCTGGTCGGCAAGCTTGTATAGACAGTGACTAAGCCACTTGGCCACGAAGAAAGATAAAAGTCAATGACAATTCTTCTGTACTTATACCTGTCGAATTCAGGTATTTTGTACTTAGAATTGAAATCAACCCATCTTCACCATCGTAGCTAATTGGTAGTTTGTTACTTGGCATTCAATTAATGATAAATTTTGCACATTTAGACGTGTTTTTCATATTCAAATAGGCCATATATATTTTTGATACATTAATGTCTGGATTCTCTTAACGACCTCGGGATCAGAGCCCCAGGCGAAATCACACAAAGACAAGAGCTTGGGTCCGGCCGGGAATCGAACCCTGGTCGGCAAGCTTGTATAGACAGTGACTAAGCCACTTGGCCACGAAGAAAGATAAAAGTCAATGACAATTCTTCTGTACTTATACCTGTCGAATTCAGGTATTTTGTACTTAGAATTGAAATCAACCCATCTTCACCATCGTAGCTAATTGGTAGTTTGTTACTTGGCATTCAATTAATGATAAATTTTGCACATTTAGACGTGTTTTTCATATTCAAATAAGCCATATATATTTTTGATACATTAATGTCTGGATTCTAAATGTGCAAAATTTATCATATATATATATATATATATATATATATATATATATATATATATATATATATATATATATATATATATATGTGTGTGTGTGTGTGTGTGTGTGTGTATTCTTAGGAAGCTGGTCTAGCGTAAGGTAAATAATTTATTAATGTATATTATTTATGTTTTCATATGCGCATTGAAGAGGTGAATAGTCACCTCATAAGATCAGTTCCTCTCATGAAGGTATAAGTTTGTTATGTAAATTACGAAAGACTTTCGTCGTTAATTTCATTGTATTTTCCATTGAAGTCAGTATGTAAATTTACGTTATTTTTAAGAATTAACTTTTTATTTCACGTATTTTTGTTACGAAGTCTTACATAAATTGTTTAAGAGTGTTATATGATCCATACAAGATATGAACAAAGGCTTATGTAAATGTTTTTATATTTTTAAGAGGTATTGCGTCATGTTTATCAGAAAATAGACAATTCTTATATTTACATGTTTTGGGAGGTTCTTGAAAACCCTAGTGTTAGATATTATCGTATTTTTATTTCCAAGGACAAAGGTGGGCGTAGCTAGCTAAAACAGTCGTCTTGCTGTGCTTTGGTATACGTCCGAGAGTTGCCTGAAACCAAGGTTCGCCCCCCTGAATTTTTATCTAGTTGATAACTTGGGCCGTATGATCGTATTACAGTATTGCAGTAATGCAGTCTCACCATAGATAATAACACCATTGTTAAATTAGCAGAATTTGGAGACTGTTTTGAGACATTTGGTGATTTTCCAGATCAAGTTTTATGAATTATTTATACAACTATCATAGGTAGGAAACGCTTTAAATAATATGAAAAATAACCTCACTACTGGTTATGGCATTTTTATGGTATGAAATTTCTTTGCCATAAACATATGCCAACTTTTTATGAATAGCAAGATTTATGGCAAAATTGACATTTATGGCATGATCTGACAACCATGAGTCCCTATGTACTGTTCCATAGTAAAACCACCATTTCTCTGACAGATTCTGTTTTTTTTTTTTTTATTTATCATTTTTTTACAAACTCTACCAATATACAGTCGTATACTGGTTTCCGCAGTTATCTGCAACTGTATGGCTAGCCACTAGTGCGACATTGCCCCTTCATCCGCTGTGAAACCCCTTTAAGTATTGAGCCTGTCATAGAAAACAGTTATGAGTTTTAAGAAAAAAAAATTCCAGTGGAAGTGATGGCATTTCAATTAGATTTTTGAAAGACTCATTACCCATACTGGTATTCTTTCTCACAGTCATAATCAACACAGCAATGGTTACAGGCATTGTTTATGATATATGTAAAAATGCAATTTGTCCTCTGATAAAGCAAGATGTCGAGGATCCTATAATAGCCCAATTTCACTACTGTTGGTCCTCTCTAAAGTGCTTGAGATGGCAGTGGCTAATTAGCTGTATGGATTCAGGCTATTGCACAATCTTTTCTCTGAATCTCAGCATGTTTTACAAAAGGGCTATCATGTAAACTGCACTAATCAAAATGATAGAGCATTTGTATCAAAATATAGATAATGGCAAAGTATCTGCTAGCCCTTTGTGATCTTTCGAAAGCTTTCGATAGTATCTCACTCTCAATATTATTATAACAGATGGGCAAACTTTAGATAGATACCTTTCATTCAGTAACTATCTCTCAAATCACACCCAAGCAGTAAAGATAAATTCAAATATATTATCAAATCCAAATATTGAATACAGAGTTCCTCAAGGTTCTGTTTTAGGTCTATTACTTTTTAACATATTTGTAAACAGACTACATAATTTGCAGATAATGCACAGTTCCTCCTTTCAGATAAAATAGAACATTTAGACTTTCTCGTACAATAGAAGCAACAGTGGAGCATGTAAAGTAGGAAATTCCGAAATAAGCCCAAGAGACTCTGCTAAGGATTTCGTTGCCATCTTTGACTGTGTCTTGCTTTTGAAAAGCATGTGAACTGCATCTTTTTGACGAGTAATAAAGATATGGTCAATGCTCAGATTAGGAAAATTGTTGTCGAAATATTAGTCATAAGTCTTTTTTCATAGTGTTCATTAACCTGGGGTGGCTATACCACCAGCACAAGAAATAAACTATAAAAAGAACAAGACCTGGCCGCAAAAGTAGCAGTAGATTATGGACTAAAACATGACCGTTACACACCTTTCATTGAAAAACCAGGACAAAGATTGCTGATGGGGCATTATCTGCCTGGGACCCGATTCAGAGGAACAATTTATCGGAAATCACAAAATTGTAAACCAGTATGATATAATCTAAAAACAAACTTAACGGATACACATTTCGATAAAGTAGGTATATGTTCTTGCATTGATATGAATATAAGAGAATGAGAAAGTTACTCAATCATGTATAATTAGATACCTGCCCCCGAATCTACCATATATGTATGTAATACTCTTTATTGACGGAATAAACACTTATTGAAAATAAATTTCTAGGAGTAGTGAAGGCATACAAAATTAAAAGAGTGGACACACAAACATATTAAAGATAAACTGCAGACAAACAAGCCATAGAAACAAAAAAAAATTCTGTTGCCTCGAAAGTGTCACTTTTATTTTGTAGGGAAATTTTATTCATGTATATCAATAGTTTGTATATGAAATTTTAATATATCTAATTATCAATTACATTTCAATGGTTAAGTGTTGATAATAATTTCTTTATACATGAGTCTCAAAGACAGAATGATACAAACTTTATGGAAACCCTGGAGGAAACCAGTTGTACGTATTCATGAATACAAAACCACTAATTATCCATTTTGGACAAACTCAAATTTCTTCACAAATTATTTCGCTTAACTAGGGATGGTCCTACATGGAAACACAAGAGGTCGCCACATTCATAATTTAACTTTTGTATCATAAATAAACCATATGCAGAAAACTGCACTACTTCTGCCAGGCCTCTCTCCCTTCAGCTATATAGTAATTCCGAGTCTTCTACTCCTTCGTTCCTTCCAGTACCTCCGCATCATTCTTCACTTTATCACAATCCTACCATTCTTCATTCTTTCCGCTATCGAACTTTTACGTCCTTTTACCTGCACTGACACTCGTACATCACAATTCCTTATCTGTATCTTAGCATCTTATCCTTTCAACTTCTATTGTGACATATTCAGTGAAAACAGTTTCATTTCGGCAGCCTCAACATTTTTCCTTCCCTCTGCATTCATTATCTTCATTTTGTCACATAAATGAGGGTGGGACTCAACATCACTTCAGACATTCCAGCCTTGACTTCCATAGACACCTCTAAAGTTTTTTTCCAACCTTTTGTAGGATACCTTCCCCATTTTACCAAGTGTATAACTCATCTTTCTCCCACCTTACCATCATGGTTCTCAAATACCTATACAAATCAACCACTATAATTTCTCCACTAGCTTTGTTCAATCCATAAAGACATTAAACAGCCATAGAAACATAACACTCCTGTATATTAATTCCGTTGGTACAGACCTAATCCACTCAACCATGCAAGCTACATATTTTGATATAAATTAACCCTCCACCCCAAAAAAGTTCAACTGTTCTCAATAGCTTAGTTTTCTAATGCAACGTAAATACTCAGCATTCTCCATAATGCCTCTCAAATAATTTTCTCATAAGCTTTCTCCACAATTTTCAATGTTCTCACAAGACCATTTGATCCACATAACTCTTCTTTGTCTAATACTGTTCTCCCCCTTTCTGTCTTACCCAATAAAAATCTTATCATATTCTTACCCTGGTAGAATAAGGTATGTTACAACCCTTTAATTTTTGAAAGTTTATTTTGACACCTCTGGCTTAACAAAATTAAATAATAGAAAAGTGGCAAACTTACCTGTTTGTTATTAGAAACTACAACTTGAGGGGTGGCATCTTTCTTTCCTGACATATCCAACGTGGGAGCATCATCAGAAATGGTAGAATCTTTTGATGTTTCTTCATCTGAAACCGTATAAAATAAAATTAGCCATTTTCCTAATAATACTGTTGAACTATAAAAAATAACATAAAAGACCACTAGTAAAATTTTAGTTCACTGATATATTTTTTCGAATAAAATTATGAAATATTGTATAAAGCTGAAAATTTCCATATGCAAAACCACTGATTTATTCTTTTTGATCTTGAATTACATTTCGAAGTTAACAACTTCATATAATAGTGCATATACTGTATATGCCAATACATACAAATTCGAATGATGATTCGTGAATTCTTTACATTTCATACCATATCAAATAGGCTATATATTTAAGAATATACTTTTTCAGTAGACTACATATTCCGTAAATGTAAGGAAATTAGATCAAAACAACAAAATTATCATCATTGCTTTCTCTGTCGCTATTAGGAGTAGTCCTCGTCAAGTTCAGTTACTGTTGATTGTCTTTTAATCCACTGAGACGGTGCTCCTACAAATCTCCTGTTTCCTAAGGGGTTTAATTTAGTAAGAAATGTTAAACACGTTTCTGGTTTGGACACCAGTCATTAAAAGAGCAGACAGTTGTTTCTATGAGGATGGTGTTGAAATGTTTGTCACCGACTCTCTTTTTTCAGGCAAGTGAAAGAAGGATTTCTCTAGGCATTACAGCCTTGTGAATTTGCATTTCATGTTACTCGACTTATTACTCAAGCACGCCAACATAACCGATGATGGCATTCGATGTTCCCCGTAGATAATGAATTTAGATTTTATTATGAGTTTTCAGACGCAGCGCTTCCATTTCCAACGTCTATGTGCATAGTTATGGGTCACTAGGCCGATCTTGGATTTGCAACCTTGTTCCTTTTGGGGCTGGAAAACTTCTTAGACAACAATGAAACCAAAATAGCATCAATGGCGAAAGAAACAAGTCTGAAGTACAACATCATTTTGCCCCCGGGTCACCATCAGTAACATCTACGCCAGGAAAGTTCATTTCATTTGGCGCTCGACCAAAGTCTTATTTAACAGCACTGTCTGGCTGCATCACAAAATTTTTACGACCACTTTCAGTCTTTCCATTTGTTTCTTGTAACAAATTTCAGATGGCGCTGATAAAATTTTCATCTAGGATACCGTATGTATCTGAGAGCCAACCCTTTTCATTGCCTGCTTGTCTGTAAATTAACCAAGCATTCGTAACATCATCATATTCTATAAAAATGTTACCCCAGCTAGTTATTGGGATATTCCTCCTTGACTCTCTTTTATTGTTTTTTTTTTTTTTTAAATACTATAATCTGGTTTTTAAGATTATCCCGCTTCATTCCTTCAAGCTATTAAATGTGTAATTTTGTTATGGCTGATGAAAGGTTGCCAGGTTTGTGTTTTGATCGAGAAAGAAAAAATTGGGAAAATCTTCCAAAAACTGAACTTTTGTTTTCCAAATAATGATAACAATAATAAAAACCACTACCATAAACGGAAATAATTTTTACCCTTTCCTTGTGCGGCTTCAAGAAAATTCTCTATGCACAGTCACACATACATTTACAGCCTGTTTGTTCGCTTAATACGTATAAATTAATTCATCTATGGAAATGCCACTTTTATACTCTAAATTATTTGAGCTTATCATAGTGAAATAGATAAGAATTTCTTTTCCCTCCTTCTGCTCTTCTAACCAGGGTCGGGAGTGCAAATGCGTTTAGAGTTTTCCCTACTGTGGATACTTTCATTTCCTAGTAAGATTTTTAAAGGATTACTCAAAACAGAAGTTTTCTTACGATTTCTTAAGAAATTGTATAAAATATGTTAGTAAATTAAATTTGAAAAGGATTCGATGAGAAGTCAGATAGAAAATATGAGGAAGCTTATTTTTTAAATGATTTAAAGGGAAACTGCCTCCCAAACATCAGGTAATGTCCTCTTTAAAAGATTTATCTCGAATTTAACCAAACATTGACAAGCTAAGCTTTTGTGGAAACATCTAAAGTAATTATGATTAAAGTACAAACCGCAACAATAAAACATAAATTGAGGTTTCAGAACATAGAAAACACTATATCCTGTACCTAACGTGTTTTACAAATGCTCATACACAGTAATGCTATTGATTTTTTGGCCTCTCTCTATCCCGCTCTGATAATAGAAAACCCAGTTTAAGCTTGCTATGGCATGTTTTACATTGTTTGAATTTTTGTGACATTGTTGCTCTAGAAAGTTTGTATATAAGCTCGTTATATGTTAAATAAATCTCACTTGTATTCATCTCGCCTCTCTGTTAGAACCTTGCAGTTACGTTGCCACACTGCTAAAGAAAAATAGAATTCCAGATGCCACTGGACTTCCCAATGTGACTGTGCATAAGATGATGTCACCCTTTTGAATGTCTACATCCTAATGAAAGGAGCAGCAGCCTCTGCATTGAACATCTCCCCCAGCTTTTATCTACCTCCACAGTTGCTCATTGCTCCCCCTGAAAACTTTTATTTGCAAGCCATTGGTGGTCTGTCCAAAACGATGTGGGGTTGAAGTCAGTCTTCTCAAATTCGCTCCTCTATATAAATGCTTAGGTGTCGGAATGGCTTACGCTGTCGTTTCCACCGCTCCCCATTTTACGTCGGTACTCAACTGTGAGCAAAAGTGTCTTTAAATATTCAGGTCAAATAAAAGAGAGAGAGAGAGAGAGAGAGAGAGAGAGAGAGAGAGAGAGAGAGAGAGAGAGAGAGAGAGAGAGAGAGAGAGAGAGAGAGTTTTCATGATTTTTTAAAGACAGTGTCCTGCTATTTCGAAGGCAGACCCCTCCCTAATCCCTGAGCATCCAAAGGGGGGGATATCCCTTGCAGTACCCCTCTTCAGCGGGGATGCGAAAATGACCCTTAATGGCTCGCTCCAGACGAAGGGATATTACAATAAGAGTTTTCCTGCTCTGGAAGCACCTCTTAATGGGGGTGATCAGTTCTACCATCGGTCTTACGGTCTCTTGCAGCAAGAGTGAAAATACATGTTTTTCTTTTTGTTCATTTACAGTTGGTATGCGGATTGCCTGTTCTGTTCTCATGAGTATAAAATCCTCATTCTTACAATATGGCCCATTATTTTACCCATTCCAATATTTTCCATAACTCTCTGCCATTCAAAGAGCTTTATAATTATGAAATGACATTATGTTCGATAACTAATCTATCTTATCTCTCATGGTTTTTTTTTTTTTTTTTAGTTTTTATAGTTTATATATGAAGGATCTAATTTAATTTTGTTACTGTTCTTGAAATATTCTATTTTGATTTTTCATTACTTCTAAAGTATTTTTTTTTATTTCCATTTTTTTTTCCTAACTGGGTACCCTTTCTTTGTTTGAGACCTTAGGCTTATAGCATACCATAATTCTACACTATCTTCAAAATAAATATAATCATAACGATCACTGCACAATTCAATGTCCTCCGGTATGAAAGATTTCAAAGCATTTGCCTGTGTTCTGCTCAAAATACTCATTTGCATTGTACCAAGACTATTATCCAGGAAACAGCCTCAGGTGCCACATACAATGTACGGATATAATTCCACTGCTTCTCAATTCTTCCAAACCCGTCAAATATGACGGCTAAATGTTTAGATAGACATGCACAAATACAAACACGCATCGCACTCTCTCTCTCTCTCTCTCTCTCTCTCTCTCACCAGGGTATGACTACTCCCTCCCCCTACCCGAGAGACGGGGAGAGCTAAGGGTGAGCGAAATTAAATTCATATATATATATATATATATATGTATATATATATTATATATCATATATCATTTATATATATATATATATATTTATATATATATATATTTATATATATATATATATATATATGTATATATATATATATATATCATATATCATTTATATATATATATATATATATATATATATATATACATATACAGTATATATATATATATATATATATATATATATATGTGTGTGTGTGTATTATATATCATATATCATTTATATATATACATATATATATATATATATATATATATATTATATCATCTATATATATATATATATATATATATATATATATATAACGGATTTTGAGCGAAGCGAAAAATCTATTTTTGGGTGAGATAGCCATGTCGTCCTGATGGAAGTTCCTATAGGGTAGCTTCCTAGGGTATATTACAACTACGGCGATATTCCCAGAGAATTTACCTTAAGGTACCAGAATTCTAACTCCTGGAGCGAGTATCCCTCGTGAAAGGGATATCGCAACATAGAGGACGTATTCTAGACACGTCACATGGCAATCTACGACCTGAACAGAGATTTCGTCTCGTAGGAGGGAGATTGACGAGATACGAATTCGGGAAAGAAAAAGGGGAGCCGCTCCCAAGGCTTCCCTATCCCCCGATTCGTATGCGTGCCTGGCGCCATCTGTATTCCTTGTAGCATACACGAGGTGCTACAGCCCTTTCTTAGAAAGGCAAGGGCGGGTCCATCAGGACGACATGGCTATCTCACCCAAAAATAGATTTTTCGCTTCGCTCAAAATCCGTTTTTTGGGCTCAAGCCATGTCGTCCTGATGGAAGTGTACCAGAGCATTACTGTATCTGTGGATTCTCAGAACGTGCCGTACTCCCCGGAGGTATTTATTCCCGGTCGACTAGACCTAGAGACCTAAGATGTTACCGTTATACATCTTTTCAACTAACTATAAACTATGTTAGAGCTTCCTGCCCCCTACAGGGAAGAGTCCTACTAGACTCTGGAAAAGTCTCGAAGAGTACATATATCTATGTATGAATACCAGGCAAGCTAATATAGTGGTCTCGCCCTATATTAAGTAAAGCATAGTTTGTATAGAACCACTGCGTCAATATATTGACCAGTAATCCGCACAATACTTGTATTGGACAAAGGTTTATATCCGCATAGGAAGAAACTAATAAAACCGCCCTCGTCCCTTTATGGGACGGAGTCCTCCCATTAGGGGACTTACATAAACCAATGCAACATAGCTTGCATAACAGAACAATTCTATCAGAATTATCCCAGATAAGATACATAGAATTAAAATGCTCAATTATACCAATAAATTGACACAGGTGAAAGAGACGCAAGGTTCTCAAGAACAAGTTTATTGACAGACAATAAACAGACAGGTTAACAACAAATATATATATTTATATAAAAGAGGGTAACCCAAAACTTTAAGCATAAGTATGATAGTAAACAGAACTTGTTTATCTGAAAGAAAAACCATTAAACACCACTTTAATAAGATACCAAGGTATCAAGTCATAAAAAGTCTGTATTACAAATCAATCACATTAGCGTTAGAAACGCTTGGCACACATGTCTGAACTTATGCTAGGTTCACCTTTGAAAGAAGGAACAGTCTATATGGGCACTTGGTGCCCTCATTTAGTTTGTAGTACAGTATGTACCTACACACTCACCCTGGACTTAATCGTCCCAATTAAGACCACTGTTCCTCGCAGAGTTAAACAGTAGGGTTAACTACACGACCCACTGCTACCACAGATCTCTTAAGTTCCTCTACTTGCTTCGCATAGTGGCGAAAGAACACCCTGGAAGACTTCCAGCCCGTGTATGAACGGAGATGTTCAAAATCCATACAATTAAAGAAATTTAGGGATGAGGCAACTTTCCTCGGATCGTGACCTGCGGGTGTACTGTCAGGATCCGCTCTGCGAATAAAATATGTGATTTTCGCTCTGAGTTGATTCAGAGATAAATTTGAGCCTGATGTTTCTCCACTGAATAGTTGACCACCCTTGAAGTCTGAAGTTCTACGAAGATAGACCTTTAGGCATTCTACTGGACATAGAGATGCATCTTCTTTCAGAGGGCAGATTCTCCAGGGACCCCACCTGTTGGTGGGTAACTCATTCTTGGCGAGAAACGTAGGATCCGGAAACAGGTTCAGCTCCCCCCCATCCAGGAACTGAACACGACCTGCCTCTCTCGAGAGGGCTACGATCTCACTAACCCTGGCCCCGGACGCGAGTGCAAATAGGAAAATAACTTTTTGCGTCAAATCCTTTAACGCACATTCTTCATTGCTCAACAGGGAGGCGAAATGAAGAACTTTGTCTAAAGACCATGAGATGGGCTTTGGAGGTGCTGAAGGTCTGAGCCTAGCGCAGGCTTTCGGAACTTTATTAAAGATCTCGTTACCTAGGTCGATCTGGAAAGCAAATAAAATGGGTCTCATCAAAGCAGATTTACACACTGAAATCGTGTTAGCTGCCAACCCTTGGCCATGGAGGTGGATGAAGAAAGATAAGCAGAAGTCTGTTGAGATCTCCTGCGGATTCTTTGCCTTTACAAAGGCCACCCATTTTCTCCAAGATGACTCATATTGCCTTCTAGTCGATTTGCACTTGTATTCCTCTAGGAAGTCTATGCTGGCTTTCGAAATCCCGAAACGCTTTCTCACCGCTAGGGCGAGAAAATCATGAGCTGCAGGGTCTGGGTTTTCTGTAATGAAGCGCAGACAGTCGACTTCTGGACTCGCTGGGTCAGAACTGGATGTGGTAGCGGCACGAACTTCATCTGTAGTTCCAACGCCAAGGGGAACCACATACTGTTCGCCCACTTGTGGGCCACTATTGCCGCTACCCCCTTGAAGGATCTCAGTTTGTTGAGGACCCTCAACAGAAGGTTGTGAGGAGGGAACAGATAAATCTTGGACCATCTGTTCCAGTCGAGGGACATTGCGTCCACTGCTTCCGCTAAGGGGTCCTCGTACGGGGACACGTACAGGGGCAACTTCTTCTTGTCTTTCGTCGCAAAGAGGTCTATTTGCAGTTCTGGGACTTGATTCAGAATGAAGGAAAATGATCCTGCGTCTAAGGACCATTCCGACTCTATCGGTGTGAACCTGGATAGAGCGTCCGCTGTCACATTGCGGACTCCTTGAAGGTGAACTGCCGACAGGTACCACTTCTTCTTTTCCGCCAATCGGAAAATGGCTAACATCACTTGGTTGAGAGGTGGTGACCTCGACCCTTGTCGATTCAAGCATCTCACAACCACCTCGCTGTCCGTCACCAATCTTATGTGGATCGAGTGACGCGGGGAGACTTTCTTTAAGGTAAGGAGCACTGCCATAGCTTCTAGAAAGTTTATATGAAAGGTCCTGAATAGCTTGGACCAAGTCCCCTGGACTTTTTTCCGATGAGAGTGACCTCCCCATCCCTCCTTTGAGGCGTCTGAGTGAATCGTCATCGACGGGGGAGGTGGCTGAAGAAGAACCGACTTCTTTAGATGTCTGGCTTGGGACCAAGGTCTGAGAAGAGTACGTAGCCGAGGCGGCACTGGTCTTCTCAGGTCTCTTCGCGCGTTTGATGCATACCTTCTCCAAACTCCGGTTGCATCCTTTAGCTGTGCTCTTAGCACTGGGTCTGTCACTGAAGCAAACTGGAGAGAGCCTAGTACCCTCTCCTGTTCGCGTCTTGATATCCTTTCGGAATCTAGAAGTCTCTTGACAGAGCCCGCTATCTCCTTCCTTTTCTTCGTCGGGATGGAGAAACTGTGTGACAAAAGGTCCCAGTGGATTCCCAGCCACTGGAACTTTTGGGATGGAGAAAGTCGAGACTTTTTCTTGTTGATCTTGAAGCCTAGGTACTCTAGGAACTGGATCACCTGACTGGAAGCTTGCAAGCATTCGGTCTCGGATGCTGCCCACACCAGCCAGTCGTCCAGGTAGGCTACTACCTGAATTCCCTTTAGGCGTAATTGTTTGAGAGCTGCGCTCGCAAGCTTCGTGAAAATCCTTGGGGCTATGTTTAGCCCGAATGGCATGGCTCTGAAGGCGTACAGTTTCCGTTGTAGCCTGAACCCTAGGTAGGGGGAGAGTCGACGGCTGATTGGAATGTGCCAATAGGCGTCTGACAAGTCTATAGAGACTGAGTATGCCCTCTTGGGCAGTAAGGTCCTTATGTGTTGCAGTGTTAGCATCTTGAATTTGCAATTCACTATGAACTTGTTGAGTGGTGACAAGTCCAGAATGACTCTGAGCTTTTCCGAGTCTTTCTTGGGAACACAAAACAGCCTCCCTTGGAATTTGATGGACTTCACCTTTCGGATCACATTTTTCTCCAACAGTTCTTGAACGTACTCCTCCAAAACGGGGGTGGAGTGTTGGAAAAACCGAAGGCATGGGGGTGGAGTGCTGTACCAGCTCCAACCCAGTCCATTCTTGAGTAGGCTTTGGGCCCAGGGATCGAAGGTCCAGCGATCCCAAAATTTCATCAGTCTCCCTCCTACCGGTATCATTTCACTTGGACTGCCGTCCTGAGGTCTTGCCTCCCTGACCACGACCACCTCTGAATCCCCTTCCCCTTGAGGGGCGCCTAGACGAGCCTCTGGCTGCTCCTCTAGGTTTTGCACGAAAGGAAGAAGACTGTCCTTCGAACGTTGGGGCGAATGTGGTTGACTGACCTGGCACAGCCTGGGGTACCCACTGAAAGGCAGTCGGGGTTTGTGCCACCATCTGGGGCACTGGAGGCAAAGGCAATTGCAGTTGCTGTTGCTGTCTATAAGGCTTGGCTGGCCGAGATGGTAGCCTAGTCCTCATATTCTTCCTCTTTGGTTGAGGACCCTCATCCGGGGAAGATTTTCTTTTGATAGCCAGGCCCCACTTCTGGAGAAGGTTTCTATTCTCCACGGCGGCCTTATCAACAACCTCTTTGACCACATCGGTAGGGAAAAGGTCTTTTCCCCAAATGTTGGAGGAGATTAATTTCCTTGGTTCGTGTCTCACCGAAGCCCCGGTGAACACGACCTCCCTGCAAGCCCTCCTTGCCTTGATGAAGCCATAAAGGTCCTTCGTCACTGTGGCTAGGTGAGACTTAGCCACTACCATGAACATTTCATGGACCTTAGGGTCACTTGCCATTGTCTCAAGAGTGGTCTGATGAGACATTGAGGCAGCCAGTCTTTCTTTGGTCTCGAACTCTCTTCGTAAAAGAGATTCGGGCAGCTTGGGGAGGTCCTCGCCGAATTGCCGTCCGGCAATATCAGCCTCCAACTTTCCCACTGAGAATGTCAGATGGACATCCTTCCAGTCTTTGTGGTCCATAGGCAGAGCCAGCGACAAGGGTTTACACTCCTCCAGGGAGGGGCAAGGCTTGCCGGCCTCGACTGCCTTTAGGACAGCCGCAAACCCTTTTTGTAAAAAGGGGAAGGCTCTATCAGGAGAGGACACAAAAGAAGGGAGCTTCTTGCTCAATGCAGCTACCTTCGAATTCGAGAAGCCCCTCTCTTTCATCGAGGATGAAAGTAGGGCTTGAGCCTTAGCGTGGTCCATAATAATGACCTCCTTCGGCTCTGTCTCCTCCCTTGAAGCTGGTTCTTTTCTCAGCCGGACATAGCAGTCCAGATATGATGCCTTGCTGGGCCAGAATTCTACCTCCTCTAGGGGAACTGAACCCAGCTTATCCGAGATGACGATCTTACCAGTCGTCATCGGCATGTGCTCAGCATACCTCCATGGGTTAGCATCTGAGCATATGGGAAGGTCTTTCACATTGAGCCTTTTCTGGGGCCCATGTGATTCTGCTAAGGACTGCATACGCAGTTCCATTGCAGCCGCCTTCTCCTGATTCTCCTTCTGCATTTGTTGGATCATTCCAACAATCGAAGAGAGGGCCTGTCCCAGTTCTACTGGGAGACCAGCCGATGTTGAGGGGATAGGTTCCGGCATCTGAACCGGAGTAGCCGACACCTCGTCGACCTCATCCTCTACGACATCCGGGGTTTGAACTTGATCCTGACCTTCTGCCAGGAGGTCTTCTTCCAAACGTTCGTCCAGGTCAGACATCCTGTCACACAACTGGATGTCTTGCATCGCATCTGCGACTTCCTCATCCCCCTGGACTTGATCTTGAGGGATCTCCTCTTGAGGCTGGGGAATCACTGCCTCAGCTGATGCCTGGGGAAAAAGATACGCCCTCATCTTCTCACTTGGAAGATAAGGGCCAGAGGTGTTCTTCTTGAAGCCCCTTACCCAAGTACGAAGCTTTTCCCTAGCTATATCCCTTGATTCCGCCGTTCTAGGGGAATCAAAAGCCTCAGTAATCAGGTTAGTGCATACAGTACATACCTGAGGGTCCCAATACTGGAGATCATCCTTGGAGACAGCGCATGCTGCATGTCTCCTACAACACTCATGTCCGCAGAGGTTCTTGCTGCGGACATTGCAGAAAACATTTCCGCACTTCGGAGGGTCCTCCTGTAAAGAGAAGAAATTTCCATGAGTATCAAGTGAACTATGTATCACTGGATATGCATAGTATAGCATAACAATTCATAAAGGAAAGACACACACTTGTGTTTCCCTCACAACCCATTGTTGCAGCCTTCCAGATAATAAAATCAAAATGGTTTATCTCTACTAGAGTAACCAATGCAAGGTTTCCAGAGGAAACAGGTGGAGCTCACACCTAGGCAATGATTTTAAAATCCTGGATAATAGACAGGGAAGAACTCTGCTTCCTATCTGAGGGCAACAGCAAAGGGCTGTGCAAGAAAACACAATAGTGTTAGAAGATACAGTGCTGTACCTAAACCTTTACTATAGTTTTCTTCTTACTGTATATGCTATACAGAAGAATACTAGTACAGTATAGGAGGATGTGTGCCGGCCTGCCTTTGCCGGCCGGCACACACCACAACTAGCTTTAAAGTATACTACTTAACAGCTATAGGGCGGCAGCACTCTGGTTCAAATGCCTGTGCCGGCGGCAGCAGCTGCCGGCCGGCAACAGCCAGTGTTGGCCGGCAATGACTGCCGGCCAGCAACTACACAAGGTAGTACCCAGCTGCCAGCCACACTCTTGGTGACCGGCAGACAAGGACTGACATAAGCCGGCCGGCAAAGGTACAAGACCGATGCCAGCCGGCAGCAAAAGAACCAGAAGACTACACCTGCCCGGCTGCCGGCCTCATAGGCCGGCAGCCGGGACAGGTACAGCACTAGAAGAAAATAGAATGGATGCCGGGATAAGAGTGTACACAACCCCCCAAGCCCGGCAACCGAAAGAGTGCATATAAGGAAGGGGAGAAACTTAATTCAGGCTTCCTTGACCAATGCCGTCCGGCTCTGCCGGCAGGCATGGATGAGGGACCAAGAGAGGTCCGGGCAGCACTCGAAAACATAAGACCCTTGCCGGCCAGCATCTCTGCCGGCCGGCAATGGGCTTAGTCAATTCCACATCCCAACCTATACTAGGTCCAGAAGTAGAATGACATACAGTACAGTAATACCCCTGCCGGCCAGCTCTGCCGGCCGGCAAGGTACAGTACAGTAATGGCTAGGCCATTACGGAGATAGAGGGGGAAGGGACAAGAGGGTCCTGCCAACCTTGCTTTAGTGACAGATCACCCGCAGCCAAGAACTTTGTCTTAGCCTAAGGGAGATCTAAGGGAAAGGGCCAGCAATACTTGCCAGCTTCCAGAGCACCAAAGCAAGGAAGGCGTTGCTACTCCCAAGGGAAGAGTTTATCCTCCCCCGAGAACAGCAACAGGACTTAGTCTGGTCGATCACAAAAGAAGGAATCATAACTTACAGAAACCTTCGGTAGTGACCTAAGGGAGCTAAGCTCCCTTTGTAAGTGTTAGGTCAGCGAGGGGGACTCTGCCCCAAGCCAGACAACACGGACTCAGACTAAAAACTCTGTTGTTCTGTCCCTCTTTGAACCAGACTTTGCTGGAACAGGAAGGTACAGTAACACCCTAGTATAGTTTTATCGAAAATAAATTCGGAAAAAACCACTTAGGGATAAGCCCAAGGCTTAAACAGAGGGAAAGGGATTGCATACCTTCTCCGAAGAAAAGAAAGCAACCGGGGAGTATGATAAAGTATACTAAGGCTCCATAAGCAAATAGCCTAGGCACCAAGAGAATCGATTACCTAATTCACCGAAACTCTCACGTATACAATCTTGGAAATATTCCACACAGTCTAAAATGTATAAAATATAGCCTAAAGCTTCAATAAAATTTTAATTACACTCGGAAAAACCAAAATCATGCATTAAGTACTAGGACCAAACGACTAGGCTACATGGCCTAGCGTAGGCCAGAATGGCGAATACTTCGCCAAATAATACTAAGCACGAAAGGAAATCCTATGTAAAGCTAAATAGCTAAAATTTATTAAGCAAAACAACCAGGAATGTCACTCTGACTAACTAATTTATACCTAGCGAGTGACAGTGTCCAGGACACCTCTGGTAGGCTACGGCTCTTGTATCAAAGATTAATCCTATTAATCACTCAAAATTTTACCAAGAGCCTACATTTATACATAACAGACACTATACTCAACTTATCCGATGCCAACGGAGACGGAGAAGCCATGAAAAGCTGAATAAATCCAAGATTTGCGAGAAAAACAGGAAAAAACACCGAGTTGTTAAGCTACGCAAAAAGGAATACAGATGGCGCCAGGATTGGCGCCAGGCACGCATACGAATCGGGGGATAGGGAAGCCTTGGGAGCGGCTCCCCTTTTTCTTTCCCGAATTCGTATCTCGTCAATCTCCCTCCTACGAGACGAAATCTCTGTTCAGGTCGTAGATTGCCATGTGACGTGTCTAGAATACGTCCTCTGATATGTCGCGATATCCCTTTCACGAGGGATACTCGCTCCAGGAGTTAGAATTCTGGTACCTTAAGGTAAATTCTCTGGGAATATCGCCGTAGTTGTAATATACCCTAGGAAGCTACCCTATAGGAACTTCCATCAGGACGACATGGCTTGAGCCCAAAAATATATATATATATATATATATATATATATATATATATATATATTCAGCCAGATACTTGCTCTTTATTATTATTTAAGGCAGATGCACATTTCTATGCCACGTTCCTTTTATAATTTCATTTATCATCATGCTCCAATTCCTCAAAAATTAACATTTCAATACGATTTTCGACCAAGTCTCATTTGACATTCATATAGTGGAAAGATTCCGACCCCCCACCCCCCCCCCACACACACACACACACAAAAACAATAAAACTGTCGGGGATTATCACTAATATCAACGAGAAATTATTCAATAGATCTAAAGTTTTTTGCTCGTAATTTAAACTGAGAGTTAGCTATTGAAGTTTATTTATTCATAGCAGGACATTATCAAAAACATGAAAATGTTTATTGAGGTCTCTAAATATCTTATATTGATTTTGTTCGATAAGACATAAACATGTTATACTTTTTCAAACTGAATGGCGTATATGATTTTAAATGAGTAGCATAAACTCTTAGGTTTTAATCTCATCCATTTTACATAACTTTAACATAAATACGTTTATGTTAAAGTTTATATATGAATGATCTATTTCATTGTTGTTACTATTCTTAAAATATTTTATTTTAGTTCATCACTTCTCTTGTAGTTTATTTATTTCCTTATTTCCTTCCTCACTGGACTATTTTTCCCGGTTGGATATCTCGCGCTTATAGCAACCTACTTTTCAAACTAGGGGTTTAGGTTAGCTAATAATAATAATAATAATAATAATAATAATAATAATAATAATAATAATAATAACAACTTGCAACCTCTACAAATAGATAAGATGAAGTATTAAGAATAATGTATAATGCACATTTAAAAAATTGTCATATCTAAGTTCACAGAAACCTTTTGCATACAATGTAAATTTACCTAAATGACAAAAAAAATGACAAAATAAAAAATTCAGCTAGGTATCTTTGTCTACATATTCAGCAATAAAATTCTTAACCAGGATAAATCATTTATACAAAGAGAATAGAACATTCTTCACGAGCAATAAGTTTGCTTCCAATGCCAAACAACATATCGTGAGCATGTGATATGAAAAGGAATGGCCAAAGAACACAATCCTATGAGGAACACCAGGAGCATTGGACAGGAAGGGGATTGATATCTGGGTGGCAGTTAGGTAAGGGCATCCAAGATCAAAGTGGATAGCCACGTGTCTGAGTTTGGAGGAGAGCGAGTGACAGACAGCTGATAAGCTTGTTTTATTGGTGTATGAAACGCTTCGTTTTGCGAAATTTAATTTTTTGCAAACGGACTTCATTCTCTAGGCATTAGGGATAAAAACACTGAAAGTAACAATTCCTCTTATATACATACATACATATACGCACACACACACACACACACACATATATATATATATATATATATATATATATATATATATATATATATATATATATTTATATATATATATTCTTATGAAGCTAGTCTAGTGCAGAGTAAATATTGTAGTTTATTCATAATCTTATTTATATTTCATATATTGTTTTCAGCTGAGCATTGAAGTGATGACCCCCACCCCGTAAAATGAGCCCCTCTCATATAGATATAAGTATTTTATGTAAATTATGTAAGACTTTCGTCATGAATTTCATTGTACTTTTTATTCAAGTTAATATATGTGAATTTGCATATTTCTTTAAGAATTAACTTTTCAGTTCGCGTATGTTTGCTACGAAGTCTTACGTAGTCTATTTGAAAGTGTTGTAGGATTTGTGCGAGATAGGAACAAGGGCTTAGGTAATGTTCTTTTATATTTTATGATGTATTACATCATGTTTGAGAGAGAATCTCAGAACATGTGCTTTGGAAGATTCTTTGCCATTGCTTTTGAAACTTTGCGATGCCCAGCGAGAGTTTGTTATCTTATTTTTTTTTTTTATTTCAGGGACAATAGGTGGGCGGAGCTAGCGGTGAGGTCGCATCGCGGGTGTGTTGATGTGCATCTGAGAGTTGCCTGAAGCCCCTGATTTGCCTCTTGACATCTTTATCTAGTTGGAAACTCTGACGCCCTTAAACAGAGGCCACACATCCCAAATAAGTTGGAACCTTCTGGAATTAGCCAAATTTCCTATATAGGTGACCAAGGTTAGGTTACCATCAGAGACAGACAGACATAGACATAGAGTTAAAACTGCAGCCTGAAAATAGCCTCCTTCCCCATTCCCTCTCTCGCTCACGCCCATAATCCAGTGTTCATTACGTTAGTGTGTCCTCTCCTAAGTGACTCTGTGCCCCAAAACAAATCGTGTGTCAAAAATACGCAAGACTAAAAGGTGATTTTGTATTCCTTGTATTAGGGCGAGTGTTGGCATTGTATAACATTTTTGTAAATGGCCCTGTAGGCAGAATAGATTATGTGAAGTGATCTGGTTAACTATTATTCCTTGAGAGTCAAAGTTAAACATTGTATTATTTCAGAATTATTTCAAGCATTTGTATTATTTTCATTGCATTATTTCTTTTCTTAGGTAAAGGTTTATTCAGATATAATAGTTCAAGTCCAGTTATTATATATTTTCAGATCGTAACATTTTTTTCTTATTCTAAGTTTTATTCAGAATTAATTTTTTTCCTGTGACTTATTTTTGTTATGTAAATTCTTATCAAATATTGTAATTTATATAGAATATATTTATTTTTGTAAAGAGTGTATAATTCCAATCATCTTTATTTGAGACCAGATTTCCGCTCGATTCCTGTTAAGAACCACAGTGAGTAAAATAAGTTTTAAATAATACTTAAGAGTAATTACCCAGTTTGGTTTTGAGTGTGCTCAAGAGACCTCTGGATATTCAGTGTTTTAGATATTGCTATCTGGGAGTTATTCAACGGTCTCAGAATTCGTATATTAATGTTTTAAAGTGTAACCGTTTTAATGTAAATGCAAACAAGGTAATTTGGAATTCAAGAAGTTAATCAACTTGCCAGTCGTAGTATATGCATTATTATATGTTTGGTTCCCAGCCACGCGTCATAGTATAAATATAATTGCTTAGTGGCCAGACCAGAGAGCCATATCGTATAATATATTTTGGTGTCCAAACCCGGGTACCATCAACCTAATCGTAACATATATCTTATAGGATCTCAGACCCGGGAACCATATCATATAATATGTGTATGTATATACATATATATATATATATATATATATATATATATATATATATATATATATATATATATATATATATATACTGTATATATATATATATATATATATACATATATATATATATATATATATATATATATACATATATATATATATACAGTATATATATATATATATATATATATATATATATATATATATATGTATATATATATATATACATACACAGAATATATATATATATATATATATATATATATATAATATATACAGTATATATATATATATATATATATAATGTATATATATATATATATATACATATATATATATATATATATATATATATATATATGTATGTATGTATATTCCATAAAATCTACAATCCCTTCATGACCTGCTGGTTAGTCGGCTATGACCGGCTTCAGCCAGGGTGGAAAGGAAAAAGCATTGCCGATAAGGTGAATGGGAACCATAAGGCTTACTTATATCCGCTGCTACCACAATCAGTCGACCATTTGACCGTCTTGCATTTAGTTCAACCTCCCCTTGGGTTGTGGGGTGTGGAGAGGGGGGGGGGCTCTTCTGGCTCTTCCATCCTTGCCTTTTCCCCCCACTATCTCGGCATTTTACCCGACACGATAAGATCTGGCCATAACCATCCTTTCTACCTTCCATGATGAAGACCACTCGGGGTACTTGTTTTCTCCATCTCATTCCATGAGTCTACAAACCTCATAGTATACTTCATGGTTGCGTGAAGAGAGAGAGAGAGAGAGAGAGAGAGAGAGAGAGAGAGAGAGAGAGAGAGAGAGAGAGAGTCAAAGTCAAAAACCTTTAGTCCATTATAAAATGGTTATTCTGTTACATAACAATATAAATTGTTTACATAAAATTCACAATAATTTAGGATATATATACATTCAAGTAAAATTTTAAAAATATTGCTTTATTTTCTTTTTGAATAAATCAGAACTAACATTTATACATTTTCTTATTTCCAAAGGTAGTTTGTTCCAGCAAGCTGGGCCCCTTATTGCCATTGAGCGTGAACCCAAATCCGTTCGATAGCTGTCTACATATAGATTTTCATTCTGTCTTGTTAATGTATTCCTACAATTACCAACTGTAGGAAATGTGTATAGCCAGTTGGGATACAGTATTCTCTTCTCAAACTTTTAAAAACAAAAACACAAACATCGTTCATACACTTTTCTTTTAATTTTATCTACTTTAATTGTTGGAGGGTTGGGGTGATGTGATCGTGTTTTCCAATAACTGCTACTCTACCAGCAAAGTTTTGGATTTTTTGAGCTTTTTCCATGTGCATATCATTAGTTACCACCCATATCTTAATACAGTAGTTTATTACACTCAAGACCAGACTTTCCACAATCAAAGCTCGAGTAGTATCATCAAAGTAATCTTTTACTCTACTTAGATACATTAGAATGACACTCACTTTTCTACTCAGCTCGTTAATGTGAGTACTGAATGTCATGTACCTGTCCATGTGTAGACCTAGATTTTTCACATGTTGACTTATCTTTACTTCATCACCATCGCATTTTATTACAATGTCATCTGGAATTTTGCTAATATACAGTGAGCTACCCACAAACATGCACTGTGTTTTGGTGGCATTTAATAATAGCCCTTTTATTAGAAAATATTTCTTAATTTTGAGCAATATTAGTTCAGCCCTTTTAATCAAGGCATCTAGATTTTCTATTTGATCAGCCAAAAGAACCTGGGTGTCATCAGCATATTGAATTAGCAGGCAGTTTTCTATGTATTTAATCATATCATTAACGTAAACTAAAAACAGAATTGGACCTAGGACAGATCCCTGTGGGACACCAAATTCAACCTTTTCAATGCAAGAATTTACGTCTCCTAATTTAACTACCTGACTTCTATCCTTCAAGTAATCCTGAAACCAGAAAGTATCAATGTAATGTTCCTTAAGAGATTTACACAATTCATCATGGTTGAGAGAGAGAGAGAGAGAGAGAGAGAGAGAGAGAGAGAGAGAGAGAGAGAGAGAGAGAGAGAGAGAGAGTCCATGCTTATATATGATAATTAACTACCGGTAAATATTCAACTATCTAAGAGGATACATACGTCACCTGTTTATCTGTGCAAATAGCAATTACTTTGATGATATCTGAAGAGACTTCATTCCCACTAATATCTACACGATTATCTTCGTGTATGAACAATTTACAGAAGCATTTTGATATTTCTTCTTGTATTTGATTGAATGTCATTAATAATTTCTATGTAACGCAGATCTGATTAAGTAAGTTGTAATACTACGGCATTGTTTACTAACAACATTCAAGATCTCTGTATGGTTATGAACAACAACACATTCGGTCTCGTGATAATCATCCCCTGACAGGTACTCTATAATTATATAGATTATTCATCACCGTTATGGAGTGTATAATTACTATGGCGCTTTTAGTCGAAATATATCATCACGTATTCATATTTTATATCTCAACGATTAGGGCTGTTGTGGGCTTTAAGAAATGTAGCTTGTACAATGCAATAATATTTGCGAGATATACATCAAAATGTTTTAAATGCAACACACGGCAAAGTGAAATGTTTCTTAATAAATGATGCATCGTGAGGTGAATTGTTTATGAAAAATAGGATTTGAAAGACTATACGACACAACAGGGGATGTACAACAAGGGAAGAACTAGCTTGAATTTTTGTGAATACGAATGCATGACAATGCAGTTTGTCCCTCATATCTTGATGAAATACAGGAGTACCTATCTTTGTAACAAATTAAATAACACTATCAATAAAAGATGCTTACTGTGACAAACTTGAGCCAAAAAAAAAAAAATTACAGTAATTGTATATAGTATAGTATTACTAAACAACCTGTACACACGGATTCTTTCTTGACAAAGACGAGAAGAATATCTCAAATCAAAATGAACCAGACATAAAAACTTCTTTTTCTGCCTGTGCGTATGGAGGAGACCTCTTTCTCTCACACACGGACAATCCTCTGCCATAGTGAGCCCTGAGACAAAGAAAAGTCTTTCTCAATATCAGTTGTGACCCGGTGTGACGCCTTCCTATTGCCGTACTATCCTTCTTTCATATATAGTCTAGTAATAAAAGCATTGATTCCAAATCTCTAAAGACTAGGGTAGTCGTTTTTAACTTCTTTTTTTTTCTAAAGAATAGGGGAAACTGAGGAACGAAGTAGGGGAAATGGAAGAAAAAAAAACAGTTAAAATAAAGGTCACTCATAAGCAGCTTTGGTAAGCCATTGTACTGTTGCCCAATCACTTAGACTAAATCTATTCACATATGACCAGCAACCAAACCCTTCTCCACCCTAACAATAAATCAGGCAAATAACAACCTGCATAAGGTCATCCATGTGCTGCGTTAAATAACGGTTAACAATTATCAGATATAATTACGATTATGAATTGTAATTCAGTTTTCATTATTATTATTATTATTATTATTATTATTATTATTATTATTATTATTATTGTATTCGTAGCAAAACCTTCATAAAAGAAAAGAGAAGGCTCAAACGGCGTATTTTTTTCAAGCCTCTTGCATTTGGGACTTTCAATTTTCAGCAAACGAGACTTCATACCAATCATGAAATTACCGTTTTTAAAATGAACAGAACAAATTACATCATTTTCAAAATCTATTTTATCAGCTCTACGACAACGTGCTTGTTTCCATTACCCTCGAAATTTACAGTCTTTTGGAAAACTAAAATACTTGATGTTTTCATTTTAGTATTAGAACATCCAAAAACTGAACAGTTGCTGGGCATTTTCATAAGAAAATCAATTGAATAATGATAAGAATCAATATCCCTGGACGAATATAGTAAGTGGATCTTGGACACGTCGACACGGTCCCTGACTATTTACTGAATTATAGTGTATGGATACATGGCTCGACTGATGTCATTGACAGCAACCTTTAAATTAAAATGTGTATGCAGGCCTACTTCTCTTTAGACTTGAGGTCAAACAATGGCTGCCGATGACTCAGCAGGTAGACTAATTATAAATCCACCGCGCCCCTTATCCCTTGCTCACATGGACGGTCAGGTCGGGTTCACTGGAGAAATCTATCTAGCTGTGAATGCTGATAGAACTTGGAAGTCACAAGTTGTGAATCATCACTGATGCCACCAAATTGTCATGAGAGAAATGAATGAGATATTTGCAACAGAGGAGAAACGAGTAAAAGAAATGGAAGAAGGTAAGATGCCATATACTCTCTAGTCTACAGTAGAGTCTAGAGTCTCTAGACTCTAGAACTTGGCCATTATGACCCAAACCACAAGATACTCGCATTACCTGAGAGACTGGTTCGAACATTACTTTTCAAGGCTGTCATTACATTTTATAAGTGGACTTGAATCTCATTGGGCTAGCATATTTCCTTTCGTTTTAAAAGAAGGCAGAAGGTGTTCCTGTGACCAGCTAAATGTATTAGTTTTGAAAAACATTTTCCCTATATGGACTCATTCCTTCAATAAGGCAAGATATTTAACACAATGTTAGGATTAATTTTGGGGAATATTTTGATATTATGGTAGGATTGAGAGAAACAAAATTAAATTGTTTGTCGGATGATTTATAATGATATGGCTGAAAATCTGAATTGAACATGAAGCTCAAACTTGTTGACAATTTGTTTTTTATTTTTCTTTATGTTGAGCTGGCTGAAATGACTTTGATTTCACAGTTTGTTTCTTACTCATCTTATGAGTTTTTCATGGTTATTTCGTTCATAGTTTTGTTTTTCCATACTTGGAATGCTTACTTGCAGCATTTTGCTTTTCAAACTAGAAATGAATCTAGGCCTCTAATAGTGATGATAATAAACTTCATACCTACTAAAAATGCTTTTACTATCTCTGTCACTTACCTTTATTTTCATCGGTTTTTAATGTCTTGTAAACACCGAGTGACACTAAGTACTACCCTTCCATATTTCAACAACTTTTAGCCACCCCCTTGTATAATCACTAGTTGCCTTTTAAACCATGGTAGTCTTTCTGCAGGTACTGTTTATGTATATATACATATATATATATATATATATATATATATATATATATATATACATATATATATATATACATATATATATATATATATATATATATATACATACATATATATATATATATATATATATATATACATACATATATATATACATACATATATATATATATATATACATATATATATATATATATATATATATATACTGTATATATATATATGTATATATATATATATATATATATATATATAGATATATATATAGTAGTGAAGGTTGAGTGGCCTGCCCCTGATGTATCTTAATAATGTAAGATTTCAATGAAAACTCAAGCAGACTGGACTGGGATTTTGCAAGATCTTTTGGGCTTGAATTGGTTACAATTGTATAGTAGTGTTGATCCTGTAGTCCCTTTGAATGAGAGTCTAGTCAGCATAATTGAAAGGCATATCCCTTCTCATGTATTAAGGTACTGAGTGAAGGACAAACCATGGTTCAATGATGATTGTAGACATGCTAATTTGGAGAAGCATAAGGCCTATCATCTTTGGAAGGGTAACAGATCAGATTTGATCTGGAATAACTATACTTAAGTTAGAGCTTTTGCTCAGAGAGTTTATGCTTCAACTCAAAAAGAATACAATTTAACCATAAAAGAAACCCTTTCTGGTACAACCCAGGAGCATAAGTGGTGGACTACCCTTAAATCTGCACTCTTTTGTGTAGATGCAACAGTTCCTCCTTTACTTGAACCAAATGGCTCAGTCACTCACTGTCCAAAGGAAAAGGCAACCCTTTTGGCAGATGTGTTTGACAGCAAGCAGAGTAATGAGAAACTCAAACTTCCTCATTCCTGTTGCCCTGAGGCTAAACTAACTAGTTTAGTTTTTCGATCTCTTGAAATTAAAGCTCTCTTGATGGACCTTGATGCTTATGGAGGTGTAGACCCAAATGGTATTTTTCTTTTGTTTTTTATAAAGACTGCAGATTTCTTAGCTCCAAAGTTATCTGTTATTTTTCGCAAGTTAGCGAAAAGAGGAGCGTTTAGCGCTTGTTGGAGAATTGGTAATGTTACTCCACTATGTAAAGGTGTTTGTGGTACCTCAAGTCCTACTGACTACCACCCAATTTCCATAACTCCCATATTATCTAAAGTTTTTGAACGTCTTTTGGCAAAACATATTAATAGGTTTGTTGAAGTTAATCACTTGTTCCCTAGTTTGTAATTTGGTTTTCCCAAAGGCCTTGGAGCATGTGATGCCCTTCTTACAATCTCCAATGCTGTACAGAAATCCCTTGATAGTGGTCGAGAACTTCGTATGATTGGCCTTGATTTTAGTGCTGCCTTTGACCATGTTAATCATGAGGCCTTTCTTTTCAAACTCTAACAGTTGGGAGTGGGTGGGTTGTTTCTTAGAATCATTATTGAATTTTTAAGTACAGTAATAGATTGCAGAGTTGTTGTTGATGGGCACCATAGTGAGTATTTGAATGTGATATCTGGTGTTCCTCAGGCTGTTCTTGGCCCATTACTTTTCATACTATATACACATGACATGCAGTTTGGTCTAGAGAACAAGCTTGTTGCATATGCAGATGATGCAACTCTCTTTGCATCAATTCCATCTCCTGAATGTAAATCTGGGGTTGCTAAATCCCTTAATAGAGATGTATCTAAAATTAGTGCATGGTGCAAATTATGGGGTATGAAGTTGAATCCTAATAAAACTCAAAGTATGATTGTAAGTAGGTCAAGGACCGTGGCTCCTTAACATTTGGATCTCAGCATTGATAATGTTTCTTTAACTTTGTATGACTCTTTTAACATTTCAGGTATGATTCTCGACAGCAAATTTACTTTTGAGAAACACAGTAGGTCTGTGTCTTCTTCAATTGCACAAAAATTTAGCTTATTGAGAGCCTTTCAAGATTTCTGGTGATCAATCTACAGTATTTTGACGAAGTGTTTTAATACTTTTATTTTACCTGTTTCGAGTATTGTCCTCCTGTCTGGTCTTCAGCTGCTGATTCTCATCTTAATTTGTTGGACAGGAAATTACGGTCTATTAAATCTCTTATTCCTGATCTAAATATTAATCTCTGACACCGTCGTTCAATTAATTCATTATGCATGTTGCATAAGATTGTTTTTATAATTCTGACCATCCTTTACGTTCAGATCTTCCTGGACATTTCCTTCCTGCTCGTAATACTAGTCATGCAGCTAATTCTCATAGTCAGGCCTTCTCCATCATAAGGCTCGATACTACACAATACTCTAGAAGTTTTATTCCAGCTGTGACCAAGTTGTGGAATGATCTTCCTAATCGGGTAGTTGAATCAGTAGAACTTCAAAAGTTCAAACTCGCAGCAAATGGTTTATGTTGAACAGGCTTACATAAGTCCTTTTATAGTTTACATATCAAATATCTGTTTTAATGTTGTTAATGTTTTTAAAATATTTTATTTTAATTTTCATTACTTCTCATATCGTTTATTTATTTCCTTATTTCCTTTCCTCACTGGGCTATTTTTCCCTGTTGGAGCTCTCAGGTTTATAGCCTTTTCCAACTAGGGTTGTAGCTTAGCAAGTAATAATAATATATATATATATATATATATATATACTGTATATATATAATATATATACTGTATATATATATAATATATATACTGTATATATATATATATATATATATATATATATATATATATATATACACTCACACTCACACACTCACACACATATATACATATATATATATATATATATATATATATATATATATATACATATACATATATATATATATATATATATATGTATATGTATATATATACATACATATATATATATATATATATATATATATATATATACATATGTACAGTATATATAAATATAGATACATATATATATATATATATATATATATATATATATATATATATATATGTACAGTATATATATATATATATATATATATATATATATATATATACATATACATATATGTATGTTCGTACGTTTACTTTCCCTATAAAATGTAAAGAAACCTCTCCCAATAAATCAGTCCTCTGAAGAAGTATCATGAAACTAGTCAGGACTTAATCGTATATTTCGTATTTTCATTTTCCCTGTGGTTCTCCTGCATCTGAGCATCACGTTTTCCTGTGATTTTTACGCATACACACACACACACACATATATATATATATATATATGTGTGTATATATATATATATATATATATATATATATATAAAATATATATATACAATCTGTAACTATTCCACTACAAAACAAAGACCTTGGGCATGTGATTCCTCTTGCGTCTGTTTATAGACTTCCTGTGCCAATCTATATCCTGCACATTTCCTTATTTCGTTTATCCATCTTCTCCTCTTCTTCCCCCTACTTCTTCTGCAATCTCTAGGTTCATTCTCTTATACTTTATAACCATCTAATATCTTGATTCTCATTAAATATCTTGCCCACGCACATTTTGTTCCCCCCAGGTTAGAATATCCACTACTTTAGTTTGCTCTCTTATCCATGATGCTCTTTTTCTGTTTCTTGGTGCAATTCCCATCACTAATCCTTCCAAAACTCTTAGAGTTGTAATTAGCTTATGTTTTAATTCTTTAGTAAGAATCTAATTTTCTGATGTATAAGTTTATACTGGTAGGACCATCTGATTAAATACTTTTCTTTTTAGAGTAGGTGGCATTTTATTTCCATAAACTCTTTTTGTTTAGCAAAAGCTCTCCACCACACACTTCTCCTTTTAATTTCGGTCTAATATCCAGGGGAAACATTGTCTGTCCCAAGCATGGCTATTCATTAACGATTTCTAGAAGATCGTCAATAACCCTTATTTATTGTGTCTGCATTTTCATTGAACATTATCTCAGATTTACTCTTATTCATTTTTAGTCCTACATTTCAGCTTTCTCTAATCAAATCTTTTATCATCTTTTGAAATTCCTCCCATGATTCACTAAACAGAACTATGTCATCTACAAATCTTAATTTGTTAAGGTATTCCTCATTAATGGTAATTCCTACATTTTCACATTATAATTCATAAAAACTTCTTCCAGACACACTTAATAAGTTAGGAGAGATGGGGTTTCCCTGTCTAACTTCTTTCTCAATCAGATTTTTTCTATCTTAGCGTAGTTTTTTATTGCTGTACTTTTTTATTTGATTTTTTATATCAAATTTACTTTTGAGAAACAAAGGCTCTTCTTCAGTTGCACAAAAATAGGGTTATTGAGAAATTCTTTAGATTTTCAGTGATCAGTCTATTTAGAAGTGTTTTAATTTTTTCATTCTGCCTTGTTTCGAGCATTGTCCTCCTGTGTGGTTGTCAGCTGCAGAATCTCATCTCAATTATTCGGAGAGGAACTTATGGTCTATCAGGCTTCTTATTCGTAATCTAGATATTAATCTCTGGCACCGTTGTTCAGTGAATTTGTTATGCATGCTGCATAAGATTTATCAAAATTCTAACCATCCTTTGCATTCAGATTTCCTCGAACAGTACTATCCTGTTCATAATACTATACAATTAATTCTAATTATCACGCCTTCTCCATAATAAGATGTAAGTCTACACAGTATTTTAGAAGTTTTATTCCACCTGTGATCAGGTTGTGGAATTATCTTTCTAATCAAGTAGTTGAATCGGTGGAACTTCAAAAGTTCCCACTTGCAGCAAATGTGTTTACGTTGAACAGGATGACAGAAGTCTCTTTATATAGTTAATATTTGAATCATCTATTTTAAAGGTGTTACCACTTATTTCAGTTTTACCAGTAACTCCAGATTTAGCTCTGGCCCAATTACCTTCCTCTTCCATGGGGTTGCCATCGTAACAAAATGAAACAATATTCAGACGTGGGGTGCACATAAAGATTAAACCTCCATAACCTTTGAGATAACTAATGGCTCAACCTTTTACCTCACACCAATTTAATAAATCGTTACAGGTTGGCCTTTCCTCACAGTCTCTCTTTGAATTCCCTCCAAAAAAAAAGGCTTAAACTTGACTTTTGCACTACCTTCTCTTACCCCAGCAAAACAATAAATCTTGTACATTACTACTAAATAGTTAGAAAGGACCGATTACCATTTTTTTCTTCCCTTAAATGTACCCTAGCTCTTTTTTTCTCTTATGAGTGTTTTGGGGGTGCAGTTGCAAACCTATATTCCTCTCTACCATGGCTGTGACCATCGCCCCAGTGGATTAATTATCACTGAGACTATTTACTGTTTAGGTCAACAGGGGACAATGGATTTTTCTGGAAATTGGACAATGTCACCATCACCTTCACCCACAAGTCATCCTGGACTGATTTCTGGGTATTTTGCTGGTGAGGTGAGGTTGATGATCGTTGGGATACTGGGACCTTTCGAAACATTTTTTTTTCCGTGTATCTGACGAGAATGTTAATACAGATACTATCATAAAAAATTCCCTGAACCTTAAAAAATGCAGTAGCATAAGAGGGTCTAGACAGCTAGTCCTGGCATTGAAATCATACGTACCATTCCAAATCACTGAAAAAAAAAGTCCAGACCCTTGAACCCAGTAATGAAAGGCAGGCCTGTTCTGGACAACGGCAAATATAAACACGTATCTCGGTGTTAGCAAGCTATAGCTTTCGTTTATACCTACAAGTAATACATGGATACGTATTACATTTCATTATATACTTATGATGATTATCATTAGCAGCCGAGGTAGTAAGGATAAGTGTTCTAGAACATTCAATTACCTTAACTTAATTTAAGGCAACACAACCGTAGACAAGAAAGAAAATGTGCTTTTCTTCTTTCGAGTCCAGATTGCAACAGCCCGCTTTAAATATCAGCTTTAATTATCCCCAATTGAAACTACTAAGTAATTAAATAAAACACGAAAAAAATGGATGCAATAATCACAAGGCTAGGGACATATCAATCAATAACGATCGGAAATAGACGGAACGGAGGGAATATTTCCGGAATGAGAAAATTGCCTCTAACATTTTCATTTTCCCCAAAACGTTTCGTTCAGTTCCCACTGACTTTGGACCAAGCGCAATGTAGTTCAAAGTGCAGATAAAAAAAAATTCCACTGTCAGCAGCGGAAATTATTTGAAGTTTTTTCGTTAAAAAAATAATGTTTTCGTATACCAGCTCCACCCGCCTCGCTTTTTTAATTAGATGAATCTAATCACTAATTCATTTCTATATGAGGATACCGTGATTACGAATACATTTTAGAAATGGCACGAATTACGTGCAAGGTTTCAATTTGTAATAAAACCCATTAATGCTTAGCCGAATGTTACTATGAGGTGCTTAGCTCGACTCTGGGAGCTGGGTCAACGAGAGAGAGAGAGAGAGAGAGAGAGAGAGAGAGAGAGAGATCATCCACAAAATGTTTCAAATTATGATATTGTGATACGTATCACATCCGAGTCATTTTTGAGTAATACTATCACTGAAATTTTGTCCTTTCAATTGGTTTTAAGTTAGATTTATCTTTCGCTAACAAACAGTAATGAGAGCAACTAAATACCTGATGTTAGTGAAAACAGGTAGAAAATGTCGAGGAAAGGTCAACCGTCCGAGGAATAACCTTGAGGGTATTAGTGTGTTCGCCAGCAGCTCCTCAACCCCCCCCCCCCCCACCTTCCCCGGCCACCCAATGGTGACCGCTGACAGAACCCACCCTCCTCCCATCCACCCACACAAAAGATTTACATATATTTTGATGATATCATAAACAACAATATCTAAAACTAATTAGCTATATTTTTTCATGCAAATAAAAAGTGATTAAATATGGAATAAACATTAACTACACTAACAATATAATTAATATTATTATTATTATTATTATTATTATTATTATTATTATTATCAGGCTTTTATTGTTGTTGCACTCGACCCGTCAAAAATGACGACTAAATGTTTATATAGATATGCACACATACAGGGTATGACTGCTCCTCTCTCCCCTACCCGGGGTGCCAGGAGAGCTGAGCGTGACCAAGTATATATATATATATATATATATATATATATATATATATATATATATATATATATACATACGCTGGTCTAGTGTAGAGTAAATACAATACAGTAGTTTATTAATGATTTTATTTATGATTTCATATGTGAGATGAGTTCCTCACGTGTAAGTATAAGTTTATTATGTAAATTACGTAAGACTTTCATCATTAATTTCATTGTATTCTTCATTCAAGTCAATATATGTAAATTTGTTATTTTTAAGAATTAAGTTTTTATTTCACGTATTTTTTATACGAAGTCTTACGTAATCTATTAGAGAGTGTTATGTAACCATAGGAGATAGGAACAAAGGCTTATGTAATGTTCCTTTATATCGGTATGAGGTATTGCGACATGTTTGAGAGAAAATACGCAATTCTTTTGTCTGCCATGTGCTTTGGAAGATTCTCAAAATTCCTAGCGTTAGATCTTATCTTTTTTTTTTATTTTGAGGACAAAGGGTATGCGGAGCTAGCTTAGAGAGAGCCGTCTTGCGTTGTGTGGGTATACATTCGAGAGAGCAATTCTTGGCAACCTTGCGCCCTTGAACCAGCCCCTAAACTTCCAGATCTTGGTCCTGGAATCTTCTGAAAGTACCTAAGTCTTATACAAGCGACCCCCCGTGATGCATAGATCAGATAGAGAATCCCAGCCTTAAGTCATAGCCATCCCACTCTCTCTCATATGCCTCTCAGTGTATTGTTTTAAAAGTGTTCAGTGAAATAAAGTTTTGGTGTGATGGGTTTTTGTAAACATAGTAAGTATTTATAAAAATTCTCTTAGAGTTTTTGTAACTGGCCCTGTAGTAACGTGAAAGGTATTTGTATCGCTATCTGGTTATCTATTATCATTAAGTATCCAGCTTATATGTTGGTATGAAAGTTAATTTCAAGTGAAACAAGTGATGGTACAATTTTCATAAGTATTATTTCTTTTGTCTTAGTCCAAGGCTTATTCAGATTTAATATCTCAAGTCAAGTGACTGTATAATTTTCAGATCGTAACATTTTTGTCTTAAATCTAAGTTTTGTTCAGACTTGATATTTCGAGTGATCTATTTTTCTATGTAAAATCTTTTCAAAGTGTTGTTATTCATATAGAATATATTTATTTTTATAAAGAGTGTATCATTTCAATCACCAGTGTTTATTACATATTCGCTCGTATCCTGTAAAGAATCGAAGTAAGAGGTGGTTTTAAATAAGTCTTAAGAATAATTACCCAGTTTTGTTTTGAATGTACTTAAGAGACCTTTGGATATTCAGTGTTTTATGTATTGCTGTCTGGGAGTTATATAACTGTCTTAGAGTTCGGGTATTAATATTTCCAAGTGTAACAGAATTAATGTAAAAGCAAACAGGTGAATTTGGAACTCGAGAGGCTGTTTAGTTTCCCAGCCGTAATATTTTATATATTATATTTTGGTTCCCAGGATAGGTATCATCTTATAATATATATATATATATATATATATATATATATATATATATATATATATATATAACCAAGCAAGTAGTCTTCATTATATATGGGAGATTATTATTATCATTCTTGAAAAATATGTCGTACAGGAAAGCCTTAAACAGAAAATTGTGCAGTCTTTCTTAAAATAGGAAGTTTAGGTAAACTGATAAGTGGAAGGAATTTCTTCAATCAGTTTACAACTTTATTATAATTGATTTTGTCGGAGTGAGATCAAGGGCACTGACAGCTTCTATTTCACATTATTATTATTATTATTATTATTATTATTATTATTATTATTATTATTATTATTATTATTATTATTATTATTATTATTACTTACCAGCCAAGCTACAAACCCAGTTTTGAAAAGCAGGATGCTTAAGGCCCAAGGGCTCCAAAAGGAAAAATTGCCCAGTGAGGAAAGGAAATAAATAAACTGCAGAGAAGTAATTAAATTAAAATAAATCCTACATATTTAAACTATGAAAACTGAAAAAACAAGAGGAAGAGAAATATGATAGAATAGTGTACCTGAGTGTACCCTCAGGCAAGAGAACTCATGTAAGGAAATATCCTAATAGTTTTACTATCATTATAGTATATAAAAACCCTAACTAAGTATCCCTTTGAATGACTATTATTGCAATAATTATGGAGTGACCAAATTACTAAAGGTTCTCTTCCTCTCCTCTATCGTAACTGGATTTTGACCCTGAATATCTTTCTAATTTTGAAGACACTATGGGATTATGGCGGAGGAGCTGCAGAACTCCACCCTACTGTACATCTCCCACGAGAGCAGAAACTCGAGTAAGAAATATTCTTTTATAATCTAACAAACAGGTTTTTTCGAACTATAACAAAATACCTAGCGTTGCGTTAATGAGGCTGAATTAAAAGCATTCTATCTATAACTTCCCAATGTCGATATCATTATCAATAAGATTGTAAGGATGAAGGAAAAACAAAAAAGCACACCTGCCAAACATGGGGGATTTTGTCATTAGAAAATAGGTGCGACCAGATCTGAGTATGGAGCATTAAAAATGGCTTCAGCAACTCTCGAGAGCTCATATATCGGTTAAAATGGGCCATCAGACTGAATAGTTTACTTAAGAAATGCAGACCCACAATAAAGCTGATAACAAAATCAGGTCTGCTGAAGAGAGAAGAGTGAAATCAGTACGTTGAAACTGGTTCCAGAATTAAAAGGTTTACTCGGAACAGCAGCCATCAAAACGAAGTCTAGTCAATGGTTCTAATTTAAAGTAAAATACCTCTTCGACGTAATTAAAAAGCTAACAATAATAAATGGAATTAGCTTATACACAAATATAAGAACCAAGAGAGTTCCCAATTCAAGTTCAGACGATGAAAGATGCATGATGAATAAATATTCACTGTACTATTCTCTTACATATATAATATAATTGTATTTATATTGTGGGACAAGCACCTTGCCGTGATATTCTTATATAGTGCTGGTAAATAAACAGAAGAAACAAGACTAGGCCCACTGTACAAAATGGAATGACAGGTTTTTACAGTCTATTTCCAAAACCCCAAAACCACCCAAATTAAATTGTTTTGTTTCTTCAAGTAAAAAATCTGTGTTCGTTCACGAACGTTAGTAGACCGAATGCCATAACTATTGACAGAGAACTCCATCTTACCATATTGCATGAGATTGCTATAAGGGCGTTCGTTGTTGTACCTCTTATGATAGCATCTATTCAAATGTTCTAATTCTACAGCAAAACTCTTCCCGCGAAAGTCACCATTAGGGTGTAAAATTAATTTAACACTTTGTCTTTATTCAAACTTGTTTGTTTAACAATTTCATATTAATCCTTTGTTCCTCTATCATATTTAATTCCTTCTCCTTCTCTTCCCCACTTGAGGTTTGTGTCCCTCTTCACTGTTGGCGAGTGTTCCTGTTCAATCCCTCTACATTCAAGGTTCAGTTTTAATGAACAGAATATATGGTAAAGCGTCCCCCCCAAAAAAAAAAAAAAAAAAAAAAAAATTAAGGTTTACTTGAATTGAATAGAGCGAGTTCCCGGAGATGGAAATGACAAATCTGGTATATTTAAAGGAAAGAAAGGAGTGCAGATCGACTTGCCATTACAAGATCCCTTACCACTTATTCTAGGTTGAAAATTTTTATCATAAATACCATTACCAAATCAAGTATCATGAATATTCTTGCCTTTTATTGTTCGTTAGAAAGCACAATTTCATTTATCCCACTTACTAAATAGTGAAACACTAGAACAAGGGAAAGGGATGTTCAAGCAAAATTCTGACATCAGCAAATATCAATTCGTCTCAGGATAGTACAGGCATTGGTGATGGGTGTTTCAGAATTATCTGATGGATTTATACTTTGATAGATGGAGAAACAGGAAGGCTGAACTGAATCAATAAGTTCGGCTTGTAAAAAAGAAAAAAAAAATCTTGAATAGATGCTATAAGAAGTTTTGTATAATTTAGTAGAAAATATTATAACGAAACAGACCCTTTTGTATAATTTGTATACACTGCTTCGACTTAGAGCCATAGGTTCGAATTCTTGCCGAGCCAAAAGCATTTATCATAGATTAATTTGCAGTGGATATACATTCCCATAGGTAGAATGAGATATTAAATGTCATTGTGGTTGATATATACATTGATTATAATCACGTGTTAGTGATATATATATATATATATATATATATATATATATATATGTATATATATATATATATATATACACACACACACATATATATATATAGATATATATATATATACACACACACACACACACACATATATATATATATATATATATATATATAGCAAGTGCAAAGTTAATATTAGTGGAGTCCTATCAAATGAATTTCCAGTGAACAGTGGAGTACTCCAAGGGAACGTTGTTTATCCTCCTCATGGATTTTGTAATGCATAAAACAGTTGGGGATGGTGCAGAAAGATTGGACTGGATTGGCAACAGGAAATTAGCTGACCTATAGTATGTTGATGACGCTGTCCTTATTAGCAGAACACCACAGGACTTGCAAAGCTTGCTTACCAGAATGCATGAAATATCACATGAGCTTGGGCTTAAGACCAATAGAAGAAAGACAGAGATGATGTGAACGGAATATGCAATGGAAGATGAAATATCATTGGAAGGAGAAAGGATTAATGAGGTGGAATCATTTAAATATTTAGGAACTATGATTTCCAATACAGGGTCTTTAGAATTTAAGTTTAATGGAAGATTGAAAAAAACAAATCAGACAGTGGCTACGTTAGGTAAAATTTGGAAATCAAATCGCCTGAAATTGCATATAAAAATTAATCTTTATATTAGTTTAGTGAGATCGGTGTTACTATATGGACAGGAGTCATGGTATGACAATAAAACAATATCCAATAGATTTTGTAGATTTGAGAACAAACCCCTCAGAAGAATATTGGGAGTTAAATGGCAGGAGATTACTTGAGTACCGTATGTGGATGAGATTATGATGAAGGGTAGATGGAGATGGTTTGGGCATGCTCTTTGCACTCTTCAAGAGAGATTAGTTAACCAAACTTTTATATGGGCTCCACAAGGGACTAGAAGAGTTGGAAGACCCAGGCCTACATGGCTGAGGACTATAAAGCGTGAAGTAGATGATGAATGGAAGAGTATTGATTTAAAAGCTCAAGATAGAGATGACTGGTGAAATCTAACTGAAGCCCTTTGCGTCAATAGGTGTAGGAGGAGTTGATGATATATGTCTTAAATGCTAAAGTAACTGTGATATTAATAATTTCAAGACCACTACTTTTCTGGTTTTCTGTATCTTTTATCTTTAGCTCTAGGGTGTTGAAGGAAAAGACGGAACTTTTTACTTTGCTTCTTCAATTATTCAACTTTTGCAGACAGCTGTTTCAGTCAATAACTATTGGCTTTCATCAGGGCATTATTACGAAGAAATCATCAGCTTTAAATAATGGCAGAGCATTCATAAAAACACGTAAAACTATCAAACATGAACTTTTGAAGATATTTTGCACTGGAATTCCCAAAGATACTACTGAAAACATTTTAATCTTCTTTGTATATCAAAACTCCCGTTGTAGGTCCAAAGACCTTGTATAGGAGAAAAAAAAAATTATGCCACCAATACAGTGCCTTGGTATTTAATGAAAATTTCTTTAGAGACTTCATATAACCAAAACATAAACACACGTATATATATATATATATATATATATATATATATATATATATATATATATATATATATATATATATATATATATATATATATATATATACATACATATATATAAACAAAATAACCCAAAGATTAGAGACAGAAAATACAATAACACGATGCAGTCAAGATTTGATAATTTTAATTGTGCATGAAATAATGTGCATAATCAAAGAGCAACCAACTGAACTGTAATGACCTGTTGTATCGATACTATTATAGAAAGAACGCTTCGTCCAATGTTAAAAGACCAAGTTAAATGCAAAATACCAAATAACAAGAGAACGTACAATGATGACTTCTCACATGGAAAGGGAGAAATCAGTCAAAGTTTCCATGGCAACGCCAAAAGAAGCAACAGCTGTTTTCGCTGTAATTGTTGCAGCAGGTCGAGCAACAACAGGAGATTGCTTGATTGATTGCAATTGAATGGGAACCAAACAATGCCACTCCAATCACCGGCAATAACAACATTAAAAGCGAGGTCACCTCTGCTTTCGGTGGGAATAGTAACAACACCAAAAACAAAATAGAATTATTGTGCTCGGCAAATGTTTTTTATTTTATTATAGACAGGAATGAAGGGCAATTGGCTGACCCTTCCCGATTCTTGAATTAAATGCATGATTCAGACAGAGGTGTGGAATCTTTTATTACTGAAAGACCATTTCAAGTTACATGTGTACTAATGCGGCCGCATTTAAGATATTTCGTCAGATACAGTTCAAAATCTCCATTGTTTTATAAAAATCTGGCTCTCAAGTGTCAACTTTAAAAATACTGGATAAAACTTTTAATTCTAAAGATAACAAATATTTACATTGACATCTATTGTCGTTGATTTTTATATTAAACTTTAATATTTTATTGCAACTTGCAGAAAAGAAATTTTAGCGGATTCTGTTACGCATGCGTCATTAGTCCACATTAAATTAACAAAGTACTTCCAACTGCACGACATTTATCCTGAGAGTTAGCGAAAATATTCGATCTCTGTGCTCCACTCATATGGGTGCCCCCTGCGAATATTTCTGCAAAATATCCTGCCGAGGTGTGAATGAAAGATCCAACCAGTTCCAAATCAGCGGTGTTGGGTATCAAAAATCCAGTTGTATATTTAAAAACATTGGAGCTTTCGCACTTTTTGTCATCAGCTGTAGAATGAAAAAGTTATACAATGGTTCGAAGGCAAGCTAAAAACCTATGGCAATTCAATATAAAAGTGTTTAAATGTCCAAAGTAGGAGTCGAAGCTAAAGCAGCAGATTCAAAGGAAAAGGCAGTTTTCCTACGAGTGAACGGCCTTAATGCTAAAAGAGGTAGTCGCCCAGTGGCTAAATGTAAATGTGGCTCTCCATTGGTGTCGGCATCACGGCTATGATCAATTGCTTCAATACCATGAGCTTGTGCATGCGGAGGCAGAGGATCAGCAGAATTATAAAAGCTTTAAGGGTTTTATAAACATCTAAAAATCTAATGTCTTCCTGGTCGCATGACTCACGGCTCATTCGGCTACCCTTTTACGACCTATATCCAAGTCTTTATTGATTATTTTGGTGTTATTGAAATCAATTCTATGGTCAAGATCTAGCCCCTGACGAATTACAGCACTGATTTGGAGGCAAGTTCTGTTTTCCGGCAAACAATTTTGCAACACTTCTAGTTTCCAAAGCGCAACTTTTGTTACAATCAGGACATGGAATAACACAAGACTCCTTTTTCTTCTTTGTTTCAGTCCCATTTATTTTTCAGTTAGTTTCCGCTTAATGGTGTTGTACCTAAAAGTAATGTTAATGCCCCTGCTTACTCTCATCATTTATATTATAATAACAAGCCTTGGAGAGAACGAAATATCTAACATGTTAGTTAAACCAGTTAGACCTTTCTCTGTTCTAGCTGAGGGAGAGTAAAATCGTTTCCTTGCTTTACAATGTGACTTACAATGACGAACATAGAACTTATGTTAAAAAATTTTTTAAGTGGAAACTAACAAAGATTAACTATTTTCTTTTAATTTTCATCTTTTAATTTCTACAATGCAAACTTTCTCACCACCTCTTTCTTCTAAATACAGTAGATGTGTAGCCTACTGGAAACGTTCCTGCTAGAAGATCTGCTGGACAAAGGTTCGAGACCTGCTCTAGCTCCGTAGTTTCTTGTAGTGTCCGCAACCTCACCATCCTCGTGAGCTAATGATGGGGAATTTTTGGGGCCTAGAGTTCTACCTGCCGAGTTATCGGCAGCCATTACCTGTCCCTCGCTGGTCCTACCTTAGGTGGAGAGGGGGCTTCAGCGTTGATCATTTATAATATGGTCAGTCCCTTGGACATTGTCCTGCTAAGGCATTGTCACTGTCCCTTGCCTCTGCCATTCATGAATGTTAATGACTATGAGCACTAAATTGCTTTAACACCTTATCAGCCTACAAGGCAAGCAAATCATCTTAATATTTAGCAGAAACAAAATAAATTTCCAAACCTCATTAAAAACGAATTCCTTCCTTTTGCTTTCTATTGGCTAAGTATACGGATTAAATATATAAAACACCAATACATGGATACGGTCAGACTAATCTCAAATTCTTCAACAATAGAAACTCACTCACCGTTCTCTTCTCGAGGCACGAACCAGCCTGAATTGCAAATGGCCATTGTTTGTACGGCAGGTAACTCAATCCATTCTTATAAGCATAGCAAAGGTCAATATAAACGCACGAGTAATCTACCCTAAATAATAAAGAGCAAGTGTCTGGATATATACAGTGTATATATATACTGTGTATATATATATATATATATATATATATATATATATATATATATATATAATTATATATATATATACATATATATATATATTTATATATATATATATATATATATATATATATATATATATATATTATATACAGATACACACACACACACACACACACACATATATATATATATATATATATATATATATATATATATAAATTCCAGTCACGTTTGGCAGCATTACCATCCATCCATCGTGTGTGGGGGGGAGAGTGAGTAGCCATACCCTGGTCAAGGGTGTTATATATGCGTGCGCGTTTATCTTTAACTTATCTAGCCGTCCTTTCTGACGGGTCACGTACGCTAGTTTTACTATAAAAGAAATCCTCTTCAGAAACATTCTTCAAGTTTAAGGATGAAATGCTAACTGATACAAGCTGTGAAGTGTCGCTGGGAAATTTCAGTTGAGGTCACATCTCCAGACACATTGGAACGTTAAAACGAAGACGCCATTGAGCAACCGCTCACGTATCGCCATATATCAACACTGGGGAAGACGACCATCCAGTAAATATCGATTTTTATTTTCAGTCCTACTGTGAAGATCCTACGAAATGGAGTGTGGAGTGATTGATACTGAAATGCCGTAGGAGACGGACCATCTCTTTGTCATAATGAAAGGACTGTCGAGTTGCGGCGTTTTTAGGCTGCGCTTTTTAAATGTTTCTTTCTTTCCAATGTAACTTTTGATATATATTCTGTATTTGTATCGTTCCTTTCTCTCTCTCTCTCTCTCTCTCTCTCTCTCTCTCTCTCTCTCTCTCTCTCATAGCCTCTGAACCATGGTCTTCCACTGTCTTGGGGTAGAGCTCCCTTGCTTGAGACTACACTCGGGCACACAATTTTATCTTATTTCCCTTCCTCTTGTTTTTCTTTTTTGAAGTTTTATAGTTTATAAATAAAAGTATCTATTTTGGTGTAGTTACTCTTTTCAAGATATTTTATTTTAGTTGTTCATTACTTTCATATAGTTTGTTTATTTCCTCACTGGGCTATATTTCCCTGTTGGAGTCTTTGGGGGTATAGCATCCTGCCTTTCTAACTAAGATTGTATTTTGGCTAATAATAATAATAATAATAATAATAATAATAATAATAATAATAATAATAATAATAATAAATATATATATGTATATATATATATATGTATATATATATATATATATATATATATATATATACACATATATATTTATGTGTGTGTGTGTGTGTGGTGCAGACAAATTCGTCCTTTGACTGGTGAATAGTGGATGAGGCTTCATGCAGTAAAATTTCCACATCATCAGTCGCATTATATATTTACAAAACTCATCAGCGGGACATCGAGCCCTCCTAGACGCTGTGCCATTCATCCCTATCTCGGATGTACTCTTGAGCTTCCTGAATATCAAAGGTGGAACTTTCCAAGACATTTAACATATTTATTGAATCCTTTTCAGAGGTGTCTCCCCACCCTACTCCCAGTACTTAGGAATTATACTCTTTTCAATAACTTACTTTCTTGCTTTTGGTCCACGTGAATCAGTGTGGTCCAGTCTCTCACCAACAGCGCTGTCCTATTTACCACGTATCCCTTTATTTCTCACCTTATCAATTCTTGTCATTTTACACATAATTTACCATGAAAGCAATTCATTTCAACAGTTACTACTAATTTTTCTGGCATTCACTTTTAGCATCCACAATATAATTTCATGAAGAAAATTTGACTCCACAAGACCTTCATATGTTTCCGTAGTTCCACTATACCTTCCGCAGGCAATTCATGTGTCTTGCCAATGTCTCTTACTTTGCCTCTTCTGTGGCTCTTCTCATTTTGTCCTTATTCATATAAAAAAAATCTTATGCCCTCCCACCACTCATTAACATTCACTGCAACATCTTCAAAGTGTCTAACTCATTCATATTATTACTCTTGTCCACGTACAATTTCTACTTTCTCCTCTTGCAAACACACTCGGATTCTTCAAGTGGTTTCTCTTCATTGCCAACAATAAGAACAGTATTCTATAAAAAGCAAAAAAAATCTTTCTGTGATCAATTGCTCATTTTATTATACCTCAACTTTGCATCTTAATCCACCAACATTACTCTGATCCTTTGATCAATTTAGACATAAAGATGTTGAACAAACAGAAATAATATATTTTTGTCTCTGACTTTCACACCAAATTGATTATTTTGTTGCTTTCTTCATAAAAATTTTCTACCTCTCTTTCTCTCTCTACAGCCTATCAACTAAAATATTTAAGATTTTACCTAAACACCATCCGCATTGCCTTTCTACTAATTCAATCATAACATTTTTCTATGTGCCATAACAAACTCTTAATTATCGCACCCACTTCCGTATTTAAACCCACACTGTTCTTCCCTCATCAATCCTTCTGCCACCTGTCTTATCTGGTGCACCTTCGCTAATGAATTGACTAATAATTATGTCCTATAAGTCTTAAAGTTATCTTCAACACCTTTACTTTTATACAACAGAGTAATCTTTCCTCTCACCCATTCTTTTAAATTTTAAAAAGTTTCCCTCATCTAGACTTACTTTACAGACCCCGGTCAGCCACTCCATTGCACTCATCAGCACTGTACTCCAGCCCCGCAATTGTGATCCCACCATCTCCCTTACTCTTTCTTTTCTTCAACATATTTAGTTGTCTTTCCAAGTTGCTTCCATAAGCATTTACATCCCTAGTAACCCTTTGGAATACAGCATTACTCGGGCTTGCCTCTCCTCTCTAGTCCACATTCAACATGCTCATACATGTACTCAAGATATGGTTGAATCGGAGTGAATGGGAGGTTCTGCTTGTAGGTTCAACGTAATGCTGATGAGCTCTATGTAAATGTAAGCAACAGCTGAAGTGGAAATCTTGCTGCACATGAGATCCATTCACGATTCAGCAGTTAGAAGTGATAACTAATATATTTAAAGAGCCACCAAAATAGAGACTGACGTAAAAAAGAATACGTATAATTTTTTCATAAAAAAATTTCGGTGGAGGAAGCTGATCCAATGCTCTTCTCTTGGAATGGCTAGAATAAGACAAGTCAACGAAAGGCAAAGCAAACATTCGTTAACACGCTTTTTGAATGACATGATTTTTTAACCTAAGGAAAGACGGCAGTTTGTGCGAAAACCTGAGATGAGGAAACTAAACTTTTATTCTTTTTTAAAAATAAGTGAAAAACGCCAATTAGTAATAAATTTCAATCAGGATATACAGTAGAAACGTTTAGTATATTCAAAATTTTATGGCTGATTAATTTAATGTCAGTATAGTCAGTATTATCATTGAGGGATAGAATTTATAAAGAAGAATAACGTGAAAGGTCACCACCCATTTTTCCCCACCGTAGCTAGTTGCCTGACGCCCCAATCGATCACCCAATTCACTACACATTTTTCCCCATCGTAGCTAGTTGCCTGACGCCCCAATCGATCACCCAATTCACTACACATTTTTCCCCATCGTAGCTAGTTGCCTGACGCCCCAGTTGATCACCCAATTCACTACACATTTTTCCCCACCGTAGCTAGTTGCCTGACGCCCCAATCGATCACCCAATTCACTACACATTTTTCCCCATCGTAGCTAGTTGCCTGACGCCCCAGTTGATCACCCAATTCACTACACATTTTTCCCCACCGTAGCTAGTTGCCTGACGCCCCAATCGATCACCCAATTCACTACACATTTTTCCCCATCGTAGCTAGTTGCCTGACGCCCCAGTTGATCACCCAATTCACTACACATTTTTCCCCACCGTAGCTAGTTGCCTGACGCCCCAATCGATCACCCAATTCACTACACATTTTTCCCCATCGTAGCTAGTTGCCTGACGCCCCAATCGATCACCCAATTCACTACACATTTTTCCCCATCGTAGCTAGTTGCCTGACGCCCCAGTTGATCACCCAATTCACTACACATTTTTCCCCACCGTAGCTAGTTGCCTGACGCCCCAATCGATCACCCAATTCACTACACATTTTTCCCCATCGTAGCTAGTTGCCTGACGCCCCAGTTGATCACCCAATTCACTACACATTTTTCCCCATCGTAGCTAGTTGCCTGACACCCCAATCGATCACCCAATTCACTACACATTTTTCCCCATCGTAGCTAGTTGCCTGACGCCCCAGTTGATCACCCAATTCACTACACATTTTTCCCCATCGTAGCTAGTTGCCTGACGCCCCAGTCGATCACCCAATTCACTACACATTTTCCCCCCACCGTAGCAAGTTGCCTGACGCCCCAGTCGATCACCCAATTCAATTATATGACATTTAATTTAAATGTGATGAGCTTTTATTGTTGAACATGAATTTAATGTGTGCGTGCATGTGTTCGCGATCCTGGCTTTCCCTCCCCACCTCTAACTCCACCATAGGTCTGGTTAAACCAATTACCTGGCTGTTAATCATCATGACACAGATGATTATTACCGGGTGAGTTTAGTTAAATGCATACACTAATGGGATATTTTGGGGGATTTTATCAGAGAGGAGTGTTGGTTGTGCATACAGTAGAAATTCATATTTTTGCCAACCTTTGGTTTAGGAAGCACCTGTACAGAAGCTCTCGGCATTATTCTAATATTGCCGAACATTCATTGGCGAGATAGGGCTGATCTTAATACATACATATTTATCATGAAAAAGCTGAAGATGGCTACTTAGTCACTTAGACTATGCAAAATTGATGATAAATTTATATATTCGAACGGAGGGACAAAAAAAAAAAAAATGTTGCAATCAAAATTAGGGTGAAAGTTTCAGTAAGGAGGTTGACATACTGCTAAATGGTTTCAGCTTGATCCAGAAACCACAAACCCATTGATATTCTCTAGATTCACCTCATAGCAAGAGACAATGGGTAATAGGTGTTTCAAATAATCTTAGTAGAAGGGCTGTCAGCAGTACTTTATAAAATCCAATGAACGGATGTTGAGTACTGGACATTCCTCTCAAGTTCTCGTAACTCTTACTGGGAGTAAATGGGAGACGTGTTCTGTTAGGTGGCACTTGTACTAAAACCATAACCATCTACCTTATAAAAAAGGTAAACAAAATCTTTGATGGCCTTTTAAATGGCAACATACCTGTCTGTATTTTTTAAAAACTACAGTAAATTCATGATAGTGAAGCCCAGAGAGAGAGCACTAATATTATATATATATATATATATATATATATATATATATATATATATATATATATATATATATTTATATATATATATATATATATATATATATATATATATATATATATATATATATATTTATATATATATATATATATATAAAACACGCTTCACTTTTATAATAAAAGGATGTAGGTAGCTAGGCTAAACACATGGATGGGTACTAAAATTACCTTCCCTAACCTAACCTAGTAAACTACAAAATAATATCATAATACTTTAATTTCTCTGTAAATACATGAAAAATATTTTGCTAACCGATTATCAAACCCTACTATAAATAAAAAATGATGGCGGATCTGAATGAGACACTTTTTTTTTCATGGTGAGGGTGAAAAGTAATAAATGGCATAACCAGTAGAAAAGGCATGCATTTCATGTGTAAAAGTATTGCGAATACATATAAAACGTGAAAAGGTAAAGACTACAACACATCTAGAATTGTTCGGAACAATTTGCGTGAGGATGCTTTCCCTGAGCAGCAACTTCAATATAAAGGATTTTTTTATTCTATATCACTATCTCAATTTCCTTGCAAACACACACACACGCATGCACACACACACACATATATATATATATATATATATATATATATATATATATATATATATATATATATATATATATAGACTAGTGTACACGGCCGGTCAAAAATTACGCCTAAATATTTTGATAGATATGCACACGCATGCAAAAGTTCAACCCCTCCCACCCCCACACCCTTCTCACCAGGGAGCGTGACCAGAAAGGAAAATACTGTGTGTATATATATATATATATATATATATATATATATATATATATATATATATATATATATATATATATATATATATGAAATGAATTTTAATATCCTTTAGGTTCCTATTCTATAGAAAGGTTTCGTGTTTTTTCGGTATTGTTTTTACTGTTAAAGATACAGAGGCGGGAGGAGTTCATGATAGAGTAATAAAATTTCATGATGGTGCCACACGAGTAGATATTAATGATTATGACTAAAGGAGGGTTGGTAGGGTGATTATAGAGAGCAAATGGTAGAATTAGGTAATAGAAGACTTAACGGAAGGATTAAGTTTAAGGTTCAGAATTATTTTGATAATGATGCTTGAAGAAAAAAAGGAAAAACTTTAAAATATTGATGGCATGAGGAATCACGGGTAATATATTGAAGATCAGTGGTGACTGGTGATGGCCTTTAGTTGATATGGAAGCTAAGTATATATCAAAATATGTAGATAGAAGAGAGACTGGTTTGGTGCAAAAGTGGGTGTTATGTCATACCGGTTATTAAAAATTCTGAATTTAAGTGATGTGAAACATCCGTGAAGGAACCACAGATGTATAATTAGGATTTTAGGTAAATTTCTCGAATGCAATTTCTCGAAAGTCAAATTCTCGAGCTCAATAGCTCGAAAAATAATTTCTCGAACTATCATTTTCTCGAATCCCATATTTCTCGAAAACTGATATCTATTTTGTCAAGAAAATTGAATGGAAAAATTTTCATGTATTTCAAGGAAAAATATATCCTTTTGGGTTGACAAACACAAATGTTAAAAATTTATTGTAAATGAAGGAATGAAAAAATACAAAGGTTATAATTTTATTGCATGTATAAAGATATTATCCTTTAGAATGAAATACAGTATTAAAATTTAATCAATCAAAATGAAATGTTGTATGCTACCCTTTGTAGATATTCTTCGACAGGCCTCTCTTCGTCTCTTTTCATTTTCTGATTTTCACTTCTCTCACTCATTTTCTTTCTACTTTGTTTCTCCATACTGTATTATTTTATCTATAAAAAAATAAATTCATATCTTTTATGACGCAAAGGTGTGATCACAAATAGGTACGCGGTGTATCGTGCATTATACGTACACAGGACATCAGGGAATGCTAATAGCCTCTTCATAAATTGATCTTTGGCGCTTATGGGATACTTTCGATTGTGTTCGAGAAATTTACTAGTTTGTTTTCGAGTAATTGACATTCGAGAAAATGATAGTTCGAGAAATTAATTTTAGGTCAATTGAATTCGAGAAATTAATTTTAGGTCAATTGAATTCGAGAAATTTACCTTCGCGCAATTGATTTCGAGAAATTTGCCTGACACCGTATAATTAGTACAAAATGTGAGATATAAAAATGAATCATGCATGGAATGTGCAGATGCATAGAAATTGTGAGTGATATGCATAGGTGAAGAATGGTGTTTTGGAATAGATTTATCAAGTAGAATTAAAAATAGGACAATAGGTTGGGAAAAATAATAATTTACAACTTAGAAATAGTAAGCAGGAGTGGCAAAGGTAGACCTATAAAGGGCTGTATAGATTTGGAAAGAACTGGCCTCAACCTTTATGCGGTAGGTGATACAAAATTAAACACCCCAAAGTGGGTGCTTCAGGTCTTTCATTAAATGAAATATCACCCGGGGACATACAGTAGGCCTACGCTTCCCACTAATCCGCTGTAGCTGCCGGGACCAAAGCGGCCCATCTGTTACGGAATTATTAATATCTAAGAAGAAAGAGTTCGTGCACGATAGTAATAGTGACAGTTTCTGTAAAAGTGGTTAGACAGTCTGGCAATGAATCTCGTTGGCTGGTTCATAAGTCTTTTTATAGTTTATATATGACACATCAGTTTTGATGTTGTTAGTGTTTTTTAAATAATTTATTGTTAATTGTTTCTCATCGTTTATTTATTTCCTTATTTCCTTTCCTCACTGAGCTATTTTTCCCTCTTGGGAGGCTTATAGCATCTTGCTTTTCCAACTAGGGTTATAGCTTTGCTAGTAATAATAATAATAATAATAATAATAATATATGAAGCAACTACGCTTTGGTGTTTTGGAAGATTTCTGCACGAGGCGGTCAATGCACGATTGAATAAAAAGTTTGAATGTGACATTGACTGCCGACTTTTTCTATGAAAACACCCCAAGGAACAGAAACAACTCGGCGTGAATATCATATAAACGTGAAATTAGGAATGTAAAACCTTGTAAACATGACTCGTTGAAACAAACATGAATAAAAACACGAGCTTTAGAGTAATTACCCAAAATACCAAAATACTGGAATACCACCAGACTACCCCCAAAAATAAAAGGACTTCATTTAATTCTGTACATATATTTCGATAGATATTTCATAGGTAGGCCCACTCATTTACTCGTACTCTGATGTGATCAAAATAATTTATTTGCATTTATAGTTGTATAATCATCATAGTAACCACGAAAAGTACCAACATACATGAACGGCAAAACACTAATTGAACAAGTTATTTCTAATCTTAACATTCATTTTGAATAGAGCTTGGGATTTATCATCTTCAATTTATCCCACAGCTTCTCTAAAGAACAAATAAGGTCAAATGTGAAAACTGGTTCATCCTGTAAATATGGATATTCATTAACGTTCTTTTCAAAAAAAAGTTTCATTTTAGATTATAAATAGGACCAATTTACTAGGCTTTTGTTTGTTTATTTTTAGAATCTACAATTTAAATCAAGTACACTTCTCTGATATTCCATATATTTGAGGGACCATTTCTCGTTATACTGGACCAAGAAGGTAAAGAAATGTGGCCGTTATTGTTTATACAAAGTGGCTTGGATAACATGGAAGGAGAAAATGGACGGAGGGGGGGGGGGTTGCAAGGGGTGAGAAACAGAGGTAGAAGGAGAGAAGGAGTAAATTTCGAGTTTCTACTATTCCACAGGGACAGCAGGGTTTTTTTTTTTTTTTTTTTTTTTTTTTTTTTCTTTTTTTTTTTTGAGGATAGGAATAGGGAATAAAAATAGCATGCGGTGGGATAAGGAGATAAAATGTTAATTGAAGAGATGCATTTGCATGATAGAAGTGAGGAGCAGATCTGGTATACAAGAGGATATGTATGGGATCCAAGAATAAAGTGAGTGAAAAAAGGGCCAGTAACAAAAAGCAGAGGGGAGAAAGTGAAAAAGAACTTTGGGTAGTATAAAGAGTTATTTTAGGGGGAAGTAAATAAATGAATAAATGAATAAATGACTCTCAGAACATATGATAGAAGCGTAAAAGATGCCATAGGAGGTGAATGTATTTCTGGGTTGATGCAATGATTATTTTGAAGACTTGTTGAATGGGAAGAATATGACAGACGCATAGCTGATGCAAGACTTGAAAGGGTTCTTGTAAAGATGAGAAGAGTTAAAGTTATATGGTGAGGATGTAAGAAAGTTTCAGAAAGGAAAGACACACGGATTTCATACATTACAAGTGAAATGCTGCTGTTTGGCAGTGACAATGTAATTGAGTGGCTGTCAACAGTTTACAAAATATACATTGAAATAGAAAAGGTCCCAAAAGACAGAGTAACAAGAATAATTATTTTGTTGTATAAAGATAAAGTTGATGCAGTATACCAAGGAAGGTGTATGATATGATTTTGATTGAAAAATTAAGGCAGGATACAAAAACAGTGATATAGATGGATAATATCGGCTCTGAAAAGGAATAATATGGGTGGCTCTATCATATTATCAAAGTTATGTGAGAAGTTTAGAACTTTATGATACAATTGATAAAAAGGCAATGTAAAGAGTGTTAAGAATGCATTGTACAGCATGCTAGGTTATTGACAGAAATTACAAAATATTTTGATGGAAATAAAATGTGCGTAAGAGTATGCAGGTAGGGGTGAGTGGTTTGGTGTATAAGTAAGTTTAAAAGGGTTTTTTTATTCCTTCATGGTTTTTACCCTCTTTACGGATGGTGCGATGTGAGATTCCGGAGATTGGACAGTAATCATTCATAGAAAATAAACTGTACTGAAAAGTGGGATAGTTGATGTTCTTAAAAACAATGATCATAACAAATACAGGATTTTCAATCATTGTCGGTTTTCTTCAGCCAAAGTTGATAGAAAGGAAGCAGGCCATAAAGAAACAGGATGATTAAAGAAAACAGTTAGATCTATCCACTAACGAGGTGATATATCAGCTTCTTGATTAAGGGCAGGCTATAGTCTTGGAAAAACACACGATATATTTCATTGTAAATGTCAGTCAAACAATCATGAATTTTCATTGTCTTAAATTCAGAATAATGATACAGTAATCATATTTATATGGTTAGAGTATAATTGTGATGTTTAAACAAATATCGATGGCTATGCACTCAACAGTTCAATATTGCATATATTGCTTTAATGAAAATAAATCAGAATAGATTTGTGATATAATTTGTTGGTGCTTCGAACTATGCACACGCTAGATTAATATACTTTTGAGAAATAAACCGGTCTGTTTCTTCTTCACACTAAAATCAGCTTTTTGACAAAGTCTGTCAAGATTTTTGGTAATCAATCCATTCTGAAGAAACGGTCTTTCATTCTACTTTGGTTCGAATAGTGCTCTCCTGCCTGGTCTTAAGCTGCCGAATCTCATCTTAATTTGTTGGACAAAAACTTGCTCTCCATTAAATTCTTTTATTCTTGATCTTGTTATTAATTTCTGGTATCATCGTTCAATTAGTTCTTTAAGCATGTTGCATAAGATTTTTCATAATTCTGATCATCCTTTACATTCACATCTCCCCAAATTGTACCATGCTGTACATAGTACTAGGTATGCAGTCTAATTCTAAGCCTTGCCCTCTCCACCACGAGGCTCAACAATACACAGTTGTCTAGAAATTTTATTCCAGCTGTGACCAGATTTGGAATGATCTTCCTAATATGGCAGTTGAATCGGTGGAACTTCAAAGAATGATTTTATGTTAAACAGGCCGAAATGCGTCTTCATACTTTATATAAGACATATCTATTTTAACGCTGTTACTGATCTGAAGATTTTTATATCATTTATTCATTACTTCTGACATATGGTTTATTTGTTTCCTTATTTCCTTTCCTCACTGGGCTATTTTTTATTGCAGGAGCCCTTGGGCTTATAGCATACGCTTAATTAAATTTGTTGTGGGTAAAGTCTGTCTTTCAAATAGCACGTATTTATAAAGGTAAAATCTTATTTGATACCAAGGTTACAAGAGTTGCAAGTATCAATACATGAATATGGTAATCAAATAAAAGACATATATAAAAATAAATCCCTTGATTGTAATGACTAAACGACTGAGGATGTAATAATTCAGATCATTCATTATAACTATCGAACCATTTAATTTAATGTAAACGTGGCTTTGATCCACTCACCTCCAAAAGATGATTACCCTTCAATATTACGAATTAACTCGTGTACGTTTGTAGCCAATATGATTAATAGATAATGTATTGAATGGGTGTACTGTATTACCAATACAGAACGTTACTAAAAATTATAATAATTCTGGAAAGTGCATTAATATATATGTGTATATATATATATATATATATATATATATATATATATATATATATATATATATATATATATATATATATATATATATATATATATATATATATATCAAGGACTAACATTATATATAGGACAAGTATATCAGCTATTGACTTATTCAATGCAGTATAAGTTAATATAAACTTTTATAGTGGAATAGGAAATTATTTCTAAGACACTGTTATGCTTTGAGAATTCTGGCTGATTCGGACCGTGACTGATTCGGATCATATTCGGACCTCAGTCTTGGCTGATTCGGACCATGTATTTAGGCGGGTTCGGATAATTAGTAAGGCTCATTCGGACCATTTGTTAGGTTGTTTTGAATGATTCGAACGCAAACACAATGTTACCTTTGACATAGAGAGGTCCATAACCTGTCAGTTCCTTACCTCACATCAAGCAAGGATGACTGACAGGGTGAAGTGTTTGGCTTGTGACCGAGTAGTGGCTTACCACCTACAGGCCATAGATTGCGATTCTTGCGGTGGCTGGCAACATCGAGGATGTAGAGACACTGGTAATTATACTACAAGGATTCTTTTCCTGATTTTCTGATCCCGCTCCTGGACTTTAAAAATTTCTAAGCATTTTTGTGTTCATAATACCATTGAAAGAACATAACCACGCTTCATTACGAGTTGGTTTGGGTTAGTTTGGTTAATTTGGGTGATTCATAATAACCGCCGTTAGACCAGAGAATTATAGATACATATAACTCTGTGTGTTAGACACGCAAGTATTCACAAACCTTCACAGCCGATTGGCTAGCTTGGGCAGTCACCTTGTAATCAGGAGTCTAGTGGTTAGAGTCCATATGTAAGTGGTGCATATTTTCATATATTTTCCCCATTCTTGATGTTTGATTCCGATTTTTTCCACACAGGGCTTTCTAAATATAAATATAGTAAATTTTAAAAAGGGCTACTAACACACGCGTGTCAATGATGCAAGTTCCTGTCTGACTCTTCATATAGCCTGCCCATTCCAATTATGGAGAGTACGTCAGAGGACGTTAACCCTACGGCTTCACATGTTGGAATGCTAGCATCTAATAGGTTCATTATAATTGTAATAGACCACTGATTTGACTAGTTCTATAGATGGATTATAAAAATTGAAACACTATGTCCCCTACTTCGAAGATATATTATAAAATGCATGCTCTCATCAAATTGCAGTTCACTGGTGGAATCAGACGATATGTCATGCATTAGCCCGGCTGCTTCACATGCTGGAATGCTAGCATCTAATAGGATCATGTTAAAATAATTGTAATTGACCACTGATTTGATTGGTTCTATATATGGATTACAAAATTTGAAACATTATACATCCCCTACTTCAAAGATATATCATAAAACGTATGTTCTCATCAAATTGCAGTTCATTGGTGGAGTCCGAGGATATGTCATGCATTAACTCTGCTTAATGGTCCGAATCAACCAACCATGAAGGGCCGAATCAGCCTTAATGCATATCTGAGAGAGCTAGAAAACGGTCCGAATCAGCCTGGTTCGAATCAGCCACAGTCCGAATAAGCCATACCTCATGCTTTGAAATACCAATTTTAGCCGGAGTTAACATGTATTATTGTATAAGGTTAGTGGATACTTTAAAGGAACACATGTCGCTGTTGTTTCACATTTTACAAAATGGATTGTAGTTAAACTTTTGTGATTGCAAACAAACAAACATTCACACAAATAACAGACATAGAAGCAAAACCTTACCAGACTGCAGCACCAAAAAAGTCTCTGAGCGGTTCATAACTACACCTGGGGTATGATTCAAGAGCAAAACAATAATCATTCATAGAAAACTGTTTCTGTGATAAAAGTTCAAACTAACGTGTCAAAAATACCAGCTTCTTCTCATTCTCGGTGTTCACACAGGCTGACGTGTGGGTTTAAAGAAGAATAAAAACATTCTCAACCATTTTGTCATACGGGATGTCATAGTTAATTGGTAAGCGCACAGCTTTAGCGAACTGACCATACGACCTCAAACCATCATCGGGAAGAAGTGTCTTACCCAGTGGTACATTAATACCCTTCTTGAATGCACGGCACATCAGTAGGCTACAAAAGGTGGGCGTGTTTTCGACAATAACAGACAGGCTGCACTCACTGAAATTTTCTGTCATGAACACACACTAACCTTTCTTCCGATCTTGAAATAATTAAGCTCTTGTACATGTTCAGGTCTAAAAGCATCAAATGAAGT
>NC_090725.1:210881497-210883997 GCF_036898095.1 Palaemon carinicauda | reverse complement strand
TTCCTTTCTTCACTGGTGTCACGTTTAAGGGGTTCAGAGAAAATAATTTATAAAAATTTGGACAAATGCCAAAAAGGGGTCCATGTAAATGCGCAACAAGTAGAGCGGCGGTTGTCAACTTATGACCTCATCTCCACTATCCCTGGGTAGTGTGAGAAGCAGTTTGAGTTGAATCATATCATGTAAGCTATTTGTTGACCCAAGTACATTGTACTAAATCTGTTTCCATGTCAACAGGTACTCCGGGGATAGGGGACAGAAAGGAGGCGAGAACCGGAATGATGCATCACTTGCCACCGCTACCCACAGGCCAGACAAGCCCTCATAGCAACAACCCTCGGCCCCTCCCCGGCAATATGTCCTCCATAAGAACACCTGGGGAGTCAAAATTTGGCAGTTCAAGTTCAAGTCGGGTCAAGCTCGAGTCATGAGTGGGCAACCCTTGGTAGGCCCATTAGCCATGGCAGACGTCGACACTCAACAAGACGACCAATATTATTATTATTCGTTATATAGTTAACCGGTTCCCCTTCAAGTCCATTCTCCCCAAGTGTGTCTGTAATTTACAAGTGATTCATTGTTAACTTCCATATCATCATTTAACCATAAACTGTTCCCGTAATTTAAAAGTCAGCGAGACTTATATTTTTAGTTATCTAATAAGAAAAATTTAGTTCTGTTGAAGATGTACTTAAATCATTTATTCACTTTGAAGAAGAATTCTGCTCATGTTCCTGTGAAAATTTACTTAGATAATAAATCCTCTTACGATGACGTCTAATTCACCGCCTCTCATCATTTATTATTTAATTTCCACACATAGTGACACTGGGCTATTTTCCCTGTTGGAGCCCTCGGGCTTATAGCATCCTTCTTTTTCAACTAGGGTTGCAGCTTAGCAAGTAATAATAATAATAATAATAATAATAATAATAATAAATATATATATATATACTTATATACTTATGCAAAAGGTTGCCTCACCGGTCCAAAGGACCTTATGCCATTGAACAAGGTCCCAGTCTTTATGTCCCTTGGCAAATTGGACACGACGGCGCCCTTGTTTCGCAGTGACGAGGGGCTTCACACGAGCTTTTACTTTGGAGTAATTCAAGCGCTTCTGAATGTTCTCTTGAATTGTTCGGACAGAGACGTCGCCAAGAAGCTTAGGATTCTTATTCTTCAGTTCCTTAGCTGTTATGGAAGGAGTAATGTCCAACTCACGCTTTAGAAGCTTCAAAGCCTTCGGGGATATCTTTAGGGCCTTGCCCCCAGCATGTTTGTGCACGGGAACTTTATCACCACCGCCCTCAGCACGCCATTTTTTCAAGAGTCGAGACACAGTTGACTCAGTCACACCCGTCTGATTGGCTATTTCTCTATTATTCTTACCAACTTTATGCAATTCAATCAATTTTACAATGTTATCACGACCTGTACGATTTCCAGGCATCGTACAAAGGGCAGGGCACACCCCAACACACAGCAAAATTTCACAAAAAACGAAAAAAAAATGAGGTTCCGCGGAGGAAAACACTTGCACCGACGTTCATTAACATACTAACTGATTTTTCCCCTGATAGCAGCAGCGTGGGTGGATGTCTTAAGGTTGCCAATTAGTCATTTTCTCTTGCGCGATTTTTTTCACCAAAAACGCGGATTGTTGTGCAAACTTCCGTGCTGACTGTAGATAACAATGTCTTGAATTTGGAGTGCCATTATAGAAAAGCTACTTACCTTGACTAAAAAGTTTTTTATCCTTACCAAATGTAAAGTAGCCACTGAACAATTACAGTAATAATAATAATAATAATAATAATAATAACAATAATAATAATTATTATTATTATTATTATTATTATTATTATTATTCAATAATAAACACTCAAAGGAAGCCCGATAATGAGAGAGAGAGAGAGAGAGAGAGAGAGAGAGAGAGAGAGAGAGAGAGAGAGAGAGAGAGAGAGAGAGATTGTTTCGCTTGGCTTCAAAATTTGCTCTTCGCTTTTTCCAAAATCGTTCGTTGAAATTAGCAATATCTTCCCCAAGACTTTCGACCTTAACGGAATGTCACATCCTGTCTTGTCCTCAGCACTCGCCCACTGCCTCTCAGGACATTTGTCGAAAAGAGTAACAGTTTTTTTCCTCAAATTTCAACCTTATCCCTAATGAAAAGTATGGATACAGTGTGCTCTCCACCCACCCACCCTCTCTCTCTCTCTCTCTCTCTCTCTCTCTCTCTCTCTCTCTCTCTCTCTCATTTGTTTGATGTCGGCTATCCCCAAAATTGGGGGAAGTGCCTTGGTATATGTATGTGAAACACACACACACACACACACATATATATGTTATTACTAGCTAAGAAATAGCCCTAGTTGGAAAAGCAGGATGCCATACGCCCAAGGGCTCCAACAAGGAAAAATAACCCAGTGAAGAAAGGAAATAAGAAAATAAAGAATAGAGAAGTGAATAATTGAAATAGAATATATTAGGAACAGTA
>NC_090725.1:210848997-210876497 GCF_036898095.1 Palaemon carinicauda | reverse complement strand
CAACGGATTACTAACACTTTGTCTTGCATTGTAATTGCAGATATAGAATTACAGAGAATCCCTTTTCTGTACCTACCTACTTACCTTTATATATATATATATACATATATATATATATATATATATATATATATATATATATATATATGTATATATATATATATATAAATATATATATAGATATATATATATACATATATATATATATATATATATATATATATATATATATATATATGATAACAAACGTGACCGTACTTAACTATCTTTATTACAGTATCTACCTGTATATATAGTTACCTAATTACTTATCTTTCTACTGTATACACACACACACACATATATATATATATATATATACATATATATATAAATATATACTATATATATACATATATATACATATATCTATATCTATATCTATATATATATATATATATATATATATATATATATATATATATATATATGACAACCGTTTGCTTGCATTATCTATTAAAAGTATTTACTGTAGTATCAACCTCGACCTGACGAAAGAGCTATTACAGAATATTCGAAAATGACAAATTGTTTCCTTGGATACCTAAGCCGTGTGTCAAAATGGAGGATACAACTCCGTGCGGATATAACGCATTTCCTTTCGGTAAATTGCTTTCTGCGCCTAGAAAATGAACTCTCTCTCTCTCTCTCTCTCTCTCTCTCTCTCTCTCTCTCTCTCTCTCTCTCTCTCTCTCTCTCTTTATTTATACATACATAATATATATATATATATATATATATATATATATATATATATATATATATATATATATAGAGAGAGAGAGAGAGAGAGAGAGAGAGAGAGAGAGAGAGAGAGAGAGAGAGAGAGAGAGAGAGAGAATAATGATTTACTTTACATAATAAGTGGGCCGAATAATTTTTGGAATAACAAGAAATACACAAACGAAAGAAGAGTCCGGCTTTCTAGAAATAAATGGTGTGGAGATTCGATATGAGTAATGAGCCTGCAATGAATAAAATGCACGTTTGTAGGGGAGGAGAATACTGCTTGATTAGAAAAACGTTTTCAGACACGAGTATAAAGTTTTGTTGCTCCGTAGGGGGATGGAGTGCCGCAAGTCTCCTCATGTGGTGCTCTAATTATTAATAATTATTACTTGCTAAGCTACAACCCTAGTTGGAAAAGCAGGATGCTATAAGCCCAGGGGCCCCAACAGGGAATATAGCCCAGTGAGGAACGGAAACAAGTAATAATAGAATATCTAAAGAACAGTAACAACATTAAAATAAATATTTCCTATTTTTACTATAAAAACTTTAACAAAATAAGAGGAAGAGAAATACGATAGAAAAGTGTGCCCGAGTGTACACTCTAGCAAGAGATCTCTAACCCAAGACAGTGGAAGACCTGGCATTAGAAGGGTCTTTGTAGTATTTTTGCATGGTTTTAAGGGGATTCTGAAAGACCATTCCTGAGGAAGGAGGGAGAGAGATTATGATGACGATGCTACACTTCAGCATGTGTAATAATAATTGATCAAATGTTAGGCAGGAACACAGAAGGAAGGAGGAAAACACTGCGGGTTAAAATCCGTATGAAAACCACTGAAATGCAAAACAAAAATAATCTGTTCTTGATTAATATAACATAATACTTAGCCAGAAAATAATAACAGTATCATGAATGTGTAAAATTTAATTAACCAGTCAGTGGTAAATGAGCAAATCTAGAAAAAAAAAACGAAGCGTAAAGTAAAACTGGGGCGAAATATAATTACTCCCTCGAAAGTTTGTCACGATCTCCTGACCTTTTTTTGTCTGAGTTCGGTGTTCGTGGAAAACCGACTCTAATTCATACAATTCCGCTTGTGGTGTTTTTTCACTTCGTTTCATAGGTGCAAAACCGATATTAAACTTCGTCCTCACAATTTTCCGATAATAACTCAATTTCACTTTTTCTTCGTTAGCATAGTTTTCTGTCATCCAAGTCCTGTACAATTTATATAATTTCGTCATGTTAAGTTCACTACCGAGATATTTGCGATTCGGGGATTTAGCACGTGTATAGTGGGACGACACTATCGGGATAGAACCCATGTGTTCCTCGATTAACTTCACCACCCGCTTGTCTTTCTTCGTACCTGGCGGATGTCTCCCACGCTTGTCTCCTATAGGGGCACCAGTGTCAGTCACTTTACTTAATGCTGTACGCATACGGGTGTCACTGACAGAAAGTATGGATAAAAAACCCGCTTTGCACACAGTGTGAACATTGTTTTGGTATGTTATAGTGTATTCCCGGGTCTGAGTACGCACAGGAGGTTTGTCTCCAAGAGGCTTACGCCGCCTCTTCACTGGTTTCGAACGCACTAACGACCTTATGTAGGCATTCTGTTTGTCGTAATCGGCAACACCCCAAAAATCACTAAACACTTCCTGTATCACTGGCATCGATATCTTATCAAAGCATCCATCTCTGCAAGGATTTCCAATTTTCTTAGCGGCAACTTCTTTCCCGGTCGCCCGACTTACGTACTCTTGACCAGCATCACGCTGAATTTTAGCTGCATATTTCTTCCACTGCAGTACATTACCAACACGTTTACAGCCCCGAGATGGCGTAGGAACACCAACAGCATCAATATCACTCACGTCATTCATATCAGATGACATTATCAATGAGAAACGAGTAAAGAGTTGTAAAAAAAGAAAAAAAAAATAAGCAGGAGCATCAAGGCAAAGACATTTACAAACTGAGATACATGCCTTAACTGGGGTGGATGCTGTGAGTCACACAGTGAGTGGTATGCAGGGTTGCCAGACACTTCTGGTGTAATTGTTGTACCAAACAGCTAAAAAATGTTGTAAAGTACCATGGAAATGTTATACCTGCTTATATTTATACAAGATGCTAAAGAACAACAACAAAAACAGTTATAATATAATGGTAATATTAATATTAGTAGTAATGATAATGATAATAAGTTTCTGCCCTTCTTTATTTGAGTTCTACAGGATCACAGTGACTCAAGTACCGTTTTTTAAAACAGGATAAAATCGCCTCTAAAGTTTTTTGAACATACCTCCGCTTCTAATAAAGATATCAATTTCAAACAAGATGCATGTGAAAGCTCTCTCCTTCAGAATTTTTTGACCAAACAATGAAAAAAGAATTGTAATGTGTGCGGTGCGTAAGTGTGCAAAATGTATAACACATTCATTTTGATATGAAAATAAACAATTTCAATTGCAATAGACATAGATAAAGTGTTGTTGTTTTGTTTCATTTCTATACACCTTCAATGTATCTTAGCATCAAGAACAGTGTTATTACCAATAATAATTATGACAGTAATAATAATAATAGTGAAAAATAATAAGGAATACCATCTAAGTAATATTAGTACCAAGAATAATGAAAGATGAATGTGGCAAAGAGGGCCAGTACTAATGTACACAGAGAAAAAAATCCAAACTCAGCAACTAGGTAAAAAAATGAAAAATCTAATAAACGTTCATAAACATTGTGTTTGAAATCAATACATCTTTCTTGTCTCTAAAAATACAAGAACATTAATTTTTTCTCCAGTGAAACAATACAAAATAATAATAATAATAATAATAATAATAATAATAATAATTATAATAATGAATAATAATAATAATAATAATAATAATAATAATTATAATAATGAATAATAATAATAATAATAATAATAATAATAATAGCGATCGTAATATAAAGATATTAGTCACAAGAATAATGAAAGTATATTAGTACTTGTTAATACTGTCATACTAAAATAATGAATTATTACACTAACTTACCATTATAATTTATGTACATCCGCTAACAAACTTGAATCCTAGAGACAGGAATAAGGGCTGGGGGTTACTCGTACTCAATAAGGTTGTTATTAGCATCAGATTCTTTGTCATCACTGCTGTCATCTGGCCCCCTTCCTGCAGCAGCATCTTGTTGTGCCACGTTATTCTGGTATTATTCTATATTACCGATAGTAATATACGGGAGGAGTTCTTTCAGGTATTTGACTTTGGCAGGGTTGAATTTGATTGGACCACTGTATTTTGGCGGCAAGGTCATGGTGCTCAAACAAGGCCTTGGCTCAAATCGAATTTTTTTCATCGAGGACTGTCCACCACAATCTTTTAAAAGGCTGACCTTCTTGAACTCCTCCGTATCACTGTATGTGGTCTTAACACAGAAACCCTCACTATAACGGAAGGAATATTGCACTATTCTGGCATCACTAAAGTTCTTTCCTTGTGGGATCGGTTTTGTAATGAATTTTGCCAACTCCTCAATGTTGAGAAAATCTTGAGGATCCATGTCTATGACCTCGGAACCCATCTGGATAGCATCTCGAATGAGGTTTACATAATCGTTTTTTGTTTCAATTATTGCATGTTTTCTTAATTTTGACTCGACGTTGCCGAAGTGTCGGTCGCAGGGCATGTACGAGTGTCCAGTGATAAGATAAACATGAACTTTTTTTGTGAATTAACCGCAACAAAATCAATGATAAATTGATATTTTCATTCTGGCCAGCACAGTTGCCCAAGACCAGAAATTGATGAGTCTCCTCCTCGGCATTATGATGAAGATCAAGGTACTTTGAAATGCAACTTGCCACTTCAACAGTCCCTCTCTTGGCAGAAACCTCATGCTACACAAACATAGTTGACTTATTAGTTTTCATGTTTGTCACACACAAATCATAGGTCCATCCCTATTTTACTTTTAAAATATGCAGCACCATGTGAGGGCTTGGGTGTGGGTAAAGTTTGCTGGAGATCAAAGCAGAGTGCAAGAGTATTCTCATTATTGGACTTCCTTAGCACCTAACAGAACAGTAGTTTCACACGCTAGTAACTCCGCGATAGTTTTATGCAATAATCCCATTAGTGACATGGGCTTGAAAGCCTATTTTTCTTTAACGAGTCATGTGGCCACATGGTGTGGCGCTTTGCACAAGGATTTTTAGCCTTATGACATAAGGGATTAAGAGTATTCCGTAAATCCCCGCCTAGGGATTGAAAATGACAGAACATTTGACTGATTTAATGTTAATAAATTGAAATATTTACACCGAATTGACGGACTGCAACAAGATCGTGAGAATACAAGGTCTACTCACGCACAAGTTGTGACATCATCTGAAGTGGAGCCCACAGAGAAAATGATGAAAACGTAAGTGGAAATGTTAGGTAAAAGAGAAAACGTACAGGTACCACAGAGTTTCTGGGAGACTTACTATTTCATGCTCTGCAACCATTAAAATGGGGGTTCCATTTTGGAAAAACATTCTTGTAGTTTATTTTTGTCATATTTAATAAAGAAATCTAAAGGTTAATCTTTGTGTAGAGGGCAAACAAGTGTCCAAGTCTATGAATCCATTTACCAAAAACAATTATCTTTGTCTATAAAGAAAAAGATTTGCCAAACTTAAAGGATATGACATGAATTATCGACGAAATGAGGATTACCTGCTGAAGAATAACATGCCACTGGCCAACTCTCGTTGCTGTGTACACTTGTTACAGCTAGTGAATACCCCTATATGCATGAAAGGTATGGCATAATAAAACAATATACAGCTAATAACATCGAAAATCATGACCTAATGGCAATGGTTTACGAGATGTACTCACCATAGTAGAGTGTTGGCACTGCTCCAGGTTTAAATTTCTTTTGGGATCTAGGAACGGGAATGCCAAGTAACTCGTACTTCAAATGTCGCTGGAATGCATTTGCTTCAAAGTGCCGACTGCATATGTAAGAATTGGCTGGATTAAATCTTTCTGTTCGTTTGCAAAACGTGATCCACTTATTTCTCAAATATTCATCCTCTGGAAATCTATGGTAAGTTATTTCAGACCCTTTCACATGTGTTTTTCTGCACCCGGACACTGCACAATGGGACGGCATAATTATTTTAGTTACGCATAATTATTTTAAAAGAAAACGGAGACACGTTCCCGACTCCAGCCACACCTGGACTAGGAGCGGAATTTCAACGAACCCTCGGCCAGGCACTTCAAGTGACGACACGGCGCAAAAGACCTAATTACTGGTTAGCTGTTGAGTAGGCCTTATATTCTCTCGATCTTGGACTGCAAGATCCATTCAACTAGCGATATATCACGCGGAACCACATTGGTTTATAGTGTCTATTATAACCTTTAAATCGCAGTGACATAAGGCCAAGTTTCTTTTACCCCACACTTGGGTTGCTGGCTGTTTTAAAAATGGTGCATTTTCTTACCTATGCGTTACTGCCTAAGGTTTAGAATCGTTTAATTCTATTTATTTGCTTATTTATTCTTTTTTTTTTTTATTCGAGTACTTTTTGCATTTCTTAAACACCACCAGATATTGTTATTACGGGTAACCACATTCTAATCGGAGCCCTAAACTTGTTTTTCCACGGTACAAACGAAACTGCGAGTTACTGATGCAGTTTATTGCCGTTGTCTGGTAATGTTTGTAATATTTATACGAACTAAAGTCGCCTTAAATGCTCCTGTCCCCGTCAAGGGAGTTTATTATTATTATTATTATTATAGAAAATATAAGACTTTACTAGTTTTTGTATGATAAAATGATATACCCGACGTTATCACTATTCACTAATCGTTCGGGTTTTATATAAGTTTCAAGATGGTCGATGTTCTCTTCATTATTATTATTATTATTATTATTATTACTATTATTATTATTAGCCAAGCTACAACCCTAGTTGGAAAAGTAGACTGCTAGAAGTCCAAGAGCTCCAAACGGGAAAGGAGATAAGAGAATAAACTACAGGAGAAGTAGTGAATAATTAATATAGAATATTTAAAGATCAGTAACAGGGTTAAAATTTATAATTACAGTTCTTATATATCAAGTATGTTCTTATTTCTAGGTTTCGAATGAAGTAACGGAACGCACACTCATATAGACAGTGTATATATATATATATATATATATATATATATATATATATATATATATATATATATATATATATATACATACATATAAATACCCATATACACACACACACACACACACACATATATATATATATATATATATATATATATATATATATATATATGCATATATATATATATATATATATATATATATATATATAAATATATATATACATATATATATATATATATATATATATATATATATATATATATATATATATATATATCAACACTTTGCTCGATATCTTTTTTTTTCATTATTCCTTTGGTTCCAGTTTGTCTTTTCCCTTGATAGAAGTTGGAAAAGCCCAATTGGATTGTTTTCAATAATGGTGAAATTCTTTAAAGGGACGGAGGAAAAGGGCAGGGTTAATTTGGAAATGACAGAAGTTATTTAAACATGAAAAAGGGAAAGGTGAAGTAAACACTTTCGAAGCTTTTACCAGCAGTGATAGGTTCCAAGAATAGAACTGAGTAAGGCCACGAAAGAAAAGGCGTCTCAAAAAGAAACTAATGTTTTCCTTATGCATTTCATATTATCGTCAGTTATATTTAATAACATATTTCTAAACATAAATCCCATTTATTTTTCATTAATAGGCATACTATGAAAATAGGCTATTGATACCACGCTTAATTTAAGAATAAAAATAAAACATCTAAAATATTATAATATTGAATATAATAAAATAAACTATATCAATATCATGCTTCATTAAAAAGTAAAAATAAAACTTTTATAAAAAACAATTGTTGCATATCAAAGAAACCTCCTCACTGTAATGGAGGAGCCTTAAACTCTAAGCGATCTACTGATCAATCTATTAGTGAAGTCCAAATAGCTTTCTTGAACACGAAACCGCTTTCTTCGCCAGTACAAATACATGACACAGGTGGACTGCACTTGTTTAAATTTATTTTTTTCCTTTTAAAGGCTGGTACATCTCACTCTGAAACTCATATTTTTCTATTTACTACTTCGTTCAAAACTAAAATTAAAGTCTGTAATAGTTAAGCAAGAATGAAAAAAATAAAAGGTTCCCGAAGTTCTTTGGTCAATATCATGTCACCCAGAACACGGTGATATATATGCAAGATACTACTCGCTCTCTTTCTCTCTCCTTGCGAAAAAAAATCTATTAAAGTAACAAGCGTTGGGGTTTGTCACGAGGAAGTTGAGGCTAATGATAAACGCACGTTGGTAGTCGTTTCCTTCCGTTCCTAGTAGTTAAACACTATTTTATGGTTACAAGTACAACCAGTCTAACTCTTATGCTCACTCACCTTTAGGGCCTTTCTTGCTAGCACCGTCACGCTAGGATTACACATGGAAGAGGTAGACAATAGTCACCTTACAGAAACCAGTACTTGAGGGTGGTAATCGGTTGCTTCTGATGCCAAACCGTAAATTGCTGGAGACATATGTTGAAACTAATGTGCTGAGTATTCAAGACTAAAACAGAATACTTCAGTACGTATCGTTCAATACAGAGTCGTAAATTGTAATCCCTATTCGCAAATTTTACTGCAATTGGACACAATCGTTCTAAAAATGTTCTTACTCAAATTTCACTCACCCAATTTTTTGATATCTTTGCATTCTATATTTCTTTAAAAAGAAAAATAAGGGTCTTTCCCTGGATGTTTTTCTTTTGTAATAGTAGTTAATTAGTTAAGAATTTCCTGCTTTCTTCCTCCTTTTGTAAACTTTTGCAAAATTTTATTGAAATTCCTTCAAAACCCATATTTTCTACCTTGCCATCTACACTCTTTCCCTCCAATGTCTTTAAACGTTTTTACCTAAAAACATTCTGTCTTAACTTCCTACTGATCGTTTCGTCCTATGTTTCCATCTACGGCCATGATGGGCTCGTGCACTTGCTATTTCTCAAAATTGTAAAAAGAAAAAAAGAAAAACAGACCAGAACGCTCTTATCTTTTCTAGAAGTAAAAATAAAAAATGCGGTGCTAGGAAAATGACAAATGCAATTTGGGGGTTTTATTGCTAAATAATTAAAACTCATGGCTATATGATTCTGTGCTAATCATATGCTCTCTTGTTAGAAGGAAAATTCTGAATAAAAAATTTTCTCTTTTCTTATTAATTTTTGAAACCTCTCTCTCTCTCTCTCTCTCTCTCTCTCTCTCTCTCTCTCTCTCTCTCTCTCTCTCTTTGAGTGTACCTTGCAATTCTATATAAATTCCCTGCAGATGTGAGGTTAAAAAGAAACAATAGTGCAAATAAAACAATTCTAACATCAATAACACCGTCCTCTCTCTCTCTCTCTCTCTCTCTCTCTCTCTCTCTCTCTCTCTCTCTCTCTCTCTCTAGCAATTCTATCTATAAACTCCCTGCAAACGTGAGGTTGAAAAGATATAATAGTGCAAATAAAACTACTCTAACATCAAAACACCGTTTTATATCTCTCTCTCTCTCTCTCTCTCTCTCTCTCTCTCTCTCTCTCTCTCTCTCTCTCTCTCTCTCTCAAGAAGAAGAAGAAGAAGAAAAACGCTAAACGTTGCCGAGAGGCATCTCCGAATCGCACCCTCTCCGAATGACTAGACATTCATTTGTTTTTCCCAGTCGGATGAACTTTTAAGGGATCCGATCCAATTTGTTGAGGTTCAGAGGAACTACTGCGCCTCTTCTCCCAGGGTTGGTGGGAGAGGGAGAAGGAGACGGCGGATATGAGTAGAAAGAATAAGTTCACCTTTCTTTTCATGTCTCTTATCCAAAAGCCAAATATCCTTTTGGAACAGGTCAGTGTCACATGTAACGGGTTAAATTTCTTTAGAAAAAAAAAAACATTATACAGGCCTTTCGACCCTTTAATGCGAGCAAGAAACCCGAAAAAGACAAAACCCGGAGCATGAGAAAGATGCGCACTCTTGGTGGATGGAAGTTTGTTAGAGCTGAAGTAAACAGAGGCAGATTTCTCGACCGTTAAGAAACATGAAAAGAGAAAATGCAAAGTGAAGAAAAAAAAATAAAAAGTGGTCAGGTAGACACAAGGAAGCTAATTTGCAATGAAAAGAAGTGATCAAGAGGCGAGACAGGGAGTTTATTGTTAAGATGAATTCTATTTGTTACAACCTATCTAAAGATGAGAAAATAGTATTCTAAACAGAGATAAGGTCAACATGAATCTGTAATATTAGTTAAGTGAAGAACTAGGCATCTATTATAACGATGGAGGTTAGAAGTATTTAATTGCACAAGTTTAGAGATTACATAAACCGAAGAGCAGTTTGACAGGATTCAAAATACAAAGAAAATTGAAGGCCAACTTGGAAAATGTGAAGTTAAACCGTTGGAACAACAATAGTGTTACCAGAAAATGCTGAAAGTCATTGACAAAAATGGACAGAATAAAACTGAAAAGAGCCTCACCACAAGGGTAGGGAGTGAATGTTGTCGCATGAACAAAAACAACGAACGAATAGCATGCAAAGTAATGAATTAATATGGATAATAAGGGAAAGGGATATTTTTATTATTATTATTATTATCATTATTATTATCTAAGCTACAACCATAGCCTAGTTGGAAAAGGTGGATGCTATACTCCCAAGGGCTCCAACAGAAAAAATAGCCCTGAGAGGAAAGGAAACAAGGACACAGATAGAATAGTGTGCCAGAGTGTACCCTCAAGCAAGAGAACTCTAACCAAGGCAGTGGAAGACCATGGCACTACCCAAGACTAGGGAACTATGGTTTCATTTTAGAGAGTTTTGTTTTTACGCTGCTATTCTGCTTTCTCTATTTGAACACTTAGCTATGAAGCATTACGTCTTTCCATCAGGGGTTAATGATATTCAACTTTAACTCTTTAAACCAGGATCTGAACTACTTAAAAGATTTTTCTATAGGTTAAGAATTGTTGCTCTAAAAAGTACCCTATAAACCTTGCTTCAAATCCCGAAGGATTTATATATAAAGTAAAAAAAAAAATCATTAAGGTCGTGGTGGCCGATGTGCTAATGTCCCAGACTGGTGATCGCCAGACTGGGGTTCGAGTCCCACTCAGAATCAGTAGTTTCTTTGGTCGCTGCAACCTCACCATCCTTGTAAGCTAAGGATGGGGGATTTCGGGGAACCTATGGGTCTTTGCTGAGTCATCAGCAGTCACTACCTGGCCCTCCTTGGTCCTAGCTTAGGTGGAGTAGGAGCTTGGGCACTGATCATATGTATATATGGTCAGTCTATAGCTTTGTCCTGCTTGATAGGGCAATGTCACTGTCCCTTGCCTCTGTCATTCATGAGCGGCCTTTAAACCTTTAATGCATATCTTAAACTTAAATTTTACAAAAATGTTGGCCTCATTTAAAATCTTGGCTTAATCAAATCTGCAAAATGCCTTTTTTATAAGATAAACTATACAAATAGAAATACATTTGGTGGTTGTAGTTCAAACAAAATAACAGAAAATGTCTTTCTAATTTTGTCCTTGGCTTTGTTATCATGGAAATACAGAGGGCCTGTAATGAGATTAATTGTGGTAAACGTTGTGGGTAACGTAGACATCAATTAGAATCTGGTAAAAGGTTTTAAATGGAAATTTAATCATTGCTGGTGTTTCAGTTAATTTTTAGATTATACAAATATAACAAGGAAATGTTTGTTGAAATGAGTTCTCTGCAAGATCTAAAGATTAGAAGGCATCTTGATTTGAGAATTAATGAGAGGATCATAATGGGTGATTTTATGAGTGAAAATTATAGATGATGCATTCAACTGTAAAAATTCTAAAGGAGGACATCTGTAAAATTAATTTTAACATGGATGGTTTCGTAGGGAGAGAATTCCTCTTAAAAGATGTTACCGAGGATTTAAACGGAAAGAGAAGGATTCCATATGATATAAACGGAAACAGAGGCTTTCATAAGGTTTAAACGGTGTGGGATTCTTTTCGGAGAATTTTAACATCGATTTAGCTAAGGAAGGCTTTGTAGCAAGATGATTTCCGTAAAGGTGGATTTCATTAAAGAGAGTATTTATCTAGAAGGAATTTCAACGTGGATTTAAGTATGAAATGGTTCCTAGAAGCAGCATTTCCGTAAATCTTAGCATGGCTACTATTGTTTGCAGTGGGAAGAATTCCATGAAAGCTATTTTTACATGATTTAGCCAGGGTTGTGTTGCAACAGAATTATTAACTTAGCAAGAATTTCTTCAGGTAGTCTATGTTCATAATTTTTTTGATGAGGCAGATTTGCATCCTCTCACTGGAGTGCTCTTTTAGCTCGGAAAAGCTTCCTAATAGTTGATTGGTCGGAAACATTTTATCCGAATAGCATCATAGTTTTTCGAATAATTACCAAGAAATGTGAATCAAAACTTATTTACTAAACTAAATATCTTCCACAAACATATGTTTTGTCAATAAATAATGTTAGCGGATAAAGAGATCATAAAGTATTGTGATAGCAAGTCTAGATTTGATAACACCCGCTGAAGTCAACGACAGGAGCTTGTTTTCGGATGCACGCTACAAAATTTTGTAAATTTTCACATAGATAAGTCGTGTATATATGTGTATCTGATACGTGAGACAAGTGGACATTGCAAAAAGTGCGAAGCTTACTATAGGAAAACTAGAACGTGACGATTGGCTGCTATGCCTGGTATGACTTGATTATACTGTAGGTTTAACATCGAGGAGATGAGTTCCCTTGGCCAGAGAGAGCAGTAATAACATAATCCTATTTGAAACAGACAAAAGCATTTCTATCATTGATTATGTAACAGTGCAGCTCAAGGTTCTAGTAGCCGCAATTCCATCAAAGTATTTCATTCTAATGTCTACAGGGATTCTCATAAAGTGTTTTTACTTTTTTAATTACTTTATATCCTTATATTAAAGGATTTTAAAGGATTTAATATAGCATCTCTTGAATTGTAGGACTAATTCTGTACTAAAAACAACACACACACACACACACACACACATATATATATATATATATATATATATATATATATATATATATATATATATATATATATATGTTTATACATATATATGTTTACATATATATATATATATATATATATATATATATATTATATATAAATATATTTATATATATATATATATATATATATATATATATATTCTTACAAAGCTGGTCTAGTGTAGAGTAAAAACAGTAGTTGATTGATGATTTTATTTATATTTTATTTGTGCATTGAGATGAATACCCAGCCCGTAAAATGAGTTCCTCTCATGTGGATTTAAGTTTTTTGTGTAAAATACGTAAGACTTACGCTGGTAATTTCATTGTATTTTTTTCAAGTCAGTATATGTAAATTTGTTATTTTTAAGAATTAAATTTTTTATTTCACATATTTTTGTTACCAAGCCTTATGTAACTGTTTGAGAGTGTTATTTAATCTTACATGATAAGAAAAAGTGCTTATGTGATGTTCTTTTATATTTTTATGAGGTATTGCATCATCTTTATGAGAGAATACGCCATTGCTAGGAATTTTCCCGAAAAACCTAGTAATAGGATGTTATCTTTTTTTACGGGGACATAGGGTGGGCGGAGCTAGCTGACAGAGAGTTGCCTCGCTGTGTGTGATAGTTGCTCAGGAAACACAGGCTTCGTCTCCCTGTTGCGTGAGAAAGCGTTCGAGAGAGCAATACTTAATAACTCTAACGCTTTATGCCCGGCCCACCTCGATTCCCAGTTTGTTGGGAAATTTCTGGAAGTAGCTAGGTTTCATATATATAAGGCAACCCCAGTGTTAGATAGACAGATAGAGAAATCCAGCCTTAAGATCGCCATCTTCCCTCTCTCAGCTCAGAGTATTGTTTTCAAAGTGTTCAGTACCTATAGTGTGCCCTCTCTAAAGGGATTCTGCGCCCCACTTATACAGTGTTTTAGTGAGTACTTATAAAAATTCTTTCAGAGTTTTTGTAAACGGCCATGTAGGAGGGTTAGGTATTTGTATTGTGATCTGGTTATCTATTTTTTCTTAAGTGTCAATTTTCGTAAGTGTTATTAGTTTTCTTAGACTAAGGATTATTCAAATTTAACATTTAAAGTCAAGTCATTATATAATTTTCAGATCGTAGCATTTTTGTCATAATCTAAGTTTTGTTCAGTCTTAATATTTCGAGTGATTTATTTTGTTACTATGTAAATCCTTTTCAAAGTTTAGAAATTTATAGAATATATTTATTTTTTTAAAGAGTGTACTATTCAATCACCATTATTTAAAATAGTATTCGCTCATATTCTGTTATGAACCGAAGTTAGAGCTATTTGAATATTTGTAATAATAATCATCCAGTTTTGTGTTGAATGTACTTCAGAAACCTTTGGATATTCATTGTTTTATATATTGCTGTCTGGGAGTTATTCAACTGTCTCAAAATTCATGTATGATTATTTCAATGTGTAACAGTTCAATGTAAAAGCAAACAAGTGAGTTTGGAATTCAAGAGTTTGATTAATTGCCAGTCGTAGTATATATTATATGAAATGTTTGCTTGTCAGTCACGAGCCATAGTATAATATATTTTTAGTGTCCAGACCAGGGAGCCATAATCGTGTATATATATACAGTATATATATATATATATATATACTGTATGTGTGTATGTGTGTGTGTGTGGTGTATGAATATTCTTTACATATTATCCTGTCCTCATACACCTGACAACACTGAGATTACCAAACAATTCTTCTTTGCTCAAGGGGTTAACTACTGCAATGTAATTATTTAGTGGTTACTTTCCTCTTGGTAAAGATAAAAAAGACTCTTTAGCTATGATAAGCAGCTCTTCTAGGAGAAGGACACTACAATTAAACCATTGTTCTCTGGTCTTGGATAGTGCCATATCCTCTGTACCACTTGCTTGAGGGTACACTTAGACATACTATTCTATCTTATTTCTCTTCCTCTTGTTTTTTTTATATTAATAGTTTATATATTAAATATTTATTTTTATGTTATTACTTTTCTTAAAATATTTAATATTAATTGTTAATTACTTTTTTGTAGTTTCCTTATTTCCTTTCCTCAATGGGCTATTTTCCTTGTCCTGCTGGAGCCTTTGGGCTTATAACATTCTACTTTTCCAACTAGGGTTGTAGCTTAGCAAGTAATTATATATATATATATATATATATATATATATATATATATATATATATATATATATATATATATATGTGTGTGTGTGTGTGTGGGGAGGGGGGTATGCATATTAATTGTTAATTAATTTTCTTGTAGTTTCCTTATTTCCTTTCCTCACTGGGCTTAGAGCATTCTGCTTTTTCAACTAGGGTTGTGGTTTGGCAAGTAATTATATATATATATATATATATATATATATATATATATATATATATATATATATATATATATATATACAGAGAGAGAGAGAGAGAGAGAGAGAGAGAGAGAGAGAGAGAGAGAGACTACTACTACAGTATGTTTTGAATTATCTCGTCAACGTTGTTTAACCAAAACTATAAAACAAAATTATTCTTCTCATTGCATCCATTTATTCAGTGTGCATGGTAGCCGGCACCACATTGGCAGTAGCACACCTCTCCCACCAGTCCAAATATCTCCCCAACCCCTCCCTTACCCCCAATGAGAAAATTGGCGACCTTTAGGCAGGTCTAAATCTCGTCAGGGGAATGGATGGGTTGAGATAGAAGGATACCAGTCCTTACAAACGGGAACTGAAGGATGATTATTGCGTGATTTTAGTTACCATCAGAAAAAAAGCAATAAATCGAGTTAAATTATATTTTCAGTTATAAAGACAGACACGATCTTGTCCGTTCACTCTACTTGACACGAAAGTTATTGTCTCAGTTGTATTGGGTTTAAATTAAAATAAAACTGGTTTTAAAATGGCATGACAGCGAAAAATTGGGATAAGCAGGGTGTTATTGCTACCATACAATAGGTCTACTATGGACGCCAACGTCAACATCCCTCCTTAGCCCAAATCCCAGTGAGGTGATTCCGTTCGTTTACGTTCAGCTTTAGTTCGAGCATATACATAGGTAGAATGAAATTTGTTTAATTTACAGTCATATTCAATTTTACACTCATTTAAACACCGTCCCTCGTCTAGGAAATAATAGTGGAAAGCTGTTCAAATGGGAGTAGAATTACAATAAGCTTCACGTTCTTATCAGATTTGGGTCTTATAGCGAAGGATACAAGTATCAAATTCGTATAAACTCTTCAGGGTGGCTTGTCTGATCGCGCACCCCTTCTGTCCAGTAGCATAGAGGTTATAATATACCATTCTGACACTTTGATTAAAAGAAATTGGTGTTAAGGATAGAAATAAATTGGCCTCAACGGCGATACCTTTTAGTTATTTTACGTGAATCCTTTATATAAAGATGGGTGGAATACTCGTGTTCAACCATTGTGTGTTCTTGTTTCGTTTGTCTTCATAGGGGTATTTTTATCAGGATAAATTCGACATTAATATAACGACACCCGCGTTGGGATACAGTACTTTTGTGTTCGATTATTCAATATTTCTCGCTGACAAGTTGTAACTTCAAGTCACGTCCACTAACCACTTGGCTAATGTTCTGTGGTCACATGCGGTATATCAAAAAGATTCTCGTTCTATTTATCTTTCTTTCTCAGCTAATGCATTTCCAATTATATAAAAAAATTATGATAACGCGGTTTCTTAAGAAAAATCTTTCTAGTCTCGTATTTGAGCAAAAACATTATGCAAATCTCTCTTTCCTCCCCGAGAATATTTGAAAAAGTTAAAAGGAAAAATATATACAGTATAGGTGGAAATGGGGCTGACAGATGGAAATAAGTCTGCTTCCTTCAGTAATTTCATTCGAGGTGGAACGAGTGTGTGGAGTAAGGGAGGGATTGTGATGGTCGGTGGGTGAGGAGGAGAAGGGGGGATTGAAGTGTGATAGCAGCTTTCCTCCCCTAGAGGGGGAAACCAGCAGGAGGGAAGAGGTGGTATTATTCCTCCAAGGGTTGCCTACAAAGTCCTTCCTCAGTGATAGCTGAGAAGGGGTGGAGGGGATCGTAGGGGCTGAGACTGGAATGGTGGAGGTTGATAGAACACAGAGGTATTGGAGGAGTTTTCTTGAGTTGGAAAGGAGAGGAAAGGGGAAGGGAGGGAAAGACGAGGACACACAAGGGGAGGAGACCCTTAGACCAAGGTTTCCACGGAATCTATGATAAAGATAGGGTGGGGGAATGAAGAAAAGCCGCAGAGTGCGAAAAACGGGGCTAGGAATAATAAGAGAATACAGAAACAGGTATGCAGGAGAATCAGAGAAAGGAAAGCTGATGATAATGGAATTTTACTTTTGGATCGTTAAAGGAAGGGAGATAGAGAAGGGGAGACTGAAATGGTCGAACTGAGAAAGAGAAATAAACGAAACAGAAAATGAAGGTTTGCCACCAAAAAAAAAAAAAAAAAAGTATGACAGATACAGGAGCAAGAGGAGGGTTGTTGGACTGGTAAAGAAATACACTTGCGCCAGAGGGTAATGTTAAACATGTCCGCACCAAAATGTCATTAATTCAGAATGCTCTCTCTCTCTCTCTCTCTCTCTCTCTCTCTCTCTCTCTCCTAGTTAAGTCTTCCTCTAAGCGTTCATAGCTCTCCTAGTTTTGTATTTCATTGTCACTATTTAATTTATTTTCCCTTTACCTGGTTTCAATTCAAATAAATCGTTATCTTGTAACAAAAAAATGCCATAACTTCCAGTAATTCTTATATATATATATATATATATATATATATATATATATATATATATATATATATATATATATATATGAATTACTAAAATGTTTAACTATGCAAATGTACGAGATATAACACGGGTCTTCGTAATCATTTTTACACCTTTATGTACATATTTTTCCCATAAAAATCAGCATTATTAATATGACACTAAGTGGTGTGGTGTTTATTTTCTTTCCATCGCCATTCTTAATTAGGAATTGGCTTTCATTTATATATATATATATATATATATATATAGAGAGAGAGAGAGAGAGAGAGAGAGAGAGAGAGAGAGAGAGAGAGAGAGTGGGTTGTTATAAATTTATAATTTATTTTCAATATATATAAAACGAGTGATATATACTTATACAGTAAAAAATGCATGTTATATTTGTTAACAAACTGCTGGTAGGACCTAAAGAACCCCTTTCTAACCGCTCTGCATATGCAAAGAAAGTCAGTCACAAATATTTTGTAGACAGACAGAAAAAAATAATACATGATGGATTCCTGTTTCTGTCATGCGAGTCTACCAACTGTTATTTGTAAAGCTCTCCCTGCTACGCCAACCCTCATCCCCACCCCACCCCAACTCCCGATTCCCCAGAAAAGTGGTCTTCAAACTGGCAATAGTTTCCCTACTCTTCGTTCACACGCTGCACACCAACCCATCACTGGACGGACTGACTATTCTGAGAAAAAATGCTCCAATACGCACATTTGGACACCAGAGGTTCTCTGATCGAAGATGAATCTTTAAGAGAAGTTTCGAAATGCATCGGACTCGGGAATAGAATATAGGTGGGTGTTGAGCAATCATTTATAGGACATATCGATGGGAGAGGGACCTTCCGATTATCAGGTTCAGGAGAGAATCATTTTTTGGTCCCTTTTTTATTGGTTTGAGTAAAGATGGAAACAAACCGTAGGAATAATTCAGTTTTTTCTTTTTTTAAGGGGGGGGGGGAGAAGGGACGTCATGGAGGGAAAAGATCATCCTTGCGTGCACAACGGTAAGGAAAAATATCACTCTTTGCTAAAACTAAAGTATCGCATCTTCCAGATGGGATCACAACTGAGCACGTTGCATATTCATTACCACTGTATCACTTGCAAGTGTACTCGCGTGTTTGGTATGACTAAAAAGAAAAAGAGCTAAGCCACGAAAACAGCATAGGCGATTTTCATATCGGATTGAATGGAGTTTACACCTAACCGACAATGTTTACATTACATGACTGGAAATCAAGGGCCACATCATGATAACTGGTTTCGAGGTGTGCATTTGGTGCTATAGTAACAATGGCGAGATGTGATTTGTAAACATTGTAATTGGCTTTGTGAAATAAACTCTCCTTCAAGAAACCCCGTGAGAATGTAGCACAGACCGAAGAAAAGATTCTAGGTTTTAGATTTCTCTGTAATATATATATATATATATATATATATATATATATATATATATATATATATATATATATATATATATATATATATACCACTTGCTTGAGGGTACACTCAGGCATTCGGAAATAAAAAGACATTAATTAAAAAATGTCTTCTTTAGTGAAACTAATGGCTAGAATTGTGTGATATTCTTTAAAAAGGGGGAAAACCGTCAATGTGCATACTAAGTCATATCTATATATATATATATATATATGTGTGTGTGTGTGTGTGTGTGTGTGTGTGTGTGTGTGTGTATATATATATATATATATATATATATATATATATATATATATATATATATAAATTACATTCAAATGGGCGCCTCTTGACTGCCTTCCCACGGCTACAGGTTATGGTAAAAGTCGACTTGTTTGACAGAGAGCGTTGAGCCAATGAGGTTGTCGTTCTCCTTCCAAGAAATATACTTGGCGAAATCAACACGTCGTTGTCGCTGAGGCTTTGTTAAAAAAATTTTTTTTTCTTTTCTTTTAGGTTTGATCGATACTGTAGGTCTGGTCGCGCTCCGTTCTCGCTACAGTACCGGTCAGGTCCGACTATGTTACATGAATTAATTTAAATGATGGGGAGGGAGTGAGGAGGGCTTGGGAGGAACCAGTTAGGCAGGGAAGATCGAGAGGGAGACAGAGAATTAGATGTAAATAAGGTGAAGGATCATATGGAGTTATGGAATAGGTTTGGTAGAAGAGGATGCCTTTGATGGAAGGCACTGGAGAGGGCGCATTAGGTAACCGATTCACACCGGAGCTTTTTCCATTACAAGCTAGGCTACAACCCTAGTTGGAAAAGCAAGATGCTATAAGCCCAAGGGCTCCAATAGGGAAAAATAGCCGAGCGAGGAAAGGAAACAAGGAAATAAATAAGCTACTAGAGAAGTAATGAATAATGAAAATAAAATCTTTTAAGAACAGTAACAATAAATTAGACATTTCATCAATCAACTATAAAAACTTATAAAAACCAAGAGGAAAAGAAACAAGATAGAATAGTGTGCATGAGTGCACCCTCAACCAAGAGAACCCCAAGACAGTGGAAGGCCAAGGTACTGAGGCTATGGCACTACCTAAGACTAGAGAACAATGGTTTGATTTTGGAGTGTCCTTCTCCTAAAAGAGCTGCTTACCATAGCTAAAGAGTCTTTACCCTTAGCAAGAGGAAAGTACCAACTGAACAATTACATTACAGTAGTTAAACATTTGAGCAAAGAAGAATTATTTGGTAATCTTAGTGTTGTCAGGCGTATGAGGACAGAGGAGAATGTGTAAAGAATAGGCCAAACTCTTTCGGTGTATGTGTAGGCTAGGGAAAAATGAGCTGTAACGAGAGAGAGGGATCCAATATAGTACTGTCTGGCCAGTCAAAGGATCCAATACCTCTCTAGCGGTAGTATCCCAATGGGAGGCTGGTACAATGTCCAACTTACTACTTATATTCCTCTATCGTTCCACTCCCGCTCTAGTAATGGTTCCTTCAAAATATATTTTTACTTGAGCGAGAGCGGACGGTAAGTGCCAGTGTGAACACATTTGCCATGGTCCTGCAACTCCTGCTCCACTTCAGTGCAGATTTAGCTTTCATATAAGCAAGTACTGTTACATTTTATCCTACAAAATTATGGATAATCAAAAGAGAATACCACAATGGATCAAGCAAAAGGTAGGTAAATTATTGAAAAAAAAAAAAAAGTTGTCCTTTAATATATCACTGATATAACGATAATGCATGGAGGCAGCATAAACATAAGCACAAACTGAGCAAAATTCATCTACAAAACTCACTTCCATTTTGTGGTTTCAGATGTAGTGTTAATATAATTAGTGCATAGCAAACCAGAACTATACTACTTGACTATTATTATCATTAACATATTTATTAATATTACAGTACTATTCTTATTATTAATAATAATATTATTGTTAAGGTTAAGATGATAAGAAATTCAATATGTTTAATAATAGGCTAATGTCCAATATGGATATGCATTTCCACAGTAATATTCCTATACAATTAATATCGTTTACTTATGCATTACCCTTTATACCAAGGGACTGATGGGATCAAGAGCAGAATGACAGCATACCGAACATGTGAAACCTTCAGTATTGAGAGTGGAGCAACAGCAGAGCACGACTGGACCTAAAGTGTGAATCAAGCCTTTCTGGTTTATGAATTGTGTAACCAGACCTTTCAATAGTCTGAAACTGTCCATACAGAGAACTTCCCAAATACTCCAGAATTTTCCTCTTTCATCACACGCTGTCAGATGTGGGTTACTATACAAAGAATGTGTAACACACAATTTAATGTTCCCTTTAGATTTTTTAGGTAGTCCAGAACGTAGTTATACTTTTGAAATGGATCCAATTCCCTCTTCAGAATGGCGCCTCGACCAATGCTTCACAGTAGATCAAGGATGTCCCAACAAATCCGTTACGTATCACCTTCGTTTGGTGGCTTGCAACCTTTAAAGCAATAAACTGTGCTAATTTCGTTCCTAACATACATAACAATTGCAGAAAACACCAAAAATCATTGGTACATTTAATATAGTCTTGTGTTTGCTGTATGTCCGTTTTCATGACATCCATGGGAGGTCGTGTTTTAGTGACCAGGATATTGTTCTAAGACGCAGTATAATGGTTCTTACAAAGTCCCTCCAACAAAAAATTCAGGTGACTGAAGCATCCTCTGGGATGTATGCTGGTTTAAGCCTGCCTATCGATACCCAGCTAATTCTGCCTTCCACTTATATCAAATAGCACCTCTGTTTTCTCTATATAAGATGGGGTCCTGAGTATGCGGATGAAAGGGATGGTTGGTGTGAATCTATTAGATGAATGCATATTTGGTACATAAAATTTCTCACCTGATATGTGTGTTTTTCTTGCTGGAAGAATTTCTTCCACTGCTTTACAGATGTAGGAGGGGATAGTGGGTTCATCTAGAATAGATCCTAAAATACTCTGTGGGTGTTACTAATGATTATCCATAGAGTACCTCTGCTGGTGAAGTGTTGAGGGATGCGTGTACGGCTGTTCTCAGTCATAATAGGATCTATGGTAAATCCTTTTTCCACATTCTACACTGACATTTGGTAGTGAGCAGTGCTTTAAGGGAGCAATGAAAACACTAGACAATGCCATTGGCTTCTGAGTTGTATGCTGTTGTATGTTTACTCTTTTACCCAAATTGCAAGCAAAGGAAGTCCATATGGCTGCCGTGAAATTAGTCTCCCCTATCAATGGTTATGCATTGGGGAAGTCTGTGTTTGCTGACCCAATTGATTAGAGTTTTTGCTCAGCTTTCCTCTGTCTGCTGTTTTACAGGTGTTGCCTTGTGCCATCTGGTATTCAGGTTGATGATGGTGAAAAGGTATCAATCTCCCTTGGAGAATGGTAGGGGTCACACAATGTCAACATGAATATAAGTGAGACAGTGATCGGTTGTCTTGAATTCTTCTATCCTGGATTTTGTGTTCCTTGTGATCTTTAATGTCTGATAGGGAAGACATTTGTCAGCCCATTTTTTTATGTCTGACTTCAAATGTATTTCATAGTAAGGATGTGGGAGGTGGGATAGCCTGAAGGTTGTGATAATTTATGGGCGAGGTTGAAAGCCTTCCTCCTCGAAACCAATGAAAGAGAAGGGCGAGGACATCTTGTACTCATCTCGCAGGCATTGGTTATCTCTCCGTCATCTGAGATGAAATCTCTCCATGAAAGGATGAGACTTTCCTGGCGGAAGTGCTGCAGGTCTTTGATATTCCGACGGCATTGGTGGTTTTCTGAAAAAGGCGTCTGGAATGTTGTTGGGAGACCCCTTCAGATACCTGATATTGCACTGCAGGATTACTTGGCAATCCCCGATAATTGCTGCTGCCGTTGGCATGCTGGCCATCAATGCCTCTTTTGTGAAGGCATGAATCAAAGACTGATGGTCCTTTTGCACCGTGATTTGTCATCCATTAATCATGTATCAGAAATAATGAATGGCACGGTGGACTGCCAATAATTCTCTGTTGAAGGTAGAATATTTGTGTACTGCTGGAGATAATTTCTAGTCGAAAAATGCTAAACTCAATTGATCCTTCATGGCGAAGAGTGCAGGTCTTGGGTGGTGATTAACATGGCCATATTAAACACTCCCACTCCCGTTGTATGGTATATCAAGGCAGCGTAAGTTAAGGTAGTAGAAATATAATTGGTTTATGATTACTCTTTTTTTTATTTATTAAATGATCTCGTAATTTTCTAGCTTTTCGTAACAGTAACCTTTTTTTTTTTGGAAATAAATTATTTAAATCTTATAATATAACAAATCTCTCACACATGTGGTGTCGAGACAGAAAATTATGTAACCAACATCCATTAGCCTTGAAGCCAGTAGTTCCAAGGTGTGAGGTGAAGCATGAGGCTTCGCTTTGTATATTTCTATTTATGCTTCACCAACAGACGGTCTTGTTTCTTTTGAATTCAACTCAATTCAAGTCTTAAACTTATGAGATTTTCAACCTCTTAATGAGACATTTTTCTTGCCTGAAAATAGCATACTCATTTCATACTCTTGTTTTTGTATGATCAACTTGGAGTTTTTACAAAACTTCTAAATTTAGCTGTAGGCTAACATTCGATATCACGAATGTCTAATGGTAACATTTATGATTGAGGTGTCCGATGTGGTAACGTCCCTGATGGTGAACGCTAGACTGGGAATCGAGTCCATCTCAGACTCGTTAGTTGCTTTGGTCACTACAACCTCACCATCCTTGTGAGCTAAGGATGGGGTGTTTGGGGGAGCCTATAGGTCTATCTGCTGAGTCATCAGAAGCCATTGCCTGACCCTCCTTAGTCTTAGCTTGAGTGGAGAGGGGGCTTGGGCGCTGATCATATATATATATATATATATATATATATATATATATATATATATATATATATATATATGGTCAGTCACTAGGGCATTGTCCTGCTTGATAGGACAATGGCCTGTCCCTTGCCCCTGCCATTCATGAGCGGCCTTTAAACAGGCCAAATTCTAAGCTTCAAAGTCTTTATTATGATCAGGACTGAAATAACCATTAAGCTAAATAAATACATGCTTAGGGCATCAAGGGAAGGGGGCACCACAAAAATAGTAAATAGTTAACTGAGCAAAAGAAATTACTTTGAATTTGTTTAAATGCTATTCGTAGTTAATATATAGTCAGAAAAATAAAGTATCCGTGCTGTCATATTGACGTCATATAATTCCGATAATTATTAGAACTCTTGCACAATTGTTGACAAACTTAAAATAGATGAGAAGGGGAGAGATATACAAAGAAATATCACAGATATTCACTTCTTTTCACAGTGATGTACCACATAATGTCACTTCAGTGACTTCATTATCTCTTGAAATTGAAAGGTGATCTCCAGAAGAATTAAGTGTAAAAAAAAAAGAAAATATAGAAATATAGAAATTCTATAGAATAATGGCAGAAGGTGTACGTAATGACTTTCGTATATTTTAACATTAACGGTAACAAATTGATCTAAGGGCGTACATTTTCTCATTTGGAAGTATACTAAGAATCCTATCAGAACAATTATGCAACAAGGCAGGCTGGATTATCTAAGGTTAATTTTGAGATCATGATAACAGCCTTTCCTATGTGGTTTATTGCTGCTTATATAATGAATGACATTTATATATATAGGCATTAAATTCTTTGATGCTTATGGGCCTTAATCAGACTCCGGTTATGACTTGCTTTATCATTCTTTTAACGCTTGTAGCTTTCTATAATAAGGCAAAGTATCAAATGAATAAATTATTCAGAGTGAAAATTGAAAGATTGGAAAGAATTTATTCTGAAGTTCAGACTCAGACTGCCTTTGTCCAAGGCCAGTTGAAATTCATCTAATGCATACCCGAGTTCCTAAGCATATTTGGTTCCACTTCCAGAGATTTTCTGCTTTGGAAGTTCGACTATGAAACGTTCAAAGGTTTAGTGTATGTTGGCAGCGACCGACAGATGTCAAAGGCTGCTTATCAATATGCCACCTTGGTAGTAGATCGCCCAGCTCCCTTCTCCCCCCTTTGCCAGTCTCCACACTCAATATCAATCCATCATGATCCTGTTGTTTCTATGAGCACACGTTCGCATATTCAAGGTTACAGTTTATTCCTGAAATCTGTATTTTCATTAGTGTATATTTTGTGTAGCTGTAGCGCGGAAATGTTGGTAGGTTATTTTTTTTTCTGGCAGACTAATTTTATAATAGTTACACACAGTATGTAATAGAAATCATATTATTAATAGCGACTGGATGAAAATATTTATTTCAGAATAACACATTCTCTCTCTCTCTCTCTCTCTCTCTCTCTCTCTCTCTCTCTCTCTCTCTCTCTCTCTCTCTCTCTCTCTCTCTCACTTGTTGAGTGATTTAAATTAGTCTCCCCTATCAATGGTTATGCATTGGGGAAGTCTGTGTTTGCTGACCCAATTGATTAGAGTTTTTGCTCAGCTTTCCTCTGTCTGCTGTTTTACAGGTGTTGCCTTGTGCCATCTGGTATTCAGGTTGATGATGGTGAAAAGGTATCAATCTCCCTTGGAGAATGGTAGGGGTCACACAATGTCAACATGAATATAAGTGAGACAGTGATCGGTTGTCTTGAATTCTTCTATCCTGGATTTTGTGTTCCTTGTGATCTTTAATGTCTGATAGGGAAGACATTTGTCAGCCCATTTTTTTATGTCTGACTTCAAATGTATTTCATAGTAAGGATGTGGGAGGTGGGATAGCCTGAAGGTTGTGATAATTTATGGGCGAGGTTGAAAGCCTTCCTCCTCGAAACCAATGAAAGAGAAGGGCGAGGACATCTTGTACTCATCTCGCAGGCATTGGTTATCTCTCCGTCATCTGAGATGAAATCTCTCCATGAAAGGATGAGACTTTCCTGGCGGAAGTGCTGCAGGTCTTTGATATTCCGACGGCATTGGTGGTTTTCTGAAAAAGGCGTCTGGAATGTTGTTGGGAGACCCCTTCAGATACCTGATATTGCACTGCAGGATTACTTGGCAATCCCCGATAATTGCTGCTGCCGTTGGCATGCTGGCCATCAATGCCTCTTTTGTGAAGGCATGAATCAAAGACTGATGGTCCTTTTGCACCGTGATTTGTCATCCATTAATCATGTATCAGAAATAATGAATGGCACGGTGGACTGCCAATAATTCTCTGTTGAAGGTAGAATATTTGTGTACTGCTGGAGATAATTTCTAGTCGAAAAATGCTAAACTCAATTGATCCTTCATGGCGAAGAGTGCAGGTCTTGGGTGGTGATTAACATGGCCATATTAAACACTCCCACTCCCGTTGTATGGTATATCAAGGCAGCGTAAGTTAAGGTAGTAGAAATATAATTGGTTTATGATTACTCTTTTTTTTATTTATTAAATGATCTCGTAATTTTCTAGCTTTTCGTAACAGTAACCTTTTTTTTTTTGGAAATAAATTATTTAAATCTTATAATATAACAAATCTCTCACACATGTGGTGTCGAGACAGAAAATTATGTAACCAACATCCATTAGCCTTGAAGCCAGTAGTTCCAAGGTGTGAGGTGAAGCATGAGGCTTCGCTTTGTATATTTCTATTTATGCTTCACCAACAGACGGTCTTGTTTCTTTTGAATTCAACTCAATTCAAGTCTTAAACTTATGAGATTTTCAACCTCTTAATGAGACATTTTTCTTGCCTGAAAATAGCATACTCATTTCATACTCTTGTTTTTGTATGATCAACTTGGAGTTTTTACAAAACTTCTAAATTTAGCTGTAGGCTAACATTCGATATCACGAATGTCTAATGGTAACATTTATGATTGAGGTGTCCGATGTGGTAACGTCCCTGATGGTGAACGCTAGACTGGGAATCGAGTCCATCTCAGACTCGTTAGTTGCTTTGGTCACTACAACCTCACCATCCTTGTGAGCTAAGGATGGGGTGTTTGGGGGAGCCTATAGGTCTATCTGCTGAGTCATCAGAAGCCATTGCCTGACCCTCCTTAGTCTTAGCTTGAGTGGAGAGGGGGCTTGGGCGCTGATCATATATATATATATATATATATATATATATATATATATATATATATATATATATATATATGGTCAGTCACTAGGGCATTGTCCTGCTTGATAGGACAATGGCCTGTCCCTTGCCCCTGCCATTCATGAGCGGCCTTTAAACAGGCCAAATTCTAAGCTTCAAAGTCTTTATTATG
>NC_090725.1:210791497-210843997 GCF_036898095.1 Palaemon carinicauda | reverse complement strand
AGAGAGAGAGAGAGAGAGAGAGAGAGAGAGAGAGAGAGAGAGTTTCCGAATTACCTCAATCATTAGACCTTACTACACGCATCATAAAGTATTTGCTTTTAAGTACTTACCTGGAATGTACATAGCCCAATTCATACTCAAAATCCCCAAAAATAAGGTCAGTTGTAATGTAAGCAGATGTACACACATTACAACTTCCTGTTTTCCTATTCTTGGCGTAATAATCTAAGCGACCAATTATGTACTTTGTAATAATATGATTTTCAACTGATTTGTTTTTAACTATAGAAAGTTACAGTAACTTTCAATTCTTTAATTAAAGATCGGGTTATTCTTTCGCTTTTCCGCTTTGATGTGAAAAGTTATGCGGAGCGGTCGGATGTGCATTGAAGCTAGTATGATAAATTCCTTAAAATCCAATCAAGACGTGTCTGTAAATACGATGTATGCCTGATCACGTATTGTATTTCCCTTATTTACCTAGTATTCCCTTCAATGGACTAATTACCTTGTCTTATTTTTACATATCAATACACTATATCATTTTTCCAAGAGTGGTGCAATAACTTATTTCAATTCATACCCTTCTATGAGTTTGACAAAAATTATGATAAACTCCTCAGATGTCTTGGCATCCCAGCTTGGTGCCTTGCCATGCCTGACGACGGAGTGAATGTTGATATTCTTTTTAAAATCGTCAAAAAGTAATTTACAAGAAACAGCATCAATCAGCAGAAGAAATACAAGACTCAATACAAAGTCTCCCAAGTATCTCCAAAATCCACAAGGACCAAACTTCAGCATTAGAAAATACTATGTCAGTAGCCAAGAAGCCCAGAAAACAAAAATTAAAGGGAAAAAAATAAATTAGTTTACTATGTTAATTTTAAAACAATAAGAAAATTTTTCATTTATATAAAGAGAATTGTGGTCAAACCACGCTTTACATTATTCTTACTGATACTTAACTTTACAAACTATTCCCAAACATGGTTAGCTAGCTAACTGCCATTAATGAGGCCACCATTCTTCTTCCACCCGCCTTCATATCAACTAAAAATTATCAAACCATCCCCAACTACCCTTGATGACTTGTCCGTTGATGCTCACTTGGAGTCACTCCGTCTGCTGCACCAAATCCCCATAAATGTCTCGTACCTTCTCACAGATGATGCTCTCTCAGCCACAGTATCTCCAGCAAGTTGTTTCTCCGTCAACCACATCAACACCAACTTCTCCATCTCTTTGTGGACTGAGGTCCGGAACTTTGAAATAATATCATTGACCCCAGTTGGCGTTAGGGTTTTTATTAACACCTGCTTCAAAATCATCCATATCGTAGAACTGTAAAAATCGTGTTACCTCACCATAAATTGGCCGACAACACGCAACACTCGCCTATGTTTCTCAATGATTCTGTGCTTTATATCCAATGACATCATCATTCTCTCCTCCTCAACACTGATCTTGGCGCTCAGTTTCTTTGAACCCATAGTTGAAACTAAGGACCTTGAAATAAATAACATAAATATTCCAAAATAAATAGAATACGAAAGCAAAGCAACAGCAGTACGATAGTCATGTTGACACGGTAAAACTTAATTCAAGGTATCTAAAGATATATAACTTTTGGGACGGGAACGTAGAATTACGCATTTCTGGGTAAAGACGGGGTAACATAACTTTAAATTGACTAAGTCTGACTTTCTTCTCTGTAGTAAAGTGAGTTAAACTCTCACTAGACTAAAAAAATGGCGAAAATTTTCAAAGGATAGACCATTCAATTTAGTGAGATGATGATGAATATCTTGAAAGAGCTGAATTTCCCAGTGATAGAGATTTTGATAAGGGTAGTGACCTGAATGATAGTGATGAAGAGGAAATCGACCTCAGTGATTTAGCCAACAGGCAAGAAACGCGTGTTGATGCTGATTCAGGAGATGAACGAAGTGACTGCGAAAATGAAGGCAACCAAACGGAATAGCGTTGGGAAACTCCGAGCAACTATGCACCAGATTAATCTATTTTGGAATAGCCTTTACTCTGGGACCATTCAAAGCCGTAAAATAAGTGAGAATAGTAAAAGTAGTGATTAGTTTATACTATTTTTCTATGTACCGCTCGAAGGGATGAGAAGCCACAAGCGAAGGGTCAGTGGAAGTCCACAGATATCAAGAAAATTTATTTGTTTGTAGCTTTATCAATTCTAATGGCATTAATTTATAAAAGGAACATAAAGGCTATTGGAGTAACTGTCCTTTGACCAAAACATTAAAATTTACAAATACATTGCCAAAACAGTTATTTCTATATTTTGTGAATGCTACATTTTTTCAGATAGTGACGTAGATATAGTGATTAGATTACCTATCTGAAAAATAAATTTAAGAAATTTTCTAATCCATTCCATAAACGTGTAATTGACAAATCACTTTTACTATTAATAGTAAGATTATCTTTCAAAACTTCGAAGCGAAGTAGATTTGTGTGATATTGTTAAGTATTATGTGATTGCGAAAAAGGTTTATCATTTTAGATATTTTGAGGCAACAGAATTGTAGCGCAAAAGTTTGGCATATCCGAAGGGGTCATAAAGAAGCTAATGTATGATTATTTAGGTAAGGGGCAAATTCTTTATACAGTTGGTATACAAGATTTGAAAATAAAATAGATAAAGGAGAAAAACAGTTGTCTCGAACAATATCATGGCTCTGAAATGGTGTAATGGACTGAAGGTTTGCATGCTTACCAATGTAACTCAGGATATGTTTAGTATTACAGAAAAAAATAAGTCATAGAATTCATGAAAACTAAAATAAACCGAAAAAACACTTTGAGAATGCAGACCTCCGCCACGGCAGCTTATTTCTCGAAACCAGCTTACCTTCCCCACATTCAGTTTAGACCCTAAGCACATTTGAAGTATGTGTGACAACCATGTGCTAACTTGGGGTAAAGGTTAGGGTTAATTCAGTCAACCTTTTACTCGACCTTGTCCTTGACCTTTGACTCAGGACTTTCAAAATTTAATCACTTTTACGTCTCAAGACAAAAATTGACCCCTGGAAGTTACACTATTCTGAGTAAAATTGTTACCATGAAGTTCACAAACAAACTAACAGACAAACAAGGGCGAAAAAATAACTTCTTCCCAACTTTGTTTGCGGAGGTAGCCAAAAGTTGATTGATTACATAGATCACGTGAGGCTTGTCGATAAATGCAACATGGAAATTAGATTTACTGAAACAACATGAATAAACAAAGAGGTAGAAGAGAGTTGGTAATGTTAGCAGCTCTTCTAGGGGAAGGACCCTCCAAAATCAAACCAGTGTTCTCTAGTCTCTGCCAGTGCCATAGCCTTTGTATTATGGTCTTCCACTGTCTTGGGTTAGAGTTCTCTTGCTTGAGGGCACACTCGGGCACGCTCTTCTATCTTATTTCTCTTCCTCTCGTTTTGTTAAAAGTTTTTATAGTTTAAATAGGAAATATATATATTTTAATGTTACTGATCTTAAAATATTATATTTTTCCTTGTTTCCTTTCCTCACTGGGCTATTTTCCTTGTTGGAGCCCCTGGGCTTATAGCATCCTACTTTTTCCACTAGGATTGTAGCTTAGCAAGTAATAACATTAATACTAATAATAATGGGTAAATGTATTTCTGATAGCTCTAGCCCGGCATATTACCGATCAATTTCCATCTCTCATATTATCTAAAGTTTTTGAACACCTTTTGGCAAAACATCCATATAAGTATGCTGAAAGTAATCATCTGTTCCCTAATTGACAGTTTAGCTTTTGCAAAGGTCTTGGAACATGCGATGCACTTCTTACAAATTTCAATGCTGTACAGAATTTCCTCGATTGTGACCAGGAAGTTCATATGATTCACCATGATTTTAGTGCTGCCATTGACCGTCCTAATCATGATGCCCTTGTTTTCAAACTTAAACAGATGGGAGCAGGTGGTTGTTTTCTTGACATCGTTATTGAATTATTAAGTAATAGATTGCAGAGAGTAGTAACTGTTGTTAATGGTGTCCATGATGACTATAGTAACATAATATCTGGTGTTCCTCAATTTCATACTATATACGCATATGTAGTTTGGCCTAGAAAGCAAGCTTGTTGCATCTGCAGATGATGATACTCTTTTTGCATCAATTCCATCTAATGAATGTTGATCTGGGGTTGCTGAATCCATTAATAGATATCTAGATAAAATTAGTACATGGTGCAAATTATGGGCATGAAGTTAAACCATAATAAAACTCAAAGTATGATTGTAAGTAAGTCTTACAATCATACTTTCCAAAGTCTTTGCATTGTCCATGTCTCTTTATTTATATATTTATATACAATTCATTTAAAATTCTGCGTGGTTCTTGATTGCAAATTTACTTTTGGGAAGCACATTCGCCCTGTTTCTACTTCAGTTACACACAAAAAATTACTTATTGAGAAAGTCATTTAAGATATTTGGCGATCAATCTATCATGAAGAAATATTTTAATTCTTTCAACCGACTTTGTTTTGAGTACTGTTCTCCTGTCTGGTCTTCAGATGTTGGCCCTCATGAGGGCCTCATATTAATTTGTTGGTTAGAAACTTAGTCTATTAAATTCCTTATTCCTGATACTGATGCTAATCTCTGGCACCGTTGCTCACATAGTTCTTTATGCATGATGCATAAAATTTTTGAAAATTCAGATCATGCATTGCATTCAGATCTTCCCAGACGGTAACACCCTGTATGTAGCACAAGGTATGCATCCAGTTAATTATAACTGTCAGGTCATGCCTTCTCCATTATACGGCACGATGTTACTCAGTATTCTTTAAGTTTTGCTCCAGCTGTGACCCGATTGTGCAATGATCTTCCAAATCAGGCAGTTGAGTAGGTGGAACTTCAAAAAGTTCAAACTTACAGCGAATGTTTTTATGTAGAAGAATCTGACACAAGTCTCCCTTTATACTTTATATATGACAGATCTATTTTGATGTTGTTACTGTTCTTAAATGTTGTATATTAATTGTTCTTTGCTTCTATTTTAGTTTATTTATTTCCTTATTTCCTTTCCTTGCTGGGCAATTGTTCCCTGTTGGAGCCCTTGGGCTTATAGCATCCTGCCTTTCCTTTTAGGGTTGTAGCTTAGCTAATAATAATAATAATAATAATAATAATAATAATAATAATAATGACTGACCTATTTTAACCTTTTCACTGATCTTGAAATATTTAAGATGTTTTATTCATTATTTATATATGACAAATTTGGGTGGTGTTCACACCACGGAATTATGAATTTTAGTATTTTTGCATTTGTTATCTTAAGCTAAATATTCTTATGTTCAATTGGTGAATTCAATGCATAAGCTTAAGTGAAATTGTATATTTGATGGGAACTTTTCGATGCACAGTGATTTGACCTTTTATTGTAATACAATATTTCATTTATTTCAAGATGAAAAGATATATGTTTTGTTACTATTTATAATTCTGCACGGAAACGTACGGTTAAGTTTTTTTAACACAAATAATTTTGCACGGAATTGTACGACAGTGTTTCAAGTTTTTGTCTTTGATATACATTATACCACAAGAATAATACGATTGTGTAACATGATTTTTTTTAAATATGTTACTTTGCACGGAATTATCGGCTTTACTACAATCTTAGCAGAGGTGGTCAGTGTGCTCACTTCATAGGGAAAAAAAAAAAATCCAGAGAATTCCGTAGGACTTACTTCTGACCTTATAGATACATTACGAATCTGTAATCCCTGGGATTCCCTTCTCCTCGTGTTAGTATGTGTCCTCAAAAGTAATTCCGAAGTCAAGGGATATCTCGTCGCCTGAGATTTAGTTTGATTGCGGTGGCCTATTGGAAACGTCTCTGCCTAGCGATCGTCGAACTGGGGTTCGAGTCACACTCAAGCTCGATAGTTTCTTGTTGAGTGAGCTAAGGATGAGGGGTATGGGAGAACCTATAGGTCTTCCTGATGAGTCATCAACAGCCATTACCTGGTCCTAGATTGAGTGGAGATGGGGTTTGGGCGCTGATCATGTGTAAATGGTCGGTCTCTGGGGCATTGTTACTGTACCTTTGCCTCTACCATTCATGAGTGGCCTTTAAACCTTTAAACTGTGTATTCTAGTATCACCCTGGGGCTAATCAATATATTCAGTTTATAAACAAAGACAATCACTTCCTAATCTTCAAAACCTCCTTGAATTTTGTCAGACGCATAACGAGAGAAACGTCAATTATAATCAATATTCATAGACTGCAGGCGCTAAACAATTCCTCGGTGTTTGAATATTCTATCATTCCTAAATCACTCGCTTCATTTCCAATTTACATACCCATCTGCGAAAATATTTACATAACCCTCTGGTGAAATATTTACATAGCCATCTGCAAAAGTCTTCCCTTATTTTAGGTTAATATGAAGCCAAATCTTAAATCCTTTTCTATGAAATGCCATTAGACGGGGAAGAATAATTGAGTACAATAAAAAAAAACATCCAAATCCTAACTTCAACATTATTTAGTCTTCCTTTTCCATGAATTCAATATCATTTGCCGCATAACCCCACACACAAGCAGATGCATACACAGAGGCAGGAACACAACCGCATATACACACTAACGTGCATGCATAATCTTACATATCGTTTTTACAATTATCCAGTGCATACTAGTAAAATTTTTAACCATTTTCAAAGAATATGGCTGAGCACCCTTTACCCAATACCCTGTTTACTATTTGTAATTTCTTTCCTTTGTTTGCCTATCGAATACACCAATAAAAAAGACGTACAGGATCTTTACAGAACAAATGTCCAGGGTAAACAGACTTTCCACCACGCTTGCATGACTCATTTTCCCCACTAAGTATACTTGGGCAAAGCCTTCAAGGGAATGTCGGCTGACACTTCAGTGACCTTCTGGAAGCCCGGCTAATCATCAGTAATCACTTTTTCATGTAAATACGGTATGCATGTGGTTTGTGAAGTCCTCAAAAGTTCTTATATACCTACTGACTACACACACACATACACACACTCTCTCTCTCTCTCTCTCTCTCTCTCTCTCTCTCTCTCTCTCTCTCTATTTACGTGTATATATGTATGAATGTATACATACAGTAGGCAGATTCTGTATACCTCTACACACACATATAAATAAATGAATATATACATATATTTATATATATATATATATATATATATATATATATATATGTATATATATATATTCTTACGAAATTGGTCTTATGTAAGGTAAATATTTTATTCATGTATTTCATTTGTGTATTTAAGAGATATATAGCCAACTCGTAAGGTGGGTCTCACTCATGTAGGTTTGAGTAAGGTATGTAAATTACATAAGACTTTCGTCATTAATTTAATTGTGATTTTCATTCAAATCAGTATATTCAAATTTACGTTATCTTTAAGAATTAACTTTGTATTTCACATATTTTGTTACGAAGTCTTATGTAACCTCATCTAGGTATGCTGTACGAACCACACGAGGTATGAATACGAGAGATTACGCAATTCTTATATTTACCATGTGGTTAGAAAGTACATGAAATTTCTCGAAATAGATTTACTCTTTTTTTTTAATGTTTCAAGGAGTAGGTGGGCAGAGTTAGCTGAGAGACGGTTGCCTTGCAAGCAAGGTTAGTTTCCATTTGATTTACTTAGTTGGCAGCTTTGGAGCTGTAAGCAATGCCCTCTGACCTCTAGAAGGATCTAGAATAAGTAAGTCAATATATAGAAACCCCAGGAATACATAAGCAGCAGAAGAGATCCAGCCAGTCCCTATGAAAGAGCCAAGTTTGCCCTCTCCCTGTCAAGTGCATCAAGTGTGTGCCATCTCAAACGTGATTAACGATTTCTATCCAATATATATTGCGTGTAGTGTGTTCAAATGTTGACAGGTCCATTGAATGATACTTCAAGTGTATTGTGTTAAAGTAAGTACTAGTTTAACATGAAGTTTTGTAACTGGCCCTGTGAGTTTAGGCTATACAGTGAAGTGTATTTATTTTGGCTTAACTTTTCGGAAATTCCATTTAGTGTTTAGTCATGAGTGTTAATAATAATAATAATAATAATAATAATAATAATAATAAGTGTTAACTATTTTCATTTAATATCAAAATCAAATATTTTTAAAAATCAATTCCCAATGAAACAAGTGATTGTATAATTTTCATAAAGTAATATTTTCTTGTCTCAGTCTAAGGTTTTGTTCAGATTTAATATTTCGAGGGATTTATTTTCGGTGTTAATTCTTTCAAAGTGTTGTAACTTTTTATAGAATATATTTATTTTTGTAAAGAATGTATTATTTCGATCACCAATATTTCATAATAGTGCTTGCTTGTATCCCTGACTGAGAATTAAAGTAAGAGGTTGTTTTTTAATAGTTCAAGTAAAATAATTACCCAGTTTTGTTTCGGGTGTATGCAAGAGACCTTTGGATATTCAGTGTTTTTATATGTTGCCGTATGGGAGCTGCATAATTTTCTCAGAGCTCGGGTATTAATTTTCCTGTATAACAGACTTATGTAATATAAACAGGTGAGTTTGGAACGCAAGAGTTTATGTAATTCTCCAGCCATAATAATAATATATATATATATATATATATATATATATATATATATACATAAATATATATATATACATATATATATACATATATATATATATATATATATATATATATATATATATATATATATATATATATACACACATATATATATTGTGACGTAATTGTGCAGATTACGATCTTTAAAGAAAGCATCAATCGGACTCTTCACATGACACAGTGACTTCGTGTCAATCCAGAGCGACTAATTGACACTCAAAATTCTTGTATATGACTGAACCTGTTAATATTATTAACGGTTCAAAAACACCCGAGCTCAATCATTTATTTTGGAGCTGCACCTCGTTGGAATAGTTTTAATTCGTGTAGGAACAATTTGGTTTCAACCTTAATCTAACTCACGGACAAAAGAAACTCTGTTGTAATAATCGAAATACAATAGTTTAATTTTAAGTCAAACAAAAAAAAAAGGGAAATGATCGTAAACCTCTTAAGGAGATAACTTACAATTGACAAATAAAGCAAAATGTGTTTTCGAATTTATGGTTAATAAATCGAGAAATGATTACAGTAAAAAAAAAACGAAAAGACAAAACTAAGCTTAATTCTCTCTAGCAATCCAAATACATTCAGATGCACAAATAACAATAAAAGAAAGAAGGTATCACTTAATTTCTATTTTCCGAAATCACTCAGTAAAATAAACTGCAGAACACAAATGTCAAATGAATAATTATGGTAAGAAAAGTGCACGGGTGATCCCGTAAACAAATGAAAATAATGTTGGCAATCTGTCTATGTACCCCCGACAACAAAAGAAAAAACCCTCACTTCGCACTTCAATTTTTATACAACAAAAAAAAAAGAAACTGTTATTACTTGACATAAGAAAACTTGTAACATAAAACAAGAAAAAACAAAATGATGTTGGTTGCGAAGAGGGTATCACATTATTACGAGAAACTAATCCCCACAATTATCCCTCAGCTTCACTCCCTTGGAATTCCCATCCATGCAACCCTTTTCAACTTTTGGCACTTATTTATTCTCCCTCGCACAGGTGTCAGTACTTATCTTAAAAAAACTTCGGCACATCAAGTGTTCTTTGGGACGTCAACGCAGATGGTTCCTTTCTTCGTCTTGAGGGTGTTCTTTGACTCAGACGGAGTTCGAGCCTCTTGGAGGTTTCAGGGGGGAGAGCCTGTCCTGGGGGACGCAGGCACTGGCTGCTGGGAAGAGTTGTTTCTTGTATGGCCTCCGGACTGGAACTGGTTTCTTCTACCCTCACAGCCTTAGGCTCCGCAGTGAAGATTTTTTTGGGCCATCCCCTTTTCTCTTGATTGGGTAATCTTGACTTCCAAGGGCAGTCTTCATCTTTTGAGGGCCAATGGCATCTTGTGACCCCTCCTTATTTTTCCGCGTGTTGGCCAATCATGACCAGGGGTCTTCTTCTTTGTGGACTTCGATGCCCCGGTCTATGAGAACCTTTATTCTCACATCTGGCGTATCTCTGTGGCTGACCTGGGAAGAGGTGTGAATTAAGCGCCTGACAAGTTAATGGCCAAGGAGGTCTCTGTAACGCAATCCAGACCTCCTTTGTTAGTTGAGGCTTGTTCTTAAGTTACATAGACGAGGAAATCCATGAGAGCAAGCTGTTTACCAAGAAAAACAAACTAAAAGAATTATGACTGTTAAGTTGTCCTTTGGAGGGTAGAACTCCCTCGCACAGGACTTCACACTTCCCCCCTTAAAAAAAAAGATTTCCTGCTCAATGAAAAGGAAATCGTCTCCCATCTAATCTGTAACTGAACTCACAGCTTGGCTCTCACGAAAAAAAAGGTGAAATTACAACTAACAAACAAAAAAAACTGGAAGCAAAAAAAAATAATCAAATGACAGTTATAACTATTCCCAAATTACTTTCATACGCCCCAACTCTAATTCATCCTTGAAAGACAGTCTGCTAGAATGTTCTGAGTCCCTGGAATATGCAAAATGTTCAAATTTACTTCTTGTAGCCGTAGACTCCATTTGAGTAGTCTGCGGTTCTTGTTTTTCATTGCATGCAAGAATGTTAAGGGATTGTGATCTGTAAAGATGTTAGTGGGCAATGAATTAGATTGAAGGTAAATACAGAAATGTTCTACGGCAAGTACTAAAGCCAATAGCTCCTTTTCTACAGTGGCATAGTTCTTTTCATGCCGGTTAAATTTCTTAGAGAAGTATGCCACAGGGTGTTTCATGTTTTGATCATCTTCCTGCAATAAGACTGCACCAGCCCCATGATCACTGGCATCTACTGCTACTTCAAATTCTCTGTCAAAATCTGGTGCTTTCAGCACCGGTGATAGACTTAGCAACCTCTTCAGGGAGTCAAATGCGTCTTGACAATGGTTAGACCAAACATACTTGTTATTCTTCTTGAGAAGATTAGTGAGAGGCAAAGCAATGGTAGAGTAGTTCTCACAGAACTTTCTGTAATAGCCGGTCATTCCCAAGAACCGACGCAATGCTCGGCGGCTTTGCGGGACTGGAAATTGTTGAATGCTCTCAACCTTTGCCTGTACTGGGCGAACAGATCCTCGACCTACTATATGACCCAAGTAGGTGACTGTCGCCTGTCCAAAGTCACACTTGGAGAGGTTGATTGTCAAGTTGGCCTCTGCTAAACTCTGGAAAAGGGCTTTTAGTCTCTTCAGGTGTTCTTTCCAAGAGTCACTGTAGATAACAATGTCATCCATATATGCGACAACACCTTCTATGTCCTGTACCAGACTGTTGATCATCCGCTGGAATGTCGCAGGAGCATTTCTCATCCCAAAGGGCATCACATTATATTCAAATAATCCTTGAGGTGTTACAAAAGCTGAAACCCTTTTGGCTCTCTCAGTGAGCGGAACACACCAATATCCCTTCAACAAATCACACTTGGTGATATATCTAGCATTCCCGATGGTATCCACGCAGTCATCAATACGTGGCAAGGGAAAAGAATCTGGCTTTGTGACGTTGTTCACCTTCCTATAGTCAGTACAGAATCTGACTCCACCATCAGGCTTTTCCACTAACACACACGGTGAACTCCATTGTGAGGAACTCTTCCTAATAATCCCATGCTCGAGCATGTAATCAATTTCTTTCCCAAGCAGTTCTCTCTTCTTTGGTGATACTCTGTACGCGTGTTGACGGACTGGGCGTGCATCTCCCACGTCCACATCATGCTCCATTACATTTGTCCGGCTGGGAACATCAGGAAACAGCACTGCGTACTCTTCCACTAAAGCTTGGACATCCTCTTGCTGCTGGGGAGCTAGGTGAGAGACCTTGGTCTTGAAGTCTCTGAGAACCTCCGAATTCTTAAGTCGGGCTTCGAGTGGCATGCCCTTGAAACTGGTTTTTTCCTCTTCTTCCCCAGAAGTATCCTGTTCTTCCTCCTCTTCTTCACCTTGAGGGTTCTGTTCTTCCTCCTCTTCTGTTTGCTGTACCTGTCTCCTTATTACTGATACATGAACAGGCCCAGTGACTGGTGATGGGTTTTGGGCAGTGGCATTACCACTGGTATTCCGAACAACATATGGTTTCATCATGTTGACGTGACACACCTGGTGTTCCTTTCTTCGGTCCGGTGTCCCTACCACATAATCCAATTCGCTGAGCTTCTTCACGACCTATATGGCCCCTGGTACTTGGCCGCTAAGGGACTACCAGGCACAGGTAGAAAGATGAGCACATCATCTCTCACTTGGAATTGTCGTGCTTCTGTCCTGTTTGCTTGGTCATACCAGGCTTTCATTTTTTCTTGAGACTTCTTCATTTCTTCATGAGCCAATTGGCAGACCTCGTGCAAGCGTTGTCGGAACTTCACCACATAGTCTAGCACATTAGTATTTTGTTCCTCATGGGTCCATATCTCCCTCAAAAGTTTGAGAGGTCCACGCACTTGATGTCCAAAGACCAGCTGGAAGGGGGAAAACCCCAGAGATTCTTGCCATGAATCTCGGATAGCAAACAACAAGAACGGCACGCCTGTGTCCCAATCTCGTGTTTTCTGGTCTTCACAGTATGCACGTAATGCATTTTTGAGCGTGCCATGAAACCTTTCCAAAGCACCTTGAGACTGTGGGTGATAAGCAGAGGACATTATGTGCTGCACTCCTAACTCCTTAAGGGTGCCTTCAAAGATTTTCGACATGAAGACACTACCTCTGTCAGTTTGAATAACCTTTGGTAACCCGAATGTGGTCACGAACTGTACCAGAGCCCGCGACACATTGGGACTCGTCGCTGTCCGCAACGGGTACGCTTCAGGGAAGCGCGTCGACGCACACATTAGCGTCAACAAATGGGTGTTTCCCTTCTTTGTCTTTGGCAGAGGTCCGACAATGTCCATGATGATCTTGGAGAAGGGTTCTTCCACCACGGGGATGGGTTGCAATGGTGCCTTTCGATGATTTGGATCCTTTTTACCTATCACTTGGCACGAGTGACAACTACAGCAATATTCTGCAACTCCTCTGTTCAAATTTGGCCAATAAAATTCCCGGGAAATTTTCTCACGCGTTTTGCGTACTCCTAAATGTCCTCCCATTGGTTGTTCATGAGCCAACCTTAAAATCTCCTCTCGATACTGTGGTGGCACTACCACCTGATATAGAATGGTCCATTCAGCATCAGCAGGCACTTTCTTAGGCCGCCATTTGTGCATTAGGACATCATCCTTTAAATAGTAACCAGAGGGTTCAGCCTCGAGTTCGCTCAGGGATCCAGCTTCATCCCTTATCCTTGCAAGTTCTGAGTCTTGTTTCTGAGCCTCAATGAGCGACTCCCTCGAGTATTCTGAACGTAACAAACCAGGCTGCACCACTCTCCTGAGCATTTGGGGAAAAGTACCCACAAGCACTCCGGTAGGAACATTATCTCTGTCCTTTTTCTGTTGAGTGGTACTAGCACGGGTAATAGCACATGCTGGATATTCATTTTGTTCAATCTTCACCTCCCCTTCATTCTTGTCAGCATGAATTTGACATGATGCTGTGCAACATCGTTGTCCAGCTATGTCATTTCCTAACAATAACTGTACCCCTTGCATGGGTTCCTCATCCACCAAAGCAACTGGAAATGTACCGGAAATAAAAGAAGAGCTTAAAGTCACTGCATATAAGGGCAATTCCTCTCTTCCCTTAATGTAGCGAACCATGACACTTTCTCCCAAGGTGGACGATTCATCGAAGGGTAAGACTGCTCTGTGCAAGACAGTCTGCTCAGCTCCAGTATCACGCATAATCCTTATCTGTACAGGCTTGGTACCTTGGTCCTGCAGAGACACAGATCCTACATGAATGAAGGCTTCCTGTCCTTGCCTTATGGCCATATCTCTCTTCTTCATCATCCCTTGGCATGATGTCTGTCTTCTCATAACCTCATTAACATTAAGTGCTTGGTCGTCCCTCTTGTGATTTTGATTAGAGAACTTCTTTCCCCCTGGTCCATAATTTCCTTTGAGCCAGCAGCAGCTTACGTCATGTCCGAGTTTGTGACAATAGGAACACTGTCTTACTTGGGGAGCCGAAGGGTAGGCTCCATTGTTCTTACTTCCAGTGTTTTTAGCACTGCCATGTGTAGGGTTTCCGCCTACTCCTTTCTCTGATGGAGGATACGATGGTGCCGGCCCCCTGGGGCTCCAATTACCCCGAAATGGCCTGGAAGGCTGGTTTGGCTGAAATGAAGGAGGGCACCATCTTGAGCCAGAAGAGCCCCTGATCTTTTCCCTCAGTGTATACTCATCTGCCAGTATAGAAGCCTCATCAGGGTCAGTGATATGTCGATCTTCGATATATTGCCGAGTGGCTGGTGGCAACATTAGCAGAAACTGTTCTAATCCCATGAGCTCCATTATCCTGTCGAAAGTCTTGTTATTTCCAAGAGAGGCCTCCACCCACCTGTCACGGCTAATCTTCATTTGTCTCCAATATTCTGCATAGTTTTCTGATCCTTTCCTCAAGTTCCTGAATCGGACTCTTCACATGACACAGTGACTTCGTGTCAATCCAGAGCGACTAATTGACACTCAAAATTCTTGTATATGACTGAACCTGTTAATATTATTAACGGTTCAAAAACACCCGAGCTCAATCATTTATTTTGGAGCTGCACCTCGTTGGAATAGTTTTAATTCGTGTAGGAACAATTTGGTTTCAACCTTAATCTAACTCACGGACAAAAGAAACTCTGTTGTAATAATCGAAATACAATAGTTTAATTTTAAGTCAAACAAAAAAAAAAGGGAAATGATCGTAAACCTCTTAAGGAGATAACTTACAATTGACAAATAAAGCAAAATGTGTTTTCGAGTTTATGGTTAATAAATCGAGAAATGATTACAGTAAAAAAAAAAACGAAAAGACAAAACTAAGCTTAATTCTCTCTAGCAATCCAAATACATTCAGATGCACAAATAACAATAAAAGAAAGAAGGTATCACTTAATTTCTATTTTCCGAAATCACTCAGTAAAATAAACTGCAGAACACAAATGTCAAATGAATAATTATGGTAAGAAAAGTGCACGGGTGATCCCGTAAACAAATGAAAATAATGTTGGCAATCTGTCTATGTACCCCCGACAACAAAAGAAAAAACCCTCACTTCGCACTTCAATTTTTATACAACAAAAAAAAAAGAAACTGTTATTACTTGACATAAGAAAACTTGTAACATAAAACAAGAAAAAACAAAATGATGTTGGTTGCGAAGAGGGTATCACATTATTACGAGAAACTAATCCCCACAATTATCCCTCAGCTTCACTCCCTTGGAATTCCCATCCATGCAACCCTTTTCAACTTTTGGCACTTATTTATTCTCCCTCGCACAGGTGTCAGTACTTATCTTAAAAAAACTTCGGCACATCAAGTGTTCTTTGGGACGTCAACGCAGATGGTTCCTTTCTTCGTCTTGAGGGTGTTCTTTGACTCAGACGGAGTTCGAGCCTCTTGGAGGTTTCAGGGGGGAGAGCCTGTCCTGGGGGACGCAGGCACTGGCTGCTGGGAAGAGTTGTTTCTTGTATGGCCTCCGGACTGGAACTGGTTTCTTCTACCCTCACAGCCTTAGGCTCCGCAGTGAAGATTTTTTTGGGCCATCCCCTTTTCTCTTGATTGGGTAATCTTGACTTCCAAGGGCAGTCTTCATCTTTTGAGGGCCAATGGCATCTTGTGACCCCTCCTTATTTTTCCGCGTGTTGGCCAATCATGACCAGGGGTCTTCTTCTTTGTGGACTTCGATGCCCCGGTCTATGAGAACCTTTATTCTCACATCTGGCGTATCTCTGTGGCTGACCTGGGAAGAGGTGTGAATTAAGCGCCTGACAAGTTAATGGCCAAGGAGGTCTCTGTAACGCAATCCAGACCTCCTTTGTTAGTTGAGGCTTGTTCTTAAGTTACATAGACGAGGAAATCCATGAGAGCAAGCTGTTCACCAAGAAAAACAAACTAAAAGAATTATGACTGTTAAGTTGTCCTTTGGAGGGTAGAACTCCCTCGCACAGGACTTCACAATATATATATATATATATATATATATATATATATATATATATATATATATATATATATATATACTTACACACACATATATATACATACATACATCTGTGTAATATTGTGTATAGTTGATGGATAGACAGGCAGAACTAGGAAAGGCAGGTTTGTATGTCAGAAATTTAGTTTCTCAGTGTTTCGGAACAAGCGACAATAGGGTAGAGTCGGCTAGCACGAATATAATACATCAGTAACAATGAGTTAAAATACGCCAAAAATGCCCAAAATAAAACATGTTCTACGTCATTATCTCTCAAGACTGCTTAATTCTAACAATTACTTTGTGGTATTCATATGTAGTTCATTAGTGCGTAAGAAAGAAATTATTTAGCCCTAAAAGAAGTTAGGATCCCTCGCTCGCTTGCTGTAACTAGTTCACTCTCTCCTAAGTCAAGGTATTCATTATCATCATCTCCTACGCCTATTTACGCAAAGGGTCTCAGAACATTCATTGGCTAGATACATCAAAGGATAGCTAGTTCCTTATGATGTGCAGTGCCTATCTAACTAAGGCAAGTGACCCTTACCGGTCCCCACTAATTCTAGTAAGATCAACCGCCAGGCATCAGGAGTAAAAGCCGAAGAGACAGTTTAACTATCGCCTTAAACCCAATCTGTCACCCTGCTGCCAGTGACTTCATCAAGATTCAGGGAGGCATTTCCTCCACATCCAAAGCTCTCATTACTCCACCATGTTGATCATTAGCTTATACGAGTTGCTGTGGCCTGATTGGTAACGTCTCTGCCTGGTGTTTGCTAGTCGGGGGTTCGAGTCCCGCTCAGACTCGTTAGTGCCATTGGTGTCTGCAACCTTACCATCCTTGTGAGCTAAGGTTGGGGGGTTTGGGGGAGCCGAAAGGTCTATTTGCAGAGTCATCAGCAGCAGCTGCCTGGCCCTCCCTGGTCCTAGCTTGGGTGGAGAGGAGGCTAGGGCGCTGATCATATAATATATGGTCAGTCTCTAGGGCATTGTCCTGATTGCTAGGGCCATGTCACTGTCCCTTGCCTCTGCCATTCATGAGCGACCTTTAAACCATTGGCAAACATGGATTGCCAAGATATACCGCCTAGCAAGATATTACACATTTTTGGGCTCAAGCCATGGCGTCCTGATGGAAGGTTCCTGTTTGGTAGCTTCCTTGGGTATAAGACTACTAAGATATTCCCAGAGAATTTAACCACAGGTTATCACAGAATTCTAACTTCTGGAGCGAGTATCTCAAAGGTTTCCCTTTAAGACATCGTAATACAACAGGGGACACGCATGTCTGGTCGTGCCACATAGCTATCTCCACCCCGAACAGGGTTAACGCTTCGGTGTGTAAGGGCTGAGAATAGCTGGGAGCCGTTCCACAGCTAATCTCACTCGTGGCTACTACTGATACTCGAGACGTAAACAAACGGACGCCATTGCTCTAATGACGTCACGAGCGTCTTTATCCTTTTGTTAGTAGCTGCCCTACTGAGACGGATTTTCCCTTGTGTGAACTTTATCGTTTTGCATCTTCGCTATGTCGTTACCTTCAGCCTCGCCTTCTTCTGGAAAGTTGAGTACAAGGTTCCAGTATTGTTTAATTAAGCTCTGGCCGTAAAGTAAATATTATTTCGCGAAATAATTGATGTTTTGTGGCGGAGCTGTGCCTCTACCGGACCCGCCATTTTATGGCGTCGTTGTTGTTTTGCATGTCTTATTTAGTTAGCCACAACAACGCTTCCGGCTTTATATACTAATCGAATATATTAGTTTATTTAGTCTTCATAGCTAGGAACTTTTATATCGTGTTAGACGCTTTTTATCGGTCATCGATTGACCTCATACCAGTCGGCTACTATAGCCCCCAGGCCAGGAGCCTATATACAAGTGTTCATGCATGATTTATCAGTGATCCTAGACTAGTTATGAAGATAGTGGCATTATTATTTTACAATACTTTTGACTAGTGATGCAAATGTTTTCGCCTTCAGGGACCATATAGGGGATAGGCTAGTCAGTGATTCTTTCTAGCCTAACCTAACCTTAGGACCCCTATATGCTTCCTTCATCCCCTGCCTAGGCACTCCCTCTATTTAGCCTTGATCCCTTTTCTGAGTAAAGGGATTTATTGTCTAATAGAGTATTATATCGCCTCTCAGTCCTCCCTAAAGGAATGAACCCCCTTTAGGATTGTGTCTGAGAGTGAGGTTAGGCTAGCCTACCTCTATGGCTAGGATAGTCTACGACTTTCCTGCGATAGCGATATGTCTTCTTCCTTGCCTAGTTCAGGACTTTTAGCCCTGATCTAGGCCAGGTTAGGAAGGTTTCTCTGTTCCATGCTGAAACTGTACTATTGCACCGTTTTTAGCTGATCGGCCTAATCTTAGGTTAGGGAGTGTCCTCCCTTCCCTTTGTGGCCGCTCTGGTACAGAAACCCTTCCTGGGAAGACCCCTTTCTTCTCCCTCCCCACCTATCTCTTGTATAGCCTAGCCTATGCTTAGGTTAGTTATACTCATCTGTCCCCTGTCCTACAATTCCTCCTTAGGGTGGAAGAGTAGGGCTACCCGAGCTTCCCTGTGCTGTCCGCTCTGGTACATATACCTTCATAGTGTCCTATAAGGTTAGTTACTAGTGTGGCTCTGCATAGGGGGGTCTCCCCCCCCCCCCTCTTGGGTGTTCCCTAGCCCTCCCTTGGGCTACCTGCTCCCGGTCCCTAGTGACCCCTGCTTGGATGCTAGAGCCTGTCTCTATCATGGGTACACCCCCTCAGGGAGGGGGAGGGATGTTTGGAACCCTGACGGTACTTCCTACATCCCTTCCCCCCTCCCCCTGTCTCTCTCTCTATCCGGGTGCCGGTCTCTTGCCGCCTCTACTGCCGGCAATACCTGCCTCCCTCTTGGTGACTTCCCTACCCTTGCCCCCAGCCCCCCGTGTACCGAGGGACTGCCGGCTGCCGCCGGCTACTACCGGCGGCTCTCCTACTCCTATCTATTCGTCCGCTTGCCGGTCGATCTCCGGAGTGCCGGCATATACTGCCGGCAACCCGATACTACCTGTACCATCCTTACCCGTCACCAATCCGGCATCCTCCGGCTGCCGGAGCCGCCGCTCCCTGCCGGCGTGCCGCCGTTGTGCCGGCGGCCGCCATCCTGGTATCTAACTGACTTTGAAAACTGTCTGTTCTAATGCCAGAATCTATGCTGGAGCGAGCTCCGGCGTGCCGGCGGCTGCCGGATGCCCCGGAGGCGTCAAGAATACTTGCACCCCCTCTCTTTAGCTATCATAAGACTAGATAGCCCTACCTTGCAAATAGATAAGCTGCTTTGCTTCTAAGATCAGTACCTAGTACTGCTCTATTAGTGATCATGCTGTCTCTTTGCATTCTTCTATTTCCAGCATGCTATGTGCATCTTAGCGCGGCTGGTTGCCAGAAGCATTACCCTTAATGAGGCCTTCTGGCTCTTATCTGGGAACCGAATGAATTCGATCCCAACCTTGTCCTTGGCTTTCCATGGAGTTCCATTATAATGGGAATCCTAGGAAACCATATCCAATGATCTAGGTCATTTGGATTATCCCAGGACCAGCCTATGGTAACCAGCCGGGCGAGATGCATGGAGCGTGTCTCCTTTACTGTTTCATTCTCTATGCATCACACCTTCCTTAAGTTAAAATTAATGATTAATGTTAACTTAATTTAAGAGCCACTCCTATGGCTCCCCCATACTCATTTTCTCTTTCTTCCACAGGAGGAGCAGATGAAGTGCGATTTCGCATACTGTGCCGTGAAACGCTCCCAGTTTTATGGACATACGGCGTGCAGGACTCACGCCCCTTGCTCAGACAAGAAAGGGGATTGGAAGTTCTGGAATCCACTGGAATGTACGGTCTGCCAGGCCTATCTAGTTGAGGCCTTCCATAACCCTCCCTCAGCGGAGGTTAGAGACATTGCTCGTGAGAAACTGCGCAAGTGGGTGCGTGGTTTTCAGAGGAATGCTACTGGACCGTACCTGGCCACCGAAGAACTGAGGTCCCTGTTGTTCCCTAAGGCCTCCCCTGATTCAGTGGTTCCAAAGGAAGCAATCCCCACTGTCCAAATTACAGTGGAACCTGATGTGGTCATGGCTCAGTCCATGCACGAGTGCCGTTTGGATTCTGAGGATGATGAACGGATCTCCGACGTCTCGGAAGATACGGAGAAGACGCTTATGGCTCAAGGAGCCGAAGAGGACGAAGACAAGGTGGAATACACCGAGTCGGAGATTGGAGCTACTCCCTCGTCCATCCCTCCGCCTACTCCTACACCGACGGAATTGTCCCTTCCGTCTACCTCCTCGACCCCGGATCCTTCCTCTTCCACCCAAGAACTGATCCGATTGATTAGAGCTGTCATGGACGACAGACTGAAGGAGAACCAGGAGTCCATCAGGTCGATGATTGGATCCAGAGACACGAAGAAGATCTCGGTCAAGGATCTCCCAGCTTGCTCTCATGCCAACCCGTGGAGGTATGCAGAGCATATGGTTATTGCAACCGGCAGGATCTTTGTTAGCGACAAGATCGGCACGGTCCCGTTGGAAGACGTGGAGTTCTTCCCAAGCTTCGAGGCCTACCCGGACTGTTACGTCCGACTTCGTGCTGAACCTGCCTCGAAGGAAGAGACCGAACCTAAAGAGGAGATAGTGTTCGATCTCGCAAAGGCCCAAGCTATGCTAGCCAACGCATTTAAGAGCAGAGGCTTTACCTGCTCTAAGCTTCCTGCCTTGAGCAAGAAGCATCCTACCTATGTCGCACCTGACACTGCGATTCTTCCATTTCTGGAAAAGGCCTTAGCTGCATGCCTTAAAGCGGCGGAAGAAGGGAAACCCTGCCCTGCACTGGAGGAGTGCAGACCCTTCTCCATCGTGACACCCCCTGACACTAGGCAATGGAAAGATGTCCAACATACTTTCGTCGTGGGTAGGCTCGATCCTGACGTCGCCGGACGTCAGTTTAATGAAGACCTCCCCAAGCTCAACGACCACCTCCTTCGCCGGGAACAAGACACGAAGGAGAGGCTGGCAGCTTCGCTTTCTCATCAAGTCCAACTTGAAGTAATGGCCTGTGACACAGCGGTACCCGATCACTACATGGTACTGGCCAAATCCCACTTACTCACGGTAATGAAGGACTTGTACCATTTCATAAAGGCTCGTAGAGCCTGTCGTGAATTCGTGTTTGTCGGTGCCACCGTGAAACACGAACCCCGGAGGCTGATTTCCTCCAACATCTGGGGAAAGCACCTGTTTCCTTCTGACCTTGTCAAGGAAATAACTGACAGAGCCGCCACGGAGAATAGGAACCTTCTCCACAAGTGGGGCATGTCCAGAAAAAGGAAAACCTCTCAGGACGATGGACCTCAGCCTAAGAGGAAACCTCAGAAGCCGAAACCCCAGCAACGTCAACAACGACGTCAGTTTCCGGGACCCGCTACCTCCCAAGTGGTTGCCCAACCACAACAGACCTTTCAGTTGGTCCCCCAACCGGTGTTGTCACAGTCACCGGTCTTCACCCCTGCCTTTGAGCAGTCATCCACTACCTTTCATGCCAGAGGTAGAGGCTCGTCCAGGGGTGCAAGCAGAGACGCCTCTCGTCGTCCCTCCAGAGGTAGAGGAGGAAAGGGAGCTAGCGGCCGAGGCAACAAGTCCTCGGGACACCAGAAGCAATGAAGTGCTTCCGGTGGGAGGAAGACTCCGCCAATTCCAGGATCGTTGGACCTTCGATCCTTGGGCACACAGCATCATCAAGAACGGTCTAGGCTGGAGTTGGGTGCAACCACCCCCAATCTTCCAGCGGTTCTTTCAGCCATCAACCCCCATTCTGGAAGAATATGTTCTAGACCTCTTGAACAAGAAGGTGATAAGGAAGGTAAAGTCCACCAGGTTCCAAGGGAGACTGTTTTGTGTTCCCAAGAAGGACTCAGACAAACTCAGAGTCATTCTGGACTTATCCCCCCTCAACAAGTTCATAGAGAACAACAAATTCAAGATGCTGACGCTTCAACAAATAAGGACCCTTCTGCCTCAAGGTTCCTACACGGTCTCTATAGACCTGGCGGATGCCTATTGGCACATTCCAATGAACCATCACGCTTCCTCCTACCTAGGATTTCGACTCCAAAGGAAAAGCTACGCCTTCAGGGCCATGCCATTCGGCCTCAATGTGGCCCCTCGGATCTTCACAAAGCTGGCGGATGCCATAGTACAACAGCTCCGCCTAAGAGACGTCCAGGTGATGGCCTACCTCGACGACTGGCTAGTCTGGGCTCCCTCGCCCGAAGAGTGTGCAAAGTCTTGCGACGAAGTTACCCAGTACTTAGAACACCTGGGATTCAAGATCAACGAGAAGAAATCTCGCCTCTCTCCGGCTCAGAAGTTTCAGTGGTTGGGAATCCACTGGAATCTTCAGTCACACCGCCTTTCCATCCCCCAGAAGAAAAGGAAGGAAATAGCAGGGTCTGTCAAGCGACTACTGAAATCCAAACGCATTTCAAGACGACAGCAGGAACGAGTTCTAGGCTCTCTACAATTCGCCTCAGTGACAAACCCAGTGCTTCGTGCACAGCTAAAGGATGCCGCGGGAGTCTGGAGACGATCGGCATCCATCGCTCGAAGAGACCTCAAGAGACGGCTTCCAAACAGACTTCGACGCCTCCTAAAGCCGTGGTCGGAAGCAATGGCCCTGAAAAGGTCCATTCCTCTCCAACACCCTCCTCCATCACTCAACATCCACACGGATGCCTCACTGGAGGGCTGGGGAGGTCACTCCCACCTGAAACAAGCTCAAGGGACCTGGTCTCCACTATTCAAGACGTTCCACATAAACATCTTGGAGGCCATGGCGGTCCTTCTTACTCTGAAGAAGTTATCCCCGCCACCCTCGATCCACATCCGTCTAACCCTAGACAACTCGGTGGTAGTTCGTTGTCTCAATCGCCAGGGCTCAAGATCGCCCCAGATAAATCAGGTGCTTCTCCCAATCTTCCGTCTGGCGGAGAAGAAGAAGTGGCACCTGTCTGCAGTTCACCTACAAGGATTCCGCAACGTGACAGCGGATGCTCTATCTCGGACAAACCCGATAGAGTCGGAATGGTCTCTAGACGCAAGATCATTCTCCTTCATCTCCAATCAAGTCCCAGAACTTCAGATAGATCTCTTTGCAACGAGCGACAACAATCAACTTCCTCTGTACGTAGCCCCGTACGAGGACCCCAAAGCAGAAGCGGTGGACGCCATGTCACTGGACTGGAACAGATGGTCGAAGATATACCTGTTCCCTCCCACCAACCTTCTGTTGAAAGTCCTCTCCAAACTGAGAACCTTCAAAGGGACAGCGGCCCTAGTGGCTCCCAAGTGGCCCCGGAGCAACTGGTACCCCCTGGTCCTGGAGCTGCAGCCCAAGCTGATCCCTCTCCCGGGCCCAGTTCTCTCTCAACAAGTACAGAAGTCGACTGTCTTCGCTTCATCATCGAAAATCAAGGACCTTCATCTCATGATTTTCTCTCCCTTGCCGCAAAGAAGAGGTTTGGGATCTCGAAGAAAAGTCTAGACTTCCTAGAGGAATACAAGACCGAATCCACGAGACGGCAATACGAATCATCCTGGAGGAAATGGGTCTCCTTTGTTAAAGCAAAAAATCCTAAAGAAATCACCATTGATTTCTGTATGTCCTTCTTCATTCACCTTCATGGACAAGGATTAGCAGCCAATACGATCTCAACTTGCAAATCGGCTTTGACTAGACCAATTCTATATGCTTTCCAAATTGATCTGTCCAACGACATCTTTAACAAACTGCCAAAAGCATGTGCTCGCCTACGCCCAGCACCCCCTCCGAAACCGATCTCCTGGTCACTAGACAAGGTGCTCCATTTCGCCTCCAACTTGGACAATGATTCATGCCCCCTCAAGGATCTGACTCAGAAAGTTATATTTTTATTTGCTCTCGCCTCGGGAGCTCGAGTCAGCGAAATAGTGGCATTATCAAGAGAAGAGGGACACATCCTGTTTGCTGATTCAGGAGAAGTGACCCTCTCCCCCGATCCGACGTTTCTCGCCAAAAATGAATTACCCACCAAAAGATGGGGCCCTTGGAGAATATGCCCCCTGAAGGAGGATGTCTCTCTATGTCCAGTAGAGAGTCTCAAGGTCTATCTTCGCAGAACTTCAAACTTTGGTGGAGGCCAACTCTTCAAAGGAGAAACATCGGGCAGCGACCTGTCACTGAAACAATTAAGAGCGAAAATCACCTACTTCATTCGCAGAGCGGATCCGAACAGTACACCCGCTGGTCATGATCCTAGAAAAGTGGCATCTTCTCTGAACTTCTTTCAGAGCATGGACTTCGAGAGCCTTAAGAACTTTACGGGCTGGAAGTCCTCGCGAGTTTTCTTTAAACATTATGCGAAACAAGTGCACGAAATCAAACATTTTGTGGTAGCCGCAGGTAGTGTTATGAAACCTGCACCTGACTCTGCGTAGAACAGTGAGTTACTTGGGACTCTAACTCTTCGGGTGCCTATGTTGACCCTCGAGTGATTCATAGTGATGTCTAAAAACACTTAGTGCTTTTATAACTGTTCTTATCCCAGGTGGAATGTCATAGTGTTACACAAGTGCCGCATGCCTTGAGCATGATGTGTTATTTAAAGACTTGCGTTCCTCGAGAACGAGTACCTACTAATCCTGAAATTCCCTTTCAGATTCAAGAGCAAGCCTTTATTTCTATGTACATTATTATTACTGTAAATGAACTTTACTTTTTGCTGTAAATTATTTATTTTCTGCATTGTGAAATAAAATTTCTATTTTATTACTTGTGCGTCTCTTTCAGCTCCTACTTACTATGAAATACATACTGTCATAGTTTTATTTATTCCTCCTTTCTTATGGTCATGAAGAATTTAAGATGTCTATTCTTAAATTATATTCACCTTGTCTCAGTAAGGTTCCTACTCGAATACTTACTTCTGATAATCAGGAGATGAACCCTACACACAGTGCCCAACCACCACTGGCCTACTCAGAATGTTCCTATACAAATATCAAACATTCTGCTTCATCTCTAAGCTCTTAAAAGCTCTTCTGTCAAGATGAATAGCCCTTCAATACCACTTTGACGTCGGCATAGTCCATGGGAACTTCCTACCAATGGGGGGCAGGATACTTCGTTCCTATGGTTCTTACCTAAGATTACTTTGCTATTTTGTCAATGCCTAGGCACTTAACTCTGGGGGAAAATCTACCACGATACATTGATTCTCTGGTACTCTTCCATCAGGACGCCATGGCTTGAGCCCAAAAAACGGATTTTGAGCGAAGCGAAAAATCTATTTTTGGGTGAGATAGCCATGGCGTCCTGATGGACCCTCCCTACTACTTCGTCAGTTTGTTCCCACCCTACACAATTGTATCATGGTGATGGGCAGCAACTGGCGCCAGGATAAAGACGCTCGTGACGTCATTAGAGCAATGGCGTCCGTTTGTTTACGTCTCGAGTATCAGTAGTAGCCACGAGTGAGATTAGCTGTGGAACGGCTCCCAGCTATTCTCAGCCCTTACACACCGAAGCGTTAACCCTGTTCGGGGTGGAGATAGCTATGTGGCACGACCAGACATGCGTGTCCCCTGTTGTATTACGATGTCTTAAAGGGAAACCTTTGAGATACTCGCTCCAGAAGTTAGAATTCTGTGATAACCTGTGGTTAAATTCTCTGGGAATATCTTAGTAGTCTTATACCCAAGGAAGCTACCAAACAGGAACCTTCCATCAGGACGCCATGGCTATCTCACCCAAAAATAGATTTTTCGCTTCGCTCAAAATCCGTTTTATATCATTATTCGAAGAGTGGTGCAATAATTCCTTTTGCTTAATTCGACTTACGTTGTTTTATAATGAGCAGGTTTATATATATATATATATATATATATATATATATATATACGTATATATATATATATATATATATATATATATATATATATATATACGTATATATATATATATATATATATATATATATATATTTATATATAATGATACCTCCATGTACAAACTCACATTCAATAGAGATGGTGTAAAATATATTAGAAATAGTAAAAATTTACAATATAATGATGATCAACTTACTTTACCGAGTACAATGATGACGAATTTCTTTTGAATTAGGTGATAGCAGAAATGCAAAAGAGTTGGCAAATAGTTACGGGTGCAGTAGTAGTGATAACATGCCATAACTTCCATTGGCTGATTTTGCAATACTACTTTCATGGTTATTATTTGCCTCCTGAAAGAGCAAAGCCTAAATAAAATCGTCGTGTACTGAAGGAAAATATATTTTTGTATACTTCTGAAATGTATTTCATTTTTTTTAATAAATAAGAACAATTACGCCAACACAATCCAAAGTTTTGTAAAATGTGCTAATCATCAGAAAATTTTTGCTTTTATTTCATGTTTCTCTTAGCATATCAACATGGTTTTGAGAAAGAGAGAGAGAGAGAGAGAGAGAGAGAGAGAGAGAGAGAGAGAGAGAGAGATGAATTGTTTCATCCGAGTTTTAGAGAATTTTTATGCTGGGACCATATTCTAGTGTAAGGATGTACACATTTTGATTTCACGTCCGTTATTATATAAATTCTTTTCATTCTCGTCTCCCAGTTACGACTCCCAGTTACGACTCCCAGCTGCGGAAGCACAACGATCAAGTAACTTCCTCGCCCTTGGTCAACAAAAGACTAATATCACTTTCCTTAGGAGACCAGCTAGAGAAAGAAAAAGTTAGAAAGAATAACGAAAGCTGGTATTAAACAGGCAGACTATCGAATCTTAAAGCTCAACTTTCTTTAAGGACGAAACCCCTCCTCTCTCTCTCTCTCTCTCTCTCTCTCTCTCTCTCTCTGAAGAGGCAGTAGGGAAAATTAGAATCAAATTACATGCAAATTCTCTCTCTTCCTTGCTGAAGATATAAATCTTTTTGTAAAAGAATAGAATGAATAACGTCACGAAAATTTTTTATCTTTTAGTAAGGTCATTTTTGGTGAGAAACAAGCGTACGGTATCTCTCTCTCTCTCTCTCTCTCTCTCTCTCTCTCTCTCTCTCTCTCTCTCTCTCTCTCAATTTGAAGAGAAAATCTATTGTGATGAAAAAGTTTTCTACTTCTCCCAGTTTAAAAAGGAAATACTTGTAGAATTTTTTTTTACTGAATATGAAAAAAGTTCTATCTCCCTCTCTCTCTCTCTCTCTCTCTCTCTCTCTCTCTCTCTCTCTCTCTCTCTCTCTCTCTCTTTTGCTTTGTACAGAAGTAGGAAAAAATGTAAAGAAATAAGTTCTCTTCCCAATTTTTTTTTCTATAATTTTGTAGAATTAATTTCTCTATCACATCTCAAAAATTTTCAGTTAAATAAAAACGTCTCCTATCTCTCCTGTTAAGTCTGAAGAATTCTGTAGTACGAAAATATTCCCTCTCCTTTTTTGGAGTATTTTGCTGAAAATACTTTCTTTTCCTCATTGAAAAAATAATGTGGAGACAGAATTCTCCACCTTTCCCTCTCAAGTTTTCATATAGTTAGTAAAAAGGAGTAAGAAAAAAATGCAATTTTATAAGAATGGTGACGAGAGGGAGAAGAGGGTTTGGGTTAATCTAATTCGCTTTCACAAAGGATTCCAATGGTTCATGTTACGTGGTGCTTCTGAAGCGCCTTCTCATAAAGCAAATGACGGTTCTTTCCAAGAAGAAAGGAATGACGCAGAAGAACAAGATGGATAAGAGGAAAAGGAGTACGAACATGAGAGAGAATTGAAATCCCCAAATAATAGAAGACATAAAAATTTTCAGGAAACGGGTTTTCCGCGATATTCTAAAATCTGTCTGAGGAGGAGGAGGAAGAAAGTGGTGGAATCTTCAGTGTGTAACATGGTATAAGGATGCCTTTGTGGACCCAGACTGTGAGATACACACCTAGTTATTATTCAGCCGTTACAGCTCGATACTTGGGAAAGAAAATATTTGACGTTAGTGATCATTACTTGTTATTATGTGCACTGTACTAAAATTTAACTGAAAACGAGAAGCCCTCTGTGAGGTAGTCTTCACACGAACATTTCATAAAACATATTCCCTAGATGAAAATTACCCTTCATCTCTCACCATGGTAACAAGCTGCGAAGTACTTACGTTCATCACTTTAATAGAAGTTTGAGAATTTTTCAAAACGTATGATATTCTCTAAATATCATCACTAAATTTCGTCACGTAAAGTTTTAGCATATGTTTTAAATATCTTGTAAATTTTCTAGCTTTTCAATCATTAGATTTGTCCTGGTCAAAAGCCACTGTAAGTCTCTATATCATTTTGGGATGTTTGAAAGCGAAAGGTGGAGGCATTTTGGTCCACGTAACTAGCTCTTGCAACTTTCATCTCCCAGCCTTATTCCAGAAGTTTTATTCCAACTGTGACCAGACTGAGAAATGATTTTCCTACCCAGAAAGTTGAATCGGTGGAACTTCAGATGTTCAAACTCGCACCGAATGTTTTTATGTTAAACAGGCTGACATAAGTCTCTCTTCATCGTTTATATATGACAGATCTATTCTAACGTTGTTACAGATCTTAGATATTTTAACTTCTTTATCCATTACTTCTCATATGTAGTTTATTTACTTCCTTATTTCCATTCCTTAATGGGCTATTCTACCCTGTTGGAGCCCTTGGGCTTATAGCATCTTGCTTTTCCAGCTATGGTTGTAGCTTAGCTATTTAATAATAATAATAATAATAATAATAATAATAATAATAATAATAATGGTCAGAATTGGGATAGCTAATAGTGGACGGATGCAATAGCTTGTTTCGACTAAGCTTTTAAGGTAACCTAATTCTTGTTTGTTTGTTTTGACTAAGCAGTCCTTATGCCAGCAAAGGCAGTAAGGGGTCTGGTGTGGATCCCTGGACTAAGTAAATCAACTCCCTCCCAACTATGCTCGCTTGGAAGCTGTGAAGTATGTTATGTAGCCTTGGGTAAGGATGAAGGAGTGCTATTTATAAGCGATTTATGGTGGAATATGTTCAATTAAAGTTGAAACTTATTGTAACAGACCATAAAGCATATCTTATTGAAGGCCCCAATTCTAAAATGAGCAATGAAAATAAAACAAGTTAAGCGACTGAATATAAAGAAGTAGTATTTCTTTATTATCAATTATATTTAGCATACAAAGACGATGGGGAAAATGATATGTCCCTTACTCGTGGTTTTTATTTAGTTAATGAAATCTACGTAACATAAAAGTTTATTTTTCAATTGTGAAAGGGTCGGGTTGTCACATTTCCCTTTTGGGGGTTGATAGCAAAGCTACAAAATGTAAAATTGATATTCCTTAAAGCAATAATTTTGATTTAGAGTTGAGTACTGACCCACAATTACTTAAATGTATGTAAAGTAGAACTTCAAATACTTCTAATGTAAATAAACTGGGATTTAAAACCTGTTCAAAAAGTATTCACAAGTCGTTTTATTTGTAATTTAAAAACATATCTAGCTGAATAATAAAAGTTGCAATTGTGATGTTAGTTACAAAATTTATTCATGTAAATATTTTATGATGTATATACAATATTTTAAATTGTAAGAATTGTAAGTGTATATTTCTTAATAAAACGAAAAAAAAAGTTCATACTTCCGTTCCTTCTATCGTTCTTTTCTTTCACCTTGTGCCAAACCTCAACTTTTACTTCGTTGTGCCATTTCAGTTTTCCCCCCATTTGAAAGTTGGTGCTGAATGATCTCCCAAGACCCAATGCCGAGTAAAACGGTAAAAATTCATAAGCAGCATTTAATAGAGTTTTTTTTATGGCTACGTTAACTTCTTTCTAGTAAAATACATACATAAGGGGCATAGACATTTGAAATTGTGTAATTAAAAATAAAAATGGGAGGAGAATGAACATTGCAGATTTTGTTTGGGTGTGGAGTTTCGTGGGTGTTCTTCCTAACTATAATCAGCTTCTGAAATTATCCCCATAGATTTGATGTAACAATAGAAAAATTTCAGATATTTTTTCCGGAAACGAAATGGAATTTAACACTATCACGCCGATCTTCATGAGCCTTCATTATTCAACAACAAATGCAGAAGTTCTAATCCAATGCAGGACAAAGGCCTCAGACATGTCAATTCATGTCTTAGGGTTGGCCAGTTGTCATGACCACGATGCCCAGTGCGGATTGGTGATAGTGACATCGTCAAAGAAAGCCAGGCTACTGTCTTGTGTACCACACGTGTTTCATACACGCTCATACACGGTAATGCTATTGCTTTTTAAACTTTCGCTTTTTCCTGCACTGATTATATAAAAACCTGTTTAAGCTTGCCATCGTATTCTTCCTGTTGTTTGAATTTTTGTGACATTGTTGGTCACAACTGCTTGTACAAAAGCTCATTATCTGCTGAATAAACTTTACTTGCGTTCACCTCGACTCTCTATTAGTACCTAATAGCTACGTTGCCACATTGGTGACCCCAGCACGGAGTGACTACTCCACACCTCTATTGCCCACTGCTTTGTCCTACCCTCTTTGCAATGCCGCCTACCAAACCTGACTCTTCGACACATGCCACCTCGATGAAACTGCCGTTCTTCGCCAGCAGAGAAGCGTTTGCCTGGTTCCAACATGCTTAAGATCAGTTTTGCATCAAAGGCAAAGCAGATCATGTCCTAGTGAGGACCCCCGAAGACTCTTTCCCAGATATCTACGATTGGCTTTGTGACCAATGGGATACTTCAATAGCATATGACGCCCTCAAAACATACCTAATGGAGCAGTACTCCTCATCGCCAGCTGCCCGTATAGCCAAACTTTTCCAGCTCTCTCAACAGCCATTGGGGGGACCAAAAGGCTTCGCTCTTCCTCAGGGAAATGACCAGTATCGCTCGCCTCCAACCTGCCGCATTCTCTCTCCTCGGCAAGTGAACCTACTTAATGCCCTTTGTGTAAGACACCTACCCAAATCTGTCTACGCCGCCATCCCCGATATCGATACATTGCCCATGAAGGACCTGATGTCCAAAGTCAACGCCCTTATGGACAGCCACTTCACAACCTTCAAGACCTCCATCTACGGCTCAACTCCTGACGAATAACTCAACCATTCAACACTGACCGAAGCAGACGTAAATGCGGTAGGATACAGATGCCCGCCCATAACATGCTGGAGCAGCTACAAAACTGCCCACCACCCACAGCTGAAGTTATACTACTACCACTCCTGATTCAGGGCTGCTGCGAAGAAATGTGCAGACCATTGTCAGTGGCCAAAAAACTTGTATAGACCATTGCTTGTGGTGGTGGCCTCCCCTGCCACTAATCTTTTCTTTTTACATGATGTGGTGTGGGTGTGCAGTTTTTGGTAGACACTGCTGCTTGCCATTCCTTTCCACCAGTCACCCCCCAAGACACGATGTAGTCATTCTAAGCCTGCTGATGTCCTCATGGTAGCTGCTAATGGATTTAAGACACATCCACTATTATTTAGAAACACCAAATACTATTGGAAGATTCTCGTTGCCAACATAACATTGCCACTACTCTGTGCAGATTTCCTCACATATTTTCACCTCCAGGTTGATGTGGTACATCGATACCAACTCAACACAGACTCATACTTGTTGACAACTCTTCAACCTGGCCCTTTCAATCTCGCACTCCACATCAGTGCACCCGCGGAAGCCTAAGCCCCCCTCCTCACTTCATACCTGGAAGTCTTTCATCTAGAACTTTGCCATACACTCACGGTTCCCAGCAAGCATGGTATTTATCACCATATCAAGATGACAGGGCACCCTGTGTTTGCTAGATTCAGACATCTGACCCCAGATTGTTTGGCAGCTGCTAAACAAAAAATCATTGAAATGGAAGAAATGGGCTTTTGCCAAGAGGCTTCAAACCCATGTTCTTCACCCTTACATATTGTCCTGAGGAAGGATGGCTCCCTGCGCTCTTATGAGGATTACAGGCGTCTGAACATGCAGACAGATCTGGATCACTATGGTATCTCCTCCCAAACATCACCAATATTACCTCCTATTTGCACAAAGGGATGGTTTCTCCACTTTTGACTTCTTGAAGGAGTAATATCAGGTGCCCCTGAATTGAGAAGACATCCCCAAGACTGCCATCCCCATTCCCTACGGTACATATACATTCAGTTACTCCTGTTATGGCCTTCATAATGCTGGGACCACTTTTCAATACCTCATTGATGGCATTTTAGGAGGAATGGGACCACTTGATGTGGCCAACTAAATGCCAGACCAACTCAATGTGGCCAACTAAATGCCAGACCAACTCAATGTGGCCAACTAAGTGCTAGGCAAACTCGATGCCAAGAACTACATGTTAAGAACTACATGTTGAGAACCATTTCCTTACGTTTAACTATTACTTTTTATATTTTCTTTTAAACTAATGGCAAATAACTTAAGATAGAACATCTTTAAAATAACAATTTAAGAACAGCACTTAATAACAGATTACATGAAACCTTTTAATCAAAAAAGGAGAAGAAAACAATATATCATCAAAATATATTGCTAAAATGCTTTACATCCATTTGAATACATTACATAATTTAATTTAGGAATAAAATAACAATGTTCCATTGGACTTATATGGCTAGGTAGAGCAACAGAGATCTCCTTACACTTTCCTCTATCTTTTTAGTTGCAGCAGTCTTTGGCATAGATCCTTTGAGTGCCATGTGATGTATATGCCAAGACCTCATTGATGATGACACTTTGATTTTCCATGGTAGTTACAGCACACACTTTAATATTAGTTGTGACTTTTGCTACCTCAACACTTGCAGCACAACAGATCCACTTTCAGTGTGTATTCTGGCACCACATCTACCCACATGGTCACAACACCAGAATAATGAATCTTGGTCTTATTGCTTCTTTTTTTCAAATACAAATAAGCCATTTTGCAAAAAAATTCTGTTTTCCTCTCTGGCTTAAAACTTCTTCTGTTGATGTATCCATAATAATGGGAAACGTTTGCACACTGAAATGCATGTAAAGAAACATGCATACCATGTAACCAGCTCTGACTAATTAGCATGATTATCATTACAAATAATCGGTGAGTTAAGACAGTGAATGACAGCCTCAAGTATGCAAAAGAGCGAAATACCAATTTGGAGGATAAATTATCTTTAATGTCATAATGAATAAAAAAAAAAAAAAAAAAAAAAAAGAGTCTTGCAAGGCATCGAGTTTCCCAGACATCGAGTAGACCCAGCATCCAGTTGGGCTGGCATTAAGTTGGCCACATTGAATTGGCTGCATCGAGATGGCTGCATCAAGCCATACCCAAACCTCATCTTAGGAGACCTCCCCTTCTGTGTATGTTACGTAAACGACATACTTGTGTTCTCTTCCTTCAAAGAGGAACACCCTCATCACCTACACATTGTTTTCGACCTTTGATACCAAGAAAGTATCATTCTTAGGTCACCGCATCACTCTTCAAGGCTTCCATTCCCTCCCTGAGAAGGTATCAGCTGTTCAGAACTTCCCCACGACCTTGACCATCAAAGCACTGCAAGAATTCTCGAGCTTAATAAACTAATATCAGTAGTTCATGCCAGACATTGCCACCGATCTTTCCCCACCCTATGCCTCCCTCAAGGGCAAGCCAAAAACCCTGAAGTGGGGTCCCCTTCAAGTAGTGGTCTTCTACAATGCAAAGAATGCCCTATCAACTGCTGGTGCTTTCACTTTTCCCGTGTTTCATGCCCTCTCCTTCTCTATGTCTATGGCAGTGATGTCGCTATTGGTGCAGTACTTCAGCAGGTGGTCTGTGGTTCGCTCCGCCCTTTGGTCTTCTTCAGCAGAAAACTGACCAAGGCAGAATCTGCTTACTCTACCTTCAACTGCGAATTGCTGGTGGTACGCTTAGCTCTCCTTCACTTTCGTCAGTTCTTAGAAGGTACGCCCTTCGTCATTCACTTGGACGACATGCCTCTGGTGCATGCCTTCACTCGACATCCCAACACCTGATCCCCTTGTCAACGCCAATATCCTCCGTCGGAGCTGAATACAACTGCACCGTTCATCACATCCCTGGGGAAATGAATCCCATTGCCAATTCCCTGTCAAGAAACACATTGGCCGCTGCTATTCAACTGGGATTGGATTACAATGCCTTGGCAGAAGCCCAACGAAAAGATCCAGAGTACCAAGCATGCAGGACATCCTGCACGTCCCTCCATTGGGAAGACACTGTCCTTGACTACTCCTATGCCACACTCCTTTGTGATGTCAGTACTGGTATGCCACGACCATGAATACCTGCCCAAATAAGCCGACAGGTGTTTAATTTCATTCATGGTCTCTCACATCCCTTGTGCCAGTCTACTGCACAACTACTGAAGACGAAATTCATTTGGCATGCCATTACTAAGGATACTAAGGATTGGGTCCACGCCTGTACTTCATGCCAAACTTCACAAAGTTTACTCCCTGCCGCCAGACTTGCAAGCCCCAGCAAAGTAACACATACCGAAAGATTTAAACACCGCAACATATGTCTTCCTGGGACCATACTATCAAGCCACCACTGATTCCCCCTTACACGAGCCCTTTCCTTTAGGTCCGTGGCACACCGAAGGCTTTCATAATTAACATTCGTGGCAAAGACGACTGGGGTCTCCATTGATCGCCTAAACCTGTGTATCTCCTGCAATATGACCCTTCTACGGTTTGCCCTTCTAGAACAGAGTGTCCTATGTGACGTGTGTGTCTTTTTTTAGGGAAGAAGCCATGTAACACACGTGTTTCATAGACTGTAATGCTATTGCTTTCTTTCATCTATTCCTCTCTCCCACACTAACAATAGACAAAATTATTTAAGCTTGCCATCGCATGTTTTCTATTGTTTGAATTTTTATGACATTGTTGCTCCCGTCTGTTCGTATATAACCTCATTATCTGTTGAATAATCTTTACTTGTATTCACCTCGCCTTTCTGTTAGTACCTATTAGGTACTTCCTAACAGCTACGTTGCCACAAACGCACCAAAATATTTGTAAGTGTCGCTCACTAAAACTTCATAGGCTTGAGGGTCCTTTTCAGATTTAGTTGGCCATCTGCCAGCACGAGCTCTTGCTTTAGACAGCAGATTATAAGAATAGATAATGTAGTGAACCATTCAAGCATATAAAATCGTTATTGATAATTAATCTTTATTTACCATCGTTATCTCTTTTCCATCAACTGGTTTTCTTAATTCCTTTGCTTCTTGGATATATACATTCCTTTCATAGTGCAGTGTATGAAAATACTTTATTATGGTTTCTATTCAAGGCGTCCCTTTTTATTTTCCATTTTTACCCTGTTCCATAAAAAATTCTTCACACATTTCTATTTATGTCTGAAAATAATGATCTTTTACATTACTTTGAAAAAAACAATCGTTATTTCTTAAGTATTACGCGATCACTGTATTCAGCATAATCTTTATTTGACCAAAAATGTTCTTTTACATCTTTATGAACATACAATTCTTTATCAACATTTTGAGGATGAAGTAATTCTGTCTCGTTACGTTTCTATTGCTGGTTGCATGACTGTGGTATTGAACTGGGAGTAAATATATTCAAACGAGAAATTCTAAAAATGTCGAAAGAACGATACGTTATAGAAAATTTACTTAACTATCGAAAAATCTATAACAAGATGAAGGAAAAAGTTCTAAAACGTAACCCCGAGTCAATTCTTCTCCGAACTATTAGTCAATGCAAGGAATGAAAAGAAGTTTATCAAAAAAAAGGGAGTTCGAGAAAAGAATGTATTCTATTCGGGCTAAGATAAAAGGTTTATAAATGTATGAAAAAAAAATATATGAATAATATAAAAGACTGATATTACTATGTACTAAAACAAAGGAAATACAGATGGTTTATGAATGAAATAGAAGCGCAAGATAGGAAGTGGGAAATATAAATAGAAATCATGTATTTCTAATAACACATAAAAATAACATCAGGTTATATCCAGATAATGAAACTGTAACGAGGGAAAAGCAGCGTAATGTAATTACAAATAAGCGTATTTGGGATTGTCCCATTGAGTGGAAAATGTATAAAGGTGATCATGGCGATGATATGAGAGAGAGAGAGAGAGAGAGAGAGAGAGAGAGAGAGAGAGAGAGAGAGAGAGAGAGAATACCGCGGTGTGATAATGAAAGTAGAGAAGTGTCATGCTGACTATATACAGTATGTGTGTTTGTATGTATAAACACACGTCTTGTAATGGGGTTTTGTGGATGCATGAAGGTGTAGGAACTATTTGTAGAGGCGGTATAGCTATTAGGCCGAATGATATCGGGTTCTTTGTTTTAAGTTGAATCCCCTTTAGAGTTCAGCTTCTCTTAATGGTTCATTCACTTAACATTTCCGCGGTCATTTTAGAGGATGTTTTCTGTTTTATCAACAATGTATTGATTTTTGTTCTTAATCTAAAATTAAGAGCAATCTTGCTCTTTTTCATAAAAATGTAACAGACGATCCAAAACGTGAACAAACGATTTTATACAAAATGTGTGGAGATTGTAGCAATCTTTTATATCAAATAAATGAATAAAGTTCTTAAAAATGAACACCCCATAAAAATCACCAGTTGTGGCTCTGAAAGAAAAAATTTAAGAAAATATTTTTAAAATCTAAATTCATTAAGAGAAGATATAAAGGATGTTTCTTTAGGTGAAAACATTCAGCAAGTACTACATTAATTCAGGGCTCCAAAACATTTTTCCTTGAAGTATTTAGTAGTTATTATTATTATTATTATTATTATTATTATTAGCTAAGCTACAACCCTAGTTGGTAAAGCAAGATGCTATAAGCCCAAGGGCTCCAACAGAGAAAAATACCCCAGTGAGGAAAGGAAATAAGGAAATAAATAAACGATCTGAGAAACAAGGAACAATTAAAATATTTTAAAAACAGCAACAACTTCAATACAGGTATTTCATATATACATACAGTATATATATATATATATATATATATATATATATATATATATATATATATGTATGTATATATATATATATATATATTTATATATATATATAATATATATATATATATATATGTATGTATATATATATATATATATATATATATGTATATATATATGTATGTATATATATATATATATATATATATATATATATATATACACACACTATAAAAAGACTTATGTTAACCTGCTCAACAACATAAAAGCATTTGCGGCAAGTTTGAACTTTTGAAGTTCAATCGATTCAACCACCCAATTAGGAAGATTATTCCACAACTTGGTCACAATTGGAATAAATCTTTTAGAATACTGTGTAGTATTGAGCCTCATGATGGAGAAGGCCTAACTATTAGAATTAACTGCATGCCTAGTATTGAACAGGATGAAACTGTCCAGAAAAATCTGAATGTGAAGGATGATCAGAATTATGAAAAATCTTGAGCAACATGCATAATAAACGACGGTGCCAAAGATTAATATCTTGATCAAATAGACCGTAAGTTCCTGTCCAACAAATTAAGATGAGAATCAGCAGCTGAAGACCAGATAAGAGAACAATGCTCGAAACAAGGTAGAATGAAAGAATTAAAACACTTCTTCAGAATAGATTGATCTCCAAAAATCTTATAAGACTTTCTCAATAAGCCAATTCTTTGTGCAGTTGAAGAAGACACAGACCTAGTGTGTTTCTCAAAAGTAAATTTTCCGTTGAGAATTACCCCTAAAATTTTAAGAGTCATCCAGAGTTAAGGAAACATTACCAATGCTGAGATCCGGATGTTGAGAAGCCACTGTCCTTGACCTACTCACAAACATACTTTGAGTTTTGTAAGGATTCAACTTCATACCCCATAATTTGCCCCATGCACTAATTTTAGCTAGATCTTTATTAAGGGGTTCAGCAACCCCAGATCTACATTCAGGAGATGGAATTGATGCAAAGAGTGTAACATTATCTGCATATGCAACAAGCTTGTTTTCTAGGCCAAACCATATGTCATGTGTATATAGTATGAAGAGTAATGGGCCAAGAACACTACCCTGAGGAACACCAGATCACATTCCTGTACTCACTATGGTGCCCATCAACAATAACTCTTTGTGATCTATTGCTTAAAAAATCAATAATAATGCTAAGAAAAGACCCACCAACCCCTAACGGTATAAGTTTGAAAACAAGGGCCTCATGATTAACACGGTCAAAGGCAGAGCTAAAATCAAGGCCAGTCCTACGAACTTCTTGACCACAATCAAGAGATTTCTGTACAGCATTGGAGATTGTAAGAAGGGCGTCACATGCTCAAGGCCTTTAAGAAAACCAAATTGCAAACTAGATAACAGATGATTACCTTCAGCAAACCTATTAAGACGTTTTCCCAAAAAACGTTCAAAAGCTTTAGATAATATGGGATTTATGGAAATTGGGCGGTAATCAGTTGGACTTGAGCTACCACAAACACATTTACATAGTGGAGTAACATTACCAATTCTCGAACAAGTACTAAAAGCTCCTCCTCTTGCTAACTTGCGAAAAATAACATAACTTTGGAGCTAAGAAACCTGCAGTTTTTACAAAAAACAAAGGGAAAATGCCATTTGGGTCTACACCTACAAAAGTATCAAGTTCTATGAAATAAGGGAGTTATGAAATAAAGTGATGTATTAGAAGGTATTGCGTTTAAATGCGTTCCGTTAAAAGGGACATGGAAATTGTTCGATCAAAACTGGGTCATTTAATGTTACATCTAGTTAGGAAAATTAGAAAGTATTCAATTGAGTGCGAGCCATTGAAAAAGGGTCAATTAAATATGGGCTTATGATAGGTATTCATCAAAGATGGTTTTCAACAAGTATTACATTCGGGAAGGGCGTTTATAGAAAAGTCAGCCTTGAGAAGTGTTTCAGTTCATAAGATATTTATAAAAACATATTAAGTGAGAGAATTTATAATGTTTCATTAATGTAAAGGCAGGCAAGTGATGACAAAGTAAATGTCAGCAGAAAAAGTATCATTAAAGTAAGCGCCATTTACTAATTTATAATTCAATAAAAGGTCGTATGGAAATATAGTGCACCATGGAAGAAACATTTTACTCATAAAATCACTAGGTGTACAATGAGAGAGAGAGAGAGAGAGAGAGAGAGAGAGAGAGAGAGAGAGAGAGAGAGAGAGAGAGAGAGGGGGGGGGGGAGATTGATCTACGTTTATAAAGGTATTGAGGAAGGTTTACTGTTAGTTTATTCTTTTTGTTAATTTCCTTTGATCATTAATTTCAGTGTGATTTCCATTTGAGGATTTCATATTTAAGATCAATTTAATATCTTTTTGTAATGTGTGTATATATATATATATATATATATATATATATATATATATATATATATATATATATATATATATATATATATATAATTCTATGTATACGTAAACACATACACTTATATATGAGATATGTGTGTATGCACACAAACACGCACACACATATGTAATTTATATATATATATATATATATATATATATATATATATATATATATATATATATATATATATATATATATATATACAGCATATAGGTGTTATGAGAAATGCGTACACACACACACACACACACACACATATATATATATATATATATATATATATATATATATATATGTGTGTGTGTGTGTGTGTGTGTAAAACATTGATTTTAGAGGGAAATAGATCATTTGTCGTAATGAATACAACAAGCAGTAGACTGCAGTTCCTGTACAACAACGCAAAGGGAACACAGTGATTAGAGCAGAACCTAAGACATGTGACAAGGCTTGGGGTGTGAGGGAGAGAGGCCCCTGGGGACGGGACGGAGACAGTGATGAAAGCAGGGAGCAGGATATTCTTAATCCCTTTGCATCAGGCGATGGAAGGTGTGTAATTTAACGTCCCAAGCACGATGCCCGTCAGATTGTCACATGCATTCCTTTGTGATGCAGCGCTTCAAATGCGATGAAGCGTCGGAAGAAAAAAAAAAGAGTTGGTAGGAATTACGAGACATTAAGTCATATAGAAGTGATTTTATCTTGTAACAAATATTTTTCCTATTGATGAAGTGGCACCAGGTGGTAACCTTGATGATTCTTTAAGTCGGTTTGGGATGAGGTTGCGAGCCTCACCAACGTTTTAACCTCACCCCACCAATGAAAAGGCATATAAAAATATATATATACACATTTATAAACACACACAAATGCATATATATATATATATATATATATATATATATATATATATATATATATATATATATATAAAATATCCACTGCCTTCTTTTTCGAAGCGACTCTAATATGCGTTAACCCTCCGGTTTTCAGCAAGAATTTTGCAAAGAGGTTGCTAATCCATGTCATTTATACCCTGTCACTGCAAACCCCCCCCCCCCGCCCCACCACCACCACCACCATCTGTCTAATCACAGAATAGCTAAGCCCCAGATTACGTACAGCATATTTTACCGAAAATTTTTCATACCTTGGAATTTATTTTAGAACTCGTTCGTGAGTCTTTAACATGTACAAACGCAAAATATATATTACACACAGAATCTCCCCTATATAAGATAGAGCAAGTGTCTGGCTATACATTCACACACACATACATACATACATACACACATACACACACACACACACATATATATATATATATATATATATATATATATATATATATATATATATATATATATATATACGGTCACGCTCAGTTCTCCCCATCCCTCGGGTATGGTGAAATATGGTAGTCATACCCGGTGTGTGGATATTTATCTAGATATTCAACAGTCATTTTTCTTATTTGTATGAAGGTTGCGTATTTGTATTTATTTGTACTTAATAGTCTCTCTGCAAGTCTGATGATAGTAATGATGACTGTGGATGCTGATGTTGATGGCATGTAAACTTCAGCATTCATGGCTCGTTACTGTTTTATTGCCAGAGGAAATCTGCAACACGGTTCGGCCGTCTTCTGGAGGCTTGATTCGCTGTTTGACCTGTTTGCTTTATGAGTCTTGCTTGCTTGTGCCTTATTTGCTTGTTTTATTGTAATAGGAATACATAAGTTATTTCCATGGCATTAATCAAATAAATTGGTTATGGTATTTTTCCACTCGTGGAAATACAATTGTGGAACGAGTTAATATGATAAATATCAATAAATTTTTCATAATATTGTATACAAACCTTTGTTTTTCAACACTATTTACTTTTTTCGTCAACACTTATAAAACAAAATTGGAAAGATTCATATTTAACTAAATTGCGACAATAATCAAGTTTAAACACAAGTTTATTGGTTCAGCCAAGTCCAGTATAGTATTGGGTCATAAACGGCGACTGTGTTGTTTTTTTCTGTTTCGATTTCACCTTTATCAATATTGTTTCAGAGTTCGTTCACAATTTCTTTTCTGGTTTTCTTCAATTTGTTAATGTTACTTCTATATTCAAATATGTTTTCCTCAATTCGTATTTCACATAGTAGCAGGCTTTTTATTGTTCCTTCTTTACTGGGTTTGGTTTCACTACTAAAATTCTTTATTTACTTATGGTATTTAGTTTTCACCAGTATATTAACTAGTTTCATAGTAATCTTCCCTTTTTTTTTTAAATTTTATTTTTTGGATTTATGGTCTGCCAGTTTTCATCGCTGTTTTGCAGAGATAATTTTCCCTTTACGCAGTTTTTTTTATTTATATATATATATATATATATATATATATATATATATATATATATATATATATATATATATATATATATATATATATATATATATATATTTGTCTCTCCGGCCTCCCAGGTACAACTTAGTTAATTTCTTAAGATTTCATTTCCATATCTTCCTTTCTTTATCATATCTGGTGCGATTCCCAATTTCTGGTAATCACCTGTGTCGTAGTTCTTTTGTTTCTTTGAGTTAAACTATCACCGGTTTAGGTTTTTGCCTCCAAGCATTTTTTTTTCTCTTCCTCATTCGGATAACCTCTTTCATTACTGCTTCATTTATCATTAAATAGTCGTTGAATAATAATGTGCACTTATCTTTGCCTACAGATTTGCTTTGCTGTAGGTTCTCATCTGCACATTTTGGCACATTAAAAATAATATTATTGGCCCTTTTTTGTCTTGCTTCCCTTTCTTTAATGCTACTATAGGCTCTCTCAGTAAATTCTACTAATTGGTCTTTTTGTATTGTTTTAAATTGTGTAACCTTTTCCTCTGGACCTGCTTGTGTATCTTTCAACAATTTATTTCCATTTTCTAAATTCCGGATTTCATTAGAATATTTCTTTATCTCCGTCTTACATTGTTTACAAATCCATATCAACTCTTCAAAATTAGATAATGCTGTGTACAGTTCTTTACTTACAGCTTGGCATCCTTCGTGGAACCACGTTTCACAAATTTCACATCAAAGTCCAAAGGCCATTTCTAGTTTTTCGCAATGGGCGCATGGGTCCTTAATGCTGCCCTTTTTTTCAGCCGTTTCTTGCTTTCTTTTTCTGCTTGTTCCACCGTTTCTATTTTGATCCACACCTCCAATTTTACCTCAACATAAATATTTATTCCTTTCTAAACCACCAACAAGGGGTTGTGATCGCTTATTGGAAACGTCCCTGTCTGGCGATCGCCGGACTTGGGTTCGCGCCCCCCTCAAGCTCGATTATTTATTGTAGTGTCTTCGACCTCACGATCCTTGTGGGCGAAGGATGGGGGGTATGGGGGAACCTATAGGTCTACAATCTGATTCATCAGCATCCATTACCTGGTTCTAGCTTGGATGGAGAGGTTTGGGTTCTAATATATATATATATATATATATATATATATATATATATATATATATACATATACATATACATATACATATATATACATATATATATATATATATATATATATATATATATATATATATATATACATATATATATACATATACATATATATATATATACATATATATATACATATACATATATATATACATATACATATACATATATATATATATATATATATATATATATATATATATATATATATAGATATAGATATATAAGTCAGTCTCTACGGCATCGTCACTGTCCCTTGCCTCTGCTATTTATGGGCGGCCTTTAAACCCTAATCTTTAACACCCCGTGAGCTTTGGTTGACAATATTTATATTTCTTCTCATCCATACTCTTTATTTCTTAATCACTACCATTTATTCTGCTTTCTTCGTCCTTTCAAAGCACTGCACTTTATTATTTTTTTTCCAAATACTTCGATCTTTCCACTTTTCCAAGTTATTTGTCCACTAACATTTCGTTTCATTCTTGTCCCCCCATTTGATTAGGTTTCGCTGAAAATAACTTTTCTTGGTTGTCAAGGTGCCGAAGGTGGGACATTGCCGATTTCCTGGTTGCCAGTGTCCGTCATGGATGACATTCCTCACATAACCGTGAGTCTTTGGAGAGAGAGGAGAGTTTCTTTGCCAACAGCAGAAACATTGTACTGTTTGTTCCGCTTCACCTTTCCCTTTCCTGGCCAGCCGTCATCCTCCGTGCTTCCGATTCTTAATCAATTCCGTTTCTCAAATGCACCAAACTTTTTCACAAGTGAACGAGCTTCGTTTTTAGCAGGTCAAAATCCGTCTCACTTTGGACGAGTCGTAATCTTAACTTTTCCTGGATATGGAACCAAGTGGCATTGTTTTATTCTCAGTTTAGAATATGTAAGTCCGCATGCACTGCTCGAGGCAAAACTTGCCTTGACTTGTGGGAAAAATAAGCCACTTAACATTTTTTCAAAGCCGTGCCATTACTGACGGTAAGGTTCCTTATGGTTGAGGGCCATCCTTAAAGGCGATATTCGACGTTCAAGGTTTGATCTGTAATTGTTCTGTGTTGAAAAAAAAAATGGATATGTACAACCATATCATGTGTCTTTTATTTTTGCTATATGTCACCTCGTGTATTTCCATATCAGCATCAGAATTATTTTTTTTTCCAAACCTTGTTAGGTTTCTTAGGCCTTTTGAATGTTACTCACTGTTTCCCTACTACAGCCAAAAAAAAAAAAAAAAAAAAAAAAAATTCTCTCAGCCAAACAATGAACCATCTAAATTTACTTTTATCCATCTTGTTAACGAATTTCAGGTTAAGGATTACGCTTCCTCTTTCACATTGTTCATCAACGATACAAGGCATGATACTAGAGAAGAAGAGTAGGTTTCTAAGAGGACTAAATATTACATATTATTATATTATTCTTGATTATAATCTAATATGAATAAACATTCAATTTAAATATAGTTTAACCGGAAATAAAGGAATTCTGAAGACGTGCTCCCAATCACTTAAATTAAAAGAACTTACAAAATACTAATTATTTTTAATGTACAATTAACTTTTATAACCTGTTCTGGTGTACACACGAGTGCAATTTACACTTTTTGAACTGTAGTCAACCTTCTTCACCGATGGAATAAAAGGCTGGAGAAGTGTTCCCTGAAAGCCAGTTGGCCTTTAGTACATAGGGATTTTCACGGAGGTGTAAAAATATAGAATATACAGAACTCAGATCCTTAAAAAAAAAAAAAAAACTAACCGTGTACGCATGTTAAACAGAATAATGAACAACGTAAACAGATATGCAGATAAATTCTAAACGGACTACTGTGAAGAATTTCATTACCTTGCTAGGTGAAAAGATCAGTTTCTTTTGTACCTATCATACAGTAATAACTCATAATAGTCATGCTAGTGTTAGGCTGTTGTGTGGTCACGTGGCTTCTCAAGCGGTGCTGATGTCAAGGTTGGATAGGTGAGGTTTTGTATTCCAAAAATTGCAAGTTCTCTTAACGTGTGCAATTGTTCATAATAACATGGATGGAGTTTCATGATTACCTGAGGCATCAGCAAACTTTATGAGGATGTCAAAAGACACAGTAGATATTTTCGGTCCGACACATCCTCCTCCTCACTGCTGCTATCTCATGATTGTATTTTTTTTTTTTTGTCTGCCAGAACAACCACCACTACTCGTGCCTACAATATCAGGTAACTTGCATTGGCATCATTCTTTTCATACCAGGCCTCTCTCTCTCTCTCTCTCTCTCTCTCTCTCTCTCTCTCTCTCTCTCTCACTATACTTTTCTTGTACTGAAGAGAGAGAGAGAGAGAGAGAGAGAGAGAGAGAGAGAGAGAGAGAGAGAGAGAAAGTAAAGTGCTCAAACATCCATCCGCAAGTCCTTTTCCTAGGTGTTTGATGGACTAGTCATCTTTACAGCTGTTTGATAGAGCAGTCATATTCACTTCTTTCCATGATGACGCAAATTTATAGATGGCTGACTTTAGGCTATGGTTCTTGATAACGTTCTCTTTTGTTTAATGGCTTCTTGTGTCTTACTCTGCTTCTGTAGTAACCAAACTTTCAACAAAATAGTTTTGCTATGATAACTCTAGCAGGAAAACAATTACTACTTGGACTGTGGGGCAGCAAAGTTGTATTTGGTGGGAGAAAAATTACACTAATTTCTCTTCAGCGCTCACTGTGGATGTACTGTTGTGTTCAAGATCTAAAATAAAGGGGGCGGGTTGTTCTGGAGAAGAACCTTTACTTCCTCCGGATCAATTTGCTGAGTTTTCTTGCAAGTTGCTTACTCGAGATACAAACTGATTAAGAGCATGATTGAGCTATGGATTCTGGGTGTTATAGTACACCACTGTGCTCATGCAGGGGGGGAGGGGGGGGCGGAATATATATCCTGCCAATAAGACTTTTCGATGACCACAGGCTTGAGGCAGACTTCTCCACAACCACAGACTTAGGTTGGTGCGTACCCATATCAATTAAAACCCAATGATGTTGAGCAATGGTCCTTACTCATTTTCTTTCTCAAAGTACAATCTTCTTGTACGCTTTGTGGTAAGGAATGCCAAAGCATAGCAGTTTCTCCAGCATAATAGATCCACGTTCAACATTATTCTTTCTCCCCTATGAATTCGCGAAAATTCTAAGCCTGGATAATTTAACTGCACCTGAATCCTTACTGACAATTTCCCATGACAGTTGCAAAAGAAAAAAAAAGTTACAATCAACCATCACTTGCTATAAACTATGAACAAACGAAAAACAAGTTTGTCTTCAGCTGTCTTGATCTTACCCCCATGCACCCTGACCATTTTGGTTAGAGAAAAAAGGAAAATGGCCCCAAAGAAAAATCAATTCTATATATATATATATATATATATATATATATATATATATATATATATATATATATATATATATAAGGATAACCTACTATTATATGAAACGGGTTTGCTTAAGTTAAATCAAGTCTTAGCAACAAATCTTCTGTAATATGTAATTTAAAGCAATTTGCAAATAAAGAGAAAATATACCTTAACATTTCAATTTGAATATAGAAATCGTTTGCTTAATCACAACATACCGGAATTTAATGATATATTACTACTGCAAAACAATAGCTTAGTGGTATACTGTAGTACTACTGAATAGTGGAACCAACAGTAAATAAAAAATCTGTTTAGATATTTCAATTCCCCGAAAGTACCTGGCGGATTGTATATACCCTTTCCTTCGACCTTGGTCTCTTTAAATCATCTGTAGTATATCCGGTTATTTTCATTTCGACTGATTGGCCTGTAGAATTACTTACGAATATTATCAACAACAGAGCGAATTTCGGTAAGTATCCTGTACTTGTTTTCCACGAACCTTATAAACATAAAGTATGTACACTGCACTTAAAAATTATTCAGCTCATTTTCTGAGTAAATAAGGGCACCGTTAACTTCCCCCAACACCAGGAATTCTTTTCCGAACGTGATTGGAATTGAAAGTTAGTGAGCACAATTGGTTATGTGGGACACGGAGTACAGGGTGCCTCACTGAAGTAGCTACTATCCCTTTGGCACCAAAACTTATCACAAAGTGCCATTATCTTCCTTCTAGAAATAATTGTCTATGTATGGATTACTACCACACTCAACGATTATTATATTTCAGTATCTATATAGTCTATCAAATAAATCTTGCAGAATTCATAGACATGAATTAGTTACTAAAACTGATACTGATTGAACGGAGTAAAATAATTTAGAAAAGATTATACAATATGGGTTTACTTAGCCATAATAATCTTATCGTGTTTATTTAATTCGCTTAGTTGTACTGAATATGACCTTACAGAACACCTACTCCATTTGGCGCTGCTAATGCAACTCTAAGCTTTGTATTGTGATAATTTTGGGATCTTTTGAGACGTTAAAACCACCAATGACTTGCTGAAAACGTTTGCTTACATAAAGAAATGCCAACAGACTAAGTTTTTCTAAAACCCTTCTCACTTTAGTCTATCTCATCACTATGCTATGAGGCAAGGTCTATACTGTTAGTTTTTCACATCTGTAATCTAATACATATGATTTACTAACAATGTATTTCAATTTTAAACCTTACCTTGTGATAGAGGTAATGATAATGTTGGAATAGATCCTTCCTTTAATCGTCGTTGGTTTTCTGGCATTGGCTCTAAAAGCAACTCACATTTCAGGATCCTTTCAAAAGCACCAGATTCAAAATGTGAACTACACATGAATGCCTTATCAGAGTTGAAGGAGTCCTTCCTTTTACACAAAGTTATCCACAGCTCTGAAAAGTTACTCCTTCATCCTTTTTAGCTTTATTAGTAAAACACCCGTACACAGCAGAGTAAATAGGCATTTTGCTTGAGGGTACACCCAGGCACGCTATTTCTATCTTGTTTCTCTTCCTTTTGTTTTATGAATTTTTTTATAGTTTATACATGATAGATCTAATTTAAAGTTGTTAATGATATTGAAATGTTTTATTTTGAGTGTTATTATCTCTTTTGTAGTTTATTTATACCTTGTTCCCTGTTGGAGTCCTTGGGCTTATAGCATCATTGTTTTCCAACCAGGGTTGTAGCTTAGCTAATAATAATAATAATAATAATAATAATAATAATAATTTCAAACCAGTTGCGATAAAAACCAACCACTCTACAATTGAAACTCGAGAATTAGTTAATTTGGAGGCGGAAGAGCTTCACACTGAACAGTAACAATACCTTCCTTGTAAACAAACTGTAGATCACAGAAAGCAAGGTTGGTAAATCAGTAGGGGGGGGGGGCCGGTGTGACGTCATTAATCTCCGCAGGGTTGGTCTGCTCAGTAGTTGGAATATTTTGGGTGACTATATAGACTATAGACTCACTGAGACTGGATTCCTCTATATAATATTCTATCATCATGGCAGAGAGAGAGAGAGAGTATCGTTGATATTTAGGTGACTATATACTATACAAGAAAACTAAAGATCTTGACATGTCGAGCTTCCTTAAGTACCGCGTACAGTAGACCCCCGCCATACGACATTAATCCGTTCCGGAGTTGGTATTGTATGGTGAAAATGTCGTATGGCGGGCAATAGAATAGCTAATGCGTGCAAAACCCCAGGTAAAAACATCAAAATTTTATATACTTAATAAAAATTAGTGACAAAATAGTATAGTAAGCACTGTACTACAGTATACTTATATATAATATACATGTACTGTACAGTATATAATTAAATAACATTACCGATATAAATAAAAATTATATAGACTGTAAAGGAAAAATTTAATTTTATTTACCTCTAGAGTGACGCGACTTGAGCTGGTAGTGGGTGGAGGCATAGTGAATACCAGTCCTCTTCCTAAAACGATCAAACCACCCATGAGAAGCCTTGAACTCTTGAGGGGCTTGCTGCGACGTTCCTTCGTCTCCGCCATCTCTCTGGGCTTCTACGAGATCAGCGAAGATGGCGCTCGCCTTGTGCGAAATTACCGATTGCGTGAGTGTATCACCAGCGATTTCCTTCTCTTTAATCCATAGTAGAAGGAGTCTCTCCATCTCGTCGTTGATTGAGGTCCTTCCACTGGCAAGGACAGTCATGCCTTTAGAAGACTTACTTGCTTTAATGGCTTCCTTGTTTTTGATAATTGTACCAATCGTTGACTGGTTACGGCCATATGTACTAGCAAGGGTAACAATGCGCATGCCTTCTTCGTATTTCTTTATTATCTCCAGCTTCGTTTCCATAGTAATCATCTTCTTAATTTTCCCTTTAACATCACTAGCAATCTTGGGACCCATGGCTAACGAATTAAAGTTGGAATTAAGCACTAAAATTCACAAAAAATACGATATCCCAAGCACTCACACGAGATCAAGTCTTTACGAAACGCACACGAGATTCAGAACTGAGCACGCGATTAACAAAGAGAGGCAGCATCTCTCTCAGGCATTGTGGGAGGGATTTCGGCCAATAGCGTATCGGCATCTTAGTGACGCCGACCAATAGCAGACCAGCTTCTTAGTGACGTATGAGCGTGGTGGTAGGCGAGTGACTCACACAAAAACCGGAATTCGATGCCGTAAGGTGGGGGAAAATGTGACGAGGGGACGAAAAAACATCGTATTCCACACCGTAACGTGAAAAAAACGTAAGCTGGGGACGCCGTACCTCAGGTGTCTACTGTATTCGCAAGGTGAATTTTCTGCTAATATACTGTAGTAGCCTATATTGATATGTCTGACCGTTTCACCAGAAATACTTTTTCAATAACAAATATTAACTGTTATTCCGAACGAGACTGCGTCCTGCTATAACTTCGTCTTATTATGGTCATTTAACCCCGTTTTATTACACGATTAGTATGCTCTATACACATTCCATAACTTACAGGAGAGAGAGAGAGAGAGAGAGAGAGAGAGAGAGAGAGAGAGAGAGAGAGAGAGAGAGAGAGAGAGAGAGAGAGAGAATAAATATATATATTTAAACTACTGCTTACACGTAAGAAAATTATATAGATGTTTTCTTTTTTTTAATTATTACTTTGAATGTTCAAGTTTCCAAAGTAGTGTGTGTATTTATGAGTATCTGTTATATGATTTTATATATGAAATTAATATTTAATGGGCAATTGACTTTACAATATGTTTTAATATATTTATTTTTTTTTACTGAGAAAAGAGAAATATTTAATAGCTATGTTTTAATATATGTTCGATTTTTTTTACTGAGGAAAGAGAAATATTTAAGAGCCTTAATTAATTCAACAAAACTGCAACGTATATTTCGACAAATAAAAATATATTGGGCGTATTAACCCCCCCCCCCACACACACACACAAAGAAAAATAAAAAATAATATTCAAGGGAATGATTGTCCCAAAGTCCAAATACAAAAACTTACTTTATAAAGCAACTAACTGACACCGTTATGGCTGCATAGCCCACACCCAAACACGGCTTTCAGACACATTTATTTATTTATTTATTTTTATATATATATTGAAAGGTTATTTGGTATGTTAGTCAAGACCCCTTAAACAATCTCGTAAGGTTAAGTCATTTGAAAATCTATTGAGGATAAATGCCGTAATCACTGAATATTTACGTAAAACAAATATTCAGATAATTGTGCAAGTGGCCGCTGGCGGCTTTTGTGTTATTTATTCATGCTGAAATATACAGTACACTGATGTAATAATTGAAAAATTAACATATATTTTACCTTATAAGCTAAATTTTCAATAAAGTGAGTGTACAATACCAAAATGCTACAATATAGATATAATATTTAAATGTGAATCAATATCAGTAATGGAAAAAAATGAATATGCAATACGTTTAATGCATCCATTTTATACAGCTTTAATGAAGGGCAATGCAAAGAATAAAATTAAATGTTCCTACAAGGAAGCGATGTTTGCTGCTGTTGGAATCTCCCTTGGCCGAGAAGAGCTAAACTACTGAAATGCTGCAAGGCTGTAGGCCAATGGGTCTCGCCTTCATCTGATGGACGCTTAACGTTGCAAAGAAAAACGTGAGGATAATATGCCGATGAATGAATGTTAACGAAATGAATAAAAATTAACCTGTTCTTTGATACATGAATTTATGAGAGCGAAGTAAGAACAAGAATAGTTGGTATATATTCCCATATACGTTTTCATATAAAGATGTTTGAAACTATGTGACGTTCAATCTCACCAAAACTTTAACAATACCTTATATATACCCATCATACATTTCACCTACAAAATTAAATAACATTCCTGTCATGTGTTGCATCATTATTTTATCTATAACATTTGAATTCATACCCCCAGTTGATTTAATAAAATGTCTCCTTATTGTACATTTTGACTTTACAGTTTTGCCATCCATTAGCCCTCTTTTAACTTATTATCGCATCCCTCATAGCCAGGTAGGTATGCTTTCTATCTCTTATCCTTGTATCTCTCTTCCCTAATATCCAGCCACTTAGTATGAAGAACTGGACAGTGCTAGAAATGGGTGTAAGAGAGGGAAGTAAAGATCTCTTCAGACTTTAGGATTGCCAAACGTCCCTAACCACGTGGAAGGGAGGGAGGGAGCCCATGAGGAATCTCTCTGTGGCGTAAGGAGATAAGAGCTTTCCTTGTGGTCAGGAGGACTCGGGGACTGAGGCCCAGAACCAGAAGGGAGTCAAGGGACACGGCGACCGACAACGGCGTCAATAACAGGATCCGATGAGGAGTAGAGTGTAAGAAAGGGATCCCATTGGAAAGAGCTTGTGTGGAAATGGGTGTCATATTCATCACCAACAGGGTTGCCATTTTTCATGCTCTTTCGAAATGCGCTAAATATAGGAGCGCTGTAGATATCGCAATCACTAGGATATTTAGAAATAACACGGTAAATTACACTTAAATTCTTGTTTTCAACTAAGATTTGGATGAAAATTCTTAAACGGAATAATGATTAATATAAATGAAAGTCTGGTATTTATTCAATCATAATTCTATATCAAGTGGATAAGAAAATTTTTTTGGCTTTTATAGCGTGGCCGTGCCAGACTCATACACTCTACAGAAATGGCAACTTTGATCACTATGGCCTGTGGGAAGGAGGAAGGATAAGATCCATGGAAGAAATGTTAAGCAATTTAACAAAAATGTATAAACAAAAATTTTCCCGGCGGGGGGGGGGGGAGATAATTCAATCTTTATAGAATCCAGTGAAAATAATAATTAAAATATAATCAAAGGCGTTACTGCGACAAAA
>NC_090725.1:210766497-210786497 GCF_036898095.1 Palaemon carinicauda | reverse complement strand
TTTCCTATGATCATACCACATTGTTGAGTGTAATATTTCCTAATCAGTTGAAATTTTCAAGCTGTTATGCATAATTTGATAAATTTTATTAAGGTATTCTAGATGGTCCCTGACTCTGTTGTGATCGCTTTATTCCACATTGGTGTTGGCTTTTAAATTTTATAACATATTAGATTTCATGGTTTTAATTGAATATTCTTTTACTCTTTATTTATAATAAACGATATCGGCGTCAATGACCTTCGATGTCAGGATGCCAGAGAACTTCAAATCATTCATTCAATCTCTCTCTGCTAAAGTCTATCTCTATGTTAACTTAGACGCGCCCGATCAATAAGTATTTCATTTATACATTAAAACAGTTGGGATTAATCCTATTGTTTCATTACGAATGTCTTCTTGACATTTGATACCAAGTGTTCATCACAGGTTATTTTAAAGTCTAAAATGTTTAAGTATTCTCTCTCCCTCTCCCTCCCTCCCTCCCTCCCTCTCTCTCTCTCTCTCTCTCTCTCTCTCTCTCTCTCTCTCTCTCTCTCTCTCTCTCTCTCTGTTATATTTCGTGCAACCCGGTCCTGTAAAAAAGGTTGGAAGTATGCTGAGAAAGGAGAAGCCACAAAATTAATTAAAAGTTGCCGATGAATTTACGGGCTGGCTGCCAGAAAGCCCTTTTGTTGTGCTTGTAAACTCATTACAAATTTTCGCTGGGATTCGGGAGGTTTCATTTTTGTGTAAAACTCATGCATGCAGTGGACTTACATCAAGTGCATATTCAAGTTGTGTATTTTATTATTATTATTATTATTATTATTATTATCATTATTATTATTAGTAGTAGTAGTAGTAGTAGTAGTAGTAGTAGTAGTAGTAGTAGTAAAGCTACAACACTACTTGAAAAAGCAGTATGCTATAAGCCCAAGGGTTCCAACAGGAAAAAATAACCTAGTGAGGAAAGGAAATAAGGAAATACAATACACCAATACACCCATTAATAAAAACTGCAGTCTTAACGTCAAAATAAATAATAACAATGATTAATAAACAATTCAAATAGATCTTTCATAAACAAAACTAAAGCATAATCATTATGTATTAACACGAACACTAAACGCAATCACACGAAATTTATACATTCTGGTCAATATATGATTAGCTACAATCCACAATCTTCAAATTTATTTTTTGTGGAGTGTTTATGTTATCACTTGCATCCATTGCAGGCTATCATATACACTCATGATCCCATCGCGATAATGTGCCTATTTTTATCCTCGAGCAAACATACAATACACCAAGCATGTTGTGTGGCGTGCGCTTCTATTTTGCTTGTTAATCCAATTACTCCACCTGTTTATATCCATTTATCAAAATATAATAACAATGTTGGTAATAATAGTTCGTTTAATTTCTACTTATTTGCAATTAGATCCACATGCCGATATCCATGGGTTAACAATATTAATAAAGGAGGAGGAAAAGGAGATATAGTCGAAGGTAATAAAATATCGAATATGAAAGTTTAAGAGCATATATATATATATATATATATATATATATATATATATATATATATATATATATATATATATATATATATATATATATGTATATATATATGTATATATATGTATATATATATATATATATATGTATATATATATATATATATATATATATATATATATATATATGTGTATATATATATATGTGTATATATATATATATGTATATATATATATATATATATATATATATATATATATATATGTGTTACAGTGAATCTGTATAATCAGGGAATATATATATATATTCTCTGATATTTTCAGGGAATGTGCATAATGTCTGATTCACTCAGGGGATACGTATATTCCCTGAAATTTTTAGTGAATATACATATTCCCTGATTATTCGGCCTTATTATTATACAGATTCCCTGAATCGTGTTTGGTATGAAAGAACAATGAAATAAATAGCTGAAACGATAAACAAAGCTTTGTTTTCACAATGTAAACTTACGTTTACGCTGACATTCGATGCACAGTGATTTGTAAATAGATATTGCATCATGGGTAATGTTGGCATACTTTTTAGATAATTCCTTTACCATCTTATCGCGCCCTCCGTGGCCAGTTGCAATATGAGCACGCTTAATAATGTCAAATGTATCCTCCAATGTGGCAAAATAGATAGGATCTTCATTGGCAGTCCGTCTTCTAATCAACTTGAGAACATCACCACACTTGAGGATCTCATACTTCTTCCGAAGGTAGTATTCATGAGGCGTCTTTTTGCCTGACTTGTCAATTGCTGTCAGTTTTGAAATTATTTCATTATACTGTTCTTTTGGAAGCAAGACAGATTTCTTTCCTCCACTTCTTTGAAATAATTCTTCCCGAAAATGTGCTTCTAAATCACGCCCAGTTGGATTTGCCATGGTGTTGACAGTAGGAAGGGTGGCGTATGACTGGCGAGTTAAACTTTGCCTGACCTTGTAGTGTTGAGGGGGGGGGGGTATAGCACCGGGGTTGGAAGGTGGTAATTAGATGGACTCCTACCATGGTTTGCTAGTTCAGTGGTTTACATTGTGTTTACATTCAAGTTTACATCGTGAAAACAAAGCTTTGTTTATCGTTTCAGCTATTAATTTCATTGTTCTTTCATACCAAACACGATTCAGGGAATCTGTATAATAATAAGGCCGAATAATCATTCATACATACATAGATAGATACTATAGCCACGAAAGCTAAATTGAAAAGACTTGATTGGTGTTGATACTTTGACCTTAGTAGCATTGACACACTCCCAATTGTGAGACCGTCGATGTCCATATAAAGACAAAGTATTATTATTATTATTATTATTTGCTAAGCTATAACCCTAGTTGGAAATGCACGATGCTATAAGTCCAGGGGCTCCAACAGAGAAAATAGCCCAGTGAGGAATGGAAACAAGGATAACTAATATATTTTAAGAACAATAACAGCATTGAAATAAATATTTCCAATATAAATTATAAAAACGTTAACAAGACAAGAGGAAGAAAAATTAGATAGAATAGTGTGCCCGAGTGTACCCTCAAGCAACAGAACTCTAACCCAAGAAAGTGAAAGACCATGGTACCGAGGCTACGGTACTACCAAAGACCAGAAAGCAATGGTTTGATTTTGGAGTGTCCTTCTCCTAGAAGAGCTGCTTGACATAGCTAAAGAGTCTCTTCTACCCTTACCAAGAGAAAAGTAGCCACTGAACAATTACAGTGCAGTAGTTAGCCCCTTGGGTGAAAAAGAATTGTCTGGTAACATCATCAATCAAATCTTTTCACTTCACATTTTGGGGATATATATTTTATGCTCATGAAGTGTCAGCTTTCGCGATTTCTACACACGCGCACACATACTCAATCACACACACGCACACAAACACGCACACGTACACACACACACTATATATATATATATATATATATATATATATATATATATATATATATATATATATATATATATATATATATATATATATAAGTGGTGATAAGAAAGAAAAACATCTAACATACATACTAAAACCAGGGACACGGCCGCTTGGATATGAAATTTTCCCATTAATAAAAACTGCTGTCTCGACGTCATAATAAGTAATAACAAAATGATTAATAAACAAATATGTAATAACCGTCTTGTTGCTTTACCTGACAAGAGAAACTGGTATGTGATCTACCCTTCCATTCCTAGGTACATGAAATTCCCATTTGGCAAGCCATGAGAAAAGCGGAGCTGGGGGTAAGGGTAAGGAAATGTTATTGAAGGGGGGGTGAGTATTTCGTGGTTGGGGGTTAGGAGGAAGGGGGACTTGGGTGGCGTTTTCCCGCGTTTCCATTGCTATGCCCCGGCTGGAGTCAGCCACTACGTTGCTATGGTTACTGGGACGCCTTCCCTACTCTCCCCTTGTTCCTCATCCCCGCCCCCCCCCCCTCTCTCTCTCTCTCTCTCTCTCTCTCTCTCTCACTCTCTCTCTCTCTCTCTCTCTCTCTCTCTGCTACGAACAATGGCAGTCACAGGACTGCAAGTATTTCGTGCATTTTTCTCCCGAATGGTAAGTCTATGAGATGCACGAGTGTTTTGACATCCTCATTCAGATATAGAAGTGCAAATTAAGAAATAATAAAGACTAATTAGTAATTCTGAATAAACAATATTATCTACTGCCAACTACATATCTATAATTATATGTTTTTTGGTAAACTATTCATTTTAAAAAATAAAACTATAAACACGTATTTGTATGAATAGTTTAATCATTCTAATTATTACTTAATGAATGAAAACGACGACAAAGACTGCGGTTTACACTGTTTTACAGGAGCTCACAATAATTCAGCGTCGCTGTGGTTCATCTCAATGTGTAAAACGATGGTGGTTTTCGACCATCTTTGCAAAATGCCCTGCTTGGGAACGACACTAATGCGATTGATTAGAGAGAGAGAGAGAGAGAGAGAGAGAGAGAGAGAGAGAGAGAGAGAGAGAGAGAGAGATGTGCCTGATCGTCAGCTCTCGATATAGAACCTGGGATGCTTTTGCATATGAATGGTGAAAATGACTACCTGTGAATATTACGCAACCGACGGTTTTGCAATTTTCTTAATGTCTGCATTCTGTTACAGTGCTTGGAATGGGATATGTGGCTGCGATTACCGTGTAGGAAATTAATTTCAATTCAATATTGTCTTACAATGCATTTTTTAATAAATTGATTTTACTAAACGACATTTTTGGTGATGTAACCACTTTAGCATAAGCATCTCTCTCTCTCTCTCTCTCTCTCTCTCTCTCTCTCTCTCTCTCTCTCTCTCTCTCTCTCTCTCCATTGCTGCAAGGCTCATCTCGGTCTCTTGTGAAATGCATATTTGATATCTGTATTGCATCTTAATATTGTTTCCAAGTAAAGAAGCCGCCTTACATCCCTTATATCCTCGATCTAAACACTGTCGGTAATAAAGCTTCTCCGATGAATATTCTTATTTAAATCTAGAAACCAACATTCTTCAGTGAATGCATGGAACATTTATTCGCTCATAATTGTTCGGGATCTATTGACCTTTGCTGATGAGACGCTATTTTTGAATACAAAACGACAGTCGACGCTCTTCACTAGCATTTACTGTCAGTGGAGTTTCAAGGAACCAGTTCTCTAGGCAAGAGACATTTTGCTGGAGTGGTCATACGAGTTTTCTCTAATCAAACGATAATTATGATAAATACAGTTTCTTATCAAAATCTGAGAAAATTATTTGCAGGCTGACAGAGATTTATTGTTTATAAGAACTCATCCAAAAAAGTATAATTTAAGGAATAATCTCAAATTTCAATTTTCTCCAACATATTTCAGTTTTCTAACTACGTTGGAAATTTTCTTGCTCGTTTGAGGTGTACAAGTACAGATGAGCAAAATCAGCAAGGTTTTATAGAGGCTTGTTAATAAAAATTATGAATTTTAAATAATAGAAAACTGAATAGTCGCTTAGAAGATATTGAAAGTAGTTTGACTCGTCATATGGTAAACGAGCGAATGGACTCTTCAAACCATACTCGATTATCTAACCCAGGATTACTGTGATAAGTGTGATACACCCATAAAGGGATGAGTATCGAAAAATCTGGTGCTTCGGTTGACCCAATCTGTAACGTATACGTAGTTAGGTGAAGCCATGGGGAAAAATTTGAGACCAGCGAAGTCGGTTATAACTGACCAAGAAAGAATATTTCCCTGAATGAAATAAGGAGAAATTTACTACGCCTCTCCAACAAATAATGCAGTCTGTCAAAACCAATACATACAATTAACTCACCCTTTGGCATAAGCATAGATGGGACAGCGTTTTCCTTCAATAACCTCTTATTTTTAGGGCTCTCGGTAGTCAGCAATCTTGATTTCATATCATCAATGTAGTCCTCTGGGGTGAAATGAGCTGAACACACCACTGCATATTTCGGATTGATTTCATCATATCGGCAACACACGTTAATCCACTTATCACAGTAAATTTTGTCTCTAGGAAACGTAAAATACCTTATACCACTGCCTTTAGTTTTTCTTTTGGTATTCAGGCATCCGTAAACAGAACAGTTATTTGGCATTGTCGGTTAAGGGGCTGCTCTGGCTGTAAGAAGGTAACTGACCGATGCGAAAGGTTTTGCAAGTTATAACTATTGGCCTTGCCGCCTTGGTGATGACTGGTTGGGGGCGGGCGAACTGTGGCGAGCGTGATGAGGCCAAAAGGGTGACTCATGGATAATCCTCTGTCCGACTAACCTTTTTGTATTGGCCTTGCAGCCGCTAATCGGTATAACATATCGCTTCCTTTGGCCACTGTAAGAATTACCATTGTCAATTTTAACAAAAGGCTCAATGATCAGGTGTGTATATTGAATTCTTTTAGCCAACATCCAATAAGAATGGAAGTTGCCATTTTGAAATGTGTTTCAGATATGTAAGTTTTTTGAAAAGCCATATTCAATTTTTATTTTTATTTGCCTTTAGATTTTCATTCCTATTTGCCTCCTTCAAATCAGCAGTCTATTTTTTAACCCCGTCTTCTCCGCTTGAAGTAATGAACATTATAAAAAAAAACTAAAGAACGAAGCAAATATTAATTTTCTTCCTACTAGACTATATAAGAATAATGCTAGTTTACTTGCCATTCCGATATCCTTGGTGTTCAACCTTTGCATTGCCTCTGGCATTTAACATGACATTTTTAAAATAGCGTGCGTTACTGTGTTACATAAGTCTGGCGATAAATCGGATGTCAATGACTATAGACCAATAGGCTGCTTTCCCGTATTGAATAAAATTTTTGAAAAAATATTATACAATCGACTCGACTCTTCCTGTATTAGATGTAATATCTTTTCTACCTGTCAGTATGGCTTTCTGCGTGGTGTCAGTACAAGTGATGCTGTTAATGATCTTGAAAATACCTACACTGCGGTGAATAAAAATGAATACCTTGGTGCGGTCTATTTAGATTTGAGTAAAGACTTTGACACCATGTCTCATGATGTGCTTCTTAAAAAGCTCGAACATCATGGAATACGTGGAAATGCGTTACTCTTACTAAAATCCTGCTTAACGAATCGAAAACAATTTGTGACCCTCGATGGAACATTTCTCAGAGGTTATGGATGTCAAAATAGGTGTTCCCCAGGGATCAGTCCTAGGCCCGTTATTTTTCCTCGCTTATATCAATGATCTACTCCCTCTGTGATACACTAACCGCTGATTTAACTCATGTAAAAACTGGCTACTAGCAAATAAGTTAACCTTAAATGAAAGAAAGACATACTTCATAGTCTTTTCTTTGCGTAGAGTTCCAGATAACAGAAGGGTTGCTAAGGGGAATCACACTCTTGACCACAAGTCCAGTGGTAGATTTTTAGGGATAATTCTTGATAATAAACTAACTTTCTGTGAGCATGTTAATATGGCAGTTAATAAAATTGCCAAAGTAATGGGTATCATATATAGATTAAAAGAGTATTTTCCCTTATATATTATAAAACAATTGTATCACTCGTTAGTATCTCCTCACCTAAAGTACTGCATTACGGCATGGGGGAGTAGTAGTAGAAACGTCCTGCAACCGTTAATTGCAATTCAAAAAAGACTGGTAAGAATCATAAGCTTCAGTGATTACTTAGCTCGTACATCGCCACTCTTTCGTTCGCTCTCGATATTGAAACTGGAAGACACTTATAAGCTCTCCTTAATGAATATTATGTTCCAAACACTTATATTAAACAAATTTCCAGATTTAAGACGAAAAATAATTCAGGAACAATCACTTCACCCACATGGATTAATAGATGCGAGCAATCTTATTTATATCAAGGTATTAACATTAGAATACTCTGCCCGCTTATCTAAATGCATTGCTTAGCATTCGATCTTTTAAGAAATAATAAACAAATCTCTTGTTATCTGGGTACTAAAGCTGTTAATAAATATTTGTACTTGCCTACCTAACCACAATGCAAGTATCAATTTCATTTAGAATATTTTGTTTTATAGAACTAATCCTTTTACTGAATTTTTGCTTAATATCTAAAATTTTTCAATGTATATACCATTAACTTCATATACCACCCTTCTTTGTTATATAAATATACATTTCCCTTTGTTTTTAGGCTAAGAATCTCATTTATATGTATCTATGGGTATATAAATTTATATATATATATATATATATATATATATATATATATATATATATACTTATGTATATGTGAATCACGTGTACATATTGTATATCTATATCAGTATTTACTTTTAATTTTTTTCCTTAACTGATGATATTATTTCAGTTATATTATTGCCCGAAGAGCTCTGCTCCACATGGGCTTGGACTGAGTCTTTTTTTGTAAATCTTCTGTATGTAAATATTTTTTGTCCAATAAACATAAACATTATTATTAACCAAGAGTGCATGCGATTAGAAAATCGGGTTTAAATTGCAAATCCTTCATTCCACCTCCTAAGGGATAAAGAAAAACAGAACGCGGATCTATAAATGACGTTACAAGAATATTAAAAGAGCATAAAGTTTCAGCTATTTTCTGTTTTGCTTTAAGCAACGCTGACTCACTTCATTTCTTATTGATAAGACATAATCAGAGAATCAATTCCCACTTTGATAATTCTCTCTCTCTCTCTCTCTCTCCTTGGATGCTAGGGGAAGATGAAGCGAAGAGACACCCAACGGATAGCATTTCGTATGTCACCCACCCCTCGGCATCCTCTACTCTCTCTCTCTCTCTCTCTCTCTCTCTCTCTCTCTCTCTCTCTCTCTCTCTCTCTCTCTCCTGTTCACTTTTTCCCTTCCTTCCACCACTGTGACTTCCTTCGCTATATTTTACATGCATCCGTTTTTGTCTTTTTTATTTCTGTTTATTAGCCTCTCCTTTATTTGCTCTTCAGTATATTTTCTTTCGGTATATCTTTTGTCTGTACCTCCTTGTGGCTGTCTCCTGTCTGGTACACACATCTCGCACTCTATCTTCTTTTTTTTTATCTTCAGGTTTCTTTTGTGAGCTTTTACGTCTGTCATGAGAGTCTTGTGTCTCTATCTGCTTCTTTCTTTCTTTCTTTCTTGTTTAGTTATGATTGTATGGAAATATTTTGAGCTTTTAGTTCCACTTCACCAACAGCATATATTTGCTGTCGCTATTATTCCTCTATCCTTCTCACAGAGCTGCTGTGTTTATTCGAATCGATGAGATTTAGTGCGGCTAATACTGTTGTACCCTATTCCCTCATGTGTGAAGCCGCACGTGGTTTTCTCTGCCATGCATTTACACACGAAATAATGTTTTCCAACCTTCCATTCCCACATCCCACCGCCTCATGTTTTCTCATTCCCTCACACTGCACTGCCACAAACACCCTCCGCAGTCCCATGACCTCTTCTTCAAATTTCACCGACTTCTGCGTCTGTAACTCCACGTCTTGAACTCCCGCCCTGCTCGTCAAAGTTAATCACTTACGCTGGTTATTAAATATTTGCTCATGAGAGTCAGTTGGAGATTGTCGTACAAGCTTTCTTAGATGTGATACTTTAATTGTATAATTGATGTAGATAATAACATAGGACCATTCTAATAAATATAAATATAATCCTGACAAATGCTTTCACCTTAAGCTAAATAGTATTGAATATGGGTTTTTTCACCAAAAGACACACACACACACACATATATATACACACACACACGTGTATATATATATATATATATATATATATATATATATATATATATATATATATATATATATCGTATAAATAAATACACCAATCACTTAGAAAATAATTTAGATTTAATTTTGTTACCTCTATGTACCATTGCTGTGAGTTGATATCAAAGTGATCTTTGTCGTCCACCTGAATTCATGAGAGAGAGAGAGAGAGAGAGAGAGAGAGAGAGAGAGAGAGAGAGAGAGAGAGAGAGACTGTTGATATCCGTGAACATCATAGTCAGAAAAATACTGAGAGCGTAAAGAAAATGCTTAAAAGAAACCATTGAGGTTCAATGGTTGGGGTCTTGCAGGTTAGTGTCTTGGGGGAGGGGGTAGCCGAGTTAGTTTTTGGTGGGTTGGGGGGGGGGGAAGGCTGTTACTGTTCGGTTTGGGCCTGCAGGGACTGTGAGGATGTGGGGAAGGGGAGCGGTGGAGAGTTAAAGTCTGACCATTTGGTAGTAATCTTATAATCCCCAAGTCTGCTGAGTTGCCAAGTATCAATTTAGGCTTCCTTATCAGACACGTCTGGCTATTATCGCCGACTGTAAATCTAAGAAGTGTTTGATAGACACTACATGATTCAAAATAAACGAGAGGGTTTTTTCTTTATTGCGTATGGAGAATCGGTATCCGCGAGAGGAAAATTTGTCTATTAACCCATTGTTTCAAGTGATCCAAAATATCTTCGATCTGGGATATAACTGTAAATTTCACTTCACGAGTAAGATTTGATAATAGTTTAGAAAAGTCAACACAGCAATTTTCCCTATATTTTAGTAATCTTACTATTGTCCAACACATGGTAAAAAAATTAATTTTAAAGATTGAAAAAAAAAACATGAAAGTAAGTTTGTGCTTGTTTTATAACAATTCATTATTTTTCTCAATGTGCTTGCCTGTCAGCTAAGCTAAGATCAAAGTATGCAATAAAGATAATCTTACGCGTTGTGGTTCGTTGCCCAACAAACTGTTGGCAACAGTGGAAGATCGTCTCTCCCTCCATCAAGACTCCCATGTACCAAGCCCCCACCCCACCACTGCGTAACTCAAGAAAACAGAAGCAAATAGAGCTATGCTTCATGCCTGAGGACGTAAGACTAGAAAGGAGGTTTGAAAGCATGTGTGAGGGGGTGATTTTTGCTCCAAGGATGCTCAGGTATAATAAATCTCTATTTAACGATGACCCATAAATTATTTCTTATCAATGGTAAAGAATTTTCAACATAAGTTTCTTGTTATAGCCTTTTGGAGAATAAATTATGAACATTTACAGCTTTATATAATAAATGTTTAATTTTTCAACCCTCCATTGTGTTAACGGTCATACTGATAACCTCATCAATGGACACACACACACACACACACACACATATATATATATATATATATATATATATATATATATATATATATATATGTGTGTGTGTGTGTGTGTGTGTGTAATTCAAACAATAATAAAGAAATTTTGCATTGATTTATTTTCTTGAAGGAATAGGGTTTCTCGCCACATTGTCCTTTCCCTCCAATATTTGACAGAAATTGTACATGAGGGCTTAAACAGAGAGAGAGAGAGAGAGAGAGGGGCTGCATGTTTTGCAGGGCAGTAACATACTGCCTTCCCCTTACCAACCACCCTTCCCTCCGTTATCCCTCAAGTAAAGCGGGAAGGATATACTGTAGTTCTGTCGGCGTTGAGAGGGATACCTTTCAGTCCTTACTGCCGAGTGTCTGCCACCATCCCTGCGGCATGGACAGGGCTTAGACTGGCAGACGTTTAGTTTGGTTGTGATTTCCCCCCACACACGTTCGGCTGTTATTCTATCTCATGCCCTCACCGCAATCCATGAATTCTCGGTGAAGTGCTCTTTTCTCTCGGTTTCAAAGAAGGATTCCAGTTTGTTCTTCCTCTCTTTTTTTCTACATTATTAATATTACTTAAACTTTGCGCACATTGGTTTTTACTCCCCACGGCCTAGGGTCATCCACTTGCCAAATAAGCTTCAAAGAGCAAAATAATGCGCCCATGTGGCGCACAAAATTGTATATCCATTTGGGAAGAAATGCATAAGATTAAGAAACATAAATTCGAATAGAACTTTACAGAACAAATGAACATGAAATCAATCAAGTTCATAGTGTTACTGATTTTTTTTTCTTATTTTTACAAAATATGGCTCTACTGCGTGGACTTATATAGTTATATGATATTTATAATGCATAATCATCAGTAACACGGTCAAGACCTCTGTACCTTGGTCTAATAGCAAAAGTAGATATACTATTATTATTATTACTTGCTAAGCTACAACCCTAGCACAGGGGCCCCAACAGGGAAAATAGCTCAGTGAGGAAAGGAAAAAAGGAAAAATAAAATATTTTAATAATAGCAACAGCATTAGAATAAATATTTCCTATATAAACTATAAAAATTATAACAAAACAAGAAAGAGAGAAATTACATAGAATCCAGTAGTGTGCTCGAGTGTACCCTCAAGCAAGAGAACTCTAAACTGACAAAATAAGCGTATGTGAGGGCTCACATCAAATCTTAAGAAAACTTGATGCATAGTATTATCTAAACTTTCTTAAAGGTAAAAATAAAGCCAAACGAAGAGTAAGGCAGATTTTTTTGTTACATGACTCATCGCGGGTTAATCCAAATTGATGAAGTAGTCGTCTTATCAATGGACCCAAGGTTACCTTTTTTCAACGAATCTGTCTTGAAAAATATAGGCACGGAATAAAATAGCAAATTGCAGTTACCGTATTACACTTAGAGTTACAATTATATTAATTTTAAACTACGTTAAAAGACTTCCGGTACTGGGCAATGTTTAAAACTTAACATTTGGTTTAAATATGGACGCTAATGATTTACAAATAAGTACCAAGCATTATTTCCAGAAGCATAATCACATTAGAGGTGACAACAGTAGGTTTTTAAAATTGTTAGCCTGCAATTGTAGGATTATGGCCAAACGTGAGGCTTAGCAACTTCGTACTAGGAGATAAGTAAGAACACTTGAAGATTAATAACTCAGGAGCTATCCTTCAAAGTGGAAAAATCTGGACTTTCCATATCCGACTCGTTTTTTGGGGGGAATGCACTTCACCACCCTTTCCTCTTCCATTAAAAAAGGATCGAATTAATGCACTATTCACCAGCCTACAGTACAGCCACATATTCATTTTACATAATCAAATCACCTAAAAACCAATCTAGTCTCGCAACTTTGTGACACATTATTATTATTATTATTATTATTATTATTATAGCATAGCTACAATCCTAGTTAGAAAAGCAGAATATTATAAGCTTTAATACCACAACAGGGAAAGAAGCCTAGTACTAAGTTAAATTGAGAAGGTAAAGAATAAACTAAAATTACATATATGAATGTTGAATTATGTTAAATAAGTGGAATATAAAGTATAAAACGAGACTTGATGTAAAGAGCCCATGTCGCATAAAGTGAGGTAATCTGCAACCAACCGAGACCGATGTCAACCGGTCCAAAGAAATGCATTTTCGTCGGGTTTGAACTTCCAAAGTTCCACGGGTCACCATTTAACCAGGAAAATCATTCCACAATTTGGCAGGAATAAAACCTTCTAGAGTCTTACGAAAGAAAAGGCACTATTGAAAAAAAATAACAGCGCACCTAATCACATGTAGTGGATTGCATAGCCTTAGACTCTTAAAGGTATGAAAGTAAAAATGGTCAGGACTCGGCTTTACCAAAAGCCTTAAAAGAGCATGCGCAAACAGCTAATTGAATGACGTGCCATAGGCTGATGTCCACACCAGAAATCAGGAATTTAATAGACAAGTTTTTTCCAACAAGTTGTGAATAACAGGCAGGTGAACAATATTCAATACATGCCAGAATAAGATAATTAAAACATTTCCTCGGGGTAGAAACTCAAAAAACTTGAAAGACTTTCTCAATACACCAGAAATCCTTTAAAAAATACTATACAGCAAACTATTGTATACATAGTACATATATATGTAAATTTGTATGTTTAGAATAACGTTATTTCTAAATAATGAATAAAAGAAACTGCTACACTGAAAATATATATATTTTTTCGACAATTATGGCAATCAAAATAATTCAAAACACCTAAAATACACAAGGAACAACTCTTATTTTCTCCGAAAGGATTAGTAGTTACCTATATGATTTTGCCGGAAATACAACGCGTTTTGAGAGAGAGAGAGAGAGAGAGAGAGAGAGAGAGAGAGAGAGAGAGAGAGAGCGCACCAAGCTGCAATTAGCAGAAAACGATTAATTTACTCTACATGTGATTACTGTACCTGCACTGGTCTTTTGAAATACGAAAACGGGTAAACTAGAGTATTTATAAATTTACATCTGATGGTCGAACTAATTAAAAAGCAAGGATGAAAATTAATGTTGATCTTTTCATGCGCCAATCCTCAGGAAATTTTATCTTGGGTTTTGTCCTGTTTAATTGATTGATTTTGAGTTTTCTGGTATCATGACCACTGTATATCATCTACTGATTTCGTGTTATTTCACCCTTAGCATTTGTAGAGAACAAAGACCGAGATCAAATAACTAAAAGTAAACTTCCCGTGAATGGTGATACCTAATATTTACAAATACGTAACTGTTTTTCATGCTTATATTACGGTCGTCAATGTTTGTGTATACGCTATACAAGTGACATGTTTTAAGTTAAAGTCACAGATAACTGAGAAATAAAACAGTCGATTGGTAGACAACACTTTGTGGTATGCAATGAACACCTTGAAAATGAAATAGACAGTGGCTAATCTTAAAATTTCTTATTCACATGTGTTTGGCGAGACGGGATGCTACATTTTGAATGTCAACGCCTCGCAATTGACAGCATGACATTTGTTGTTTGTATCATTTATAAACTGCTTTCTCCAAGTCACTATATTTAGATTTATTATAATTATTACTAGTTAGGCTACAACCTTAGTTGGAAGAGCAAGATGCTATAAGCTCAAGGAGTCCAACAGGGAAAAATAGCTCAGCGAGGAGAAGAAATAAAAAAGTAAATAAACTCTATAAGAAGTGATGAAGATAGAATATAAAATATATCAAGTTCAGCTTAGACCTTTTGCTCAGAGTTTATGCTTCAACTGAAAAGGAATACAATTTAATAATAAAAGAAACCCTTTCTGTTCCATCCAGGAACATAAGTGTTGAGCTACCCTCAAATTTGCACTCTTTGGTGTAGACGTATCAGTTCCTCCTTTACTTAAATCCGATGGCTCTGTCACTCACTGTCCTCAGGAAAAAGCAAGCCTTTGGCGAGCGTATTTGACAGTAAGCAGAATAATGAGAAACTCGTACTTCCTCATTCCTATTTTCCTAAGGCTAAACCAACTAGTTTAGCTTTTCGATCTCATGAAATTAAAGCTCTCTTGATGAACCTTGATGCTTATGGAGGTGTAGACCAAATGTTTTTTTCTTCTTTTTTTTATAAATACTGTAGATTTCCTAGCTCCAAGTCTATCTGTTATCTTGCACAATTTAGCAAGAAGAGGTTCTTTTAGCACTTGGAGAGTTGCTACGGTTACTCCATTATGTAAATGCGTTTGCAGTTGCTTTATCCCAGCTGATTATGCTCAATTTCCATAACACCCATGTTATCTAAACCTTTTTAATGTCTTTTGGCAAAATGTCTTAATAGATTTGCTGAAGATGTGATGTCCCTCTTACAGTCTCAAATGCTGTACAGAAATCCCTTGATTTGGGTTCAGGAAGTTTATATGACTGGTCTTGATTTTAGTGCTAGCTTTAACCGTGTTAATCATGAGGTCCTTGTTTTCAACTCAAACAGTTGGGAGTGGGTAGGTCTTTTTTTTTAGCATCATTACTGAATTTTTAAGTAACAGATCGCAGAGTTGTCGTTGATGGGCACCATGGTGAGTATAGGAATGTAATATCTGGTGTTCCTCAAGGTAGTGTTCTTGGCTCCTTACTTTTCATACTATATACACATGACATATGATTTGGCCTAGAAAACAAACTTGTTGCATATACGGATGCTGCTAATCTCTTTGCATCAATTCCATCTCCTGATTGTGAATCTGGGGTTATTGAATCCCTTAATAGTAGGTCGAGGACAGTGGCTCTTCAACATCCAGATCTCAGCATTGATAATGTTTCGTTAATACTGCCTTACTTTTAAATTTTAGGTGTGATTTTCGACAGGAAATTCACTTTTGAGAAATAAATTAGGCCTGTCTCTTCTTCAATTGCACAAAAATTGACTTATTGAGAAAGACTTCTGAGATTTTTGGTGATTAATCTATTCTGATGTTTCCTATTTTGACCATCTTTAACATTCAGATCTTCCGGGACAGTACCATCCTGCAACACTAGCCACAAGGTATGCAATTAATTCTAACAGTTTCACCTTCTCCATTGCACCAGCCACCCGTTGGGATACTACCACTAGAGAGTTATTGGGTCCTTTAACTGGCCAAATAGTGTTACACTGGATTCCTCTCTGGTTACAGCTCGGTTTTCCTTTGCCTACACTTGCACCAAATAGTCTGGCCATTTCTCCACACATTCTCCTCTTTTCTGACAACATTAAGCTAACCAAACAATTATTTTTCACTCAGGTGTTTAACTACTGCACTGTAAATGTTCAGGGGTTACTTTCCATGAGTTTGAAAACAAGTGTCTCATAATTAAAACAGTCAAAGGCAGCACTAAAATCAAGACCAATCATATGAACTTCCTGACCATAATCAAGGGAAATCTGTATATCATTGGATATTGTAAGAAGGGCATCACATGCTCTAAGGAACTTGCAAAACCCAAATTGCAAACTAGGGAACAGATTATTACCTTCAGCATACCTATTTAGACATCTTGCTAAAAGAAGTTCAGAAAATTTAGATATGGTAGCAATGGAAATTGGGCAGTAATCAGCAACGCTAGAGCTACCACAAACACATTTACCTAAAGGGGTAACATTACCAATTCTCAAACAAGTGCGCAAACTACCTCTTCTTGCTGACTTGCAGAAAAAAAAAAACAGACAAATTATGAGCTAAGAAATCACTCACTGTCCAAAGGGAAAATACCATTTGAGTCTACACCTTCATATGCGTCAATATCCAGTAAGAGTGTTTTAATTCAAAGGGACTAATAAGCTAAATTAAATAGTTTAGCCTCAGGAAAACCAGAATGACCAAGATCCAGTTTCTCATTAATCTGCTTACTGTCAAACACATCAGCCAAAAGGGTTTCCTTTTCTTTTGGACAGTGAGTGACAGTGCCATATGGTTTAAGTAAAGGAGGAACTGTTAAGTCTACACCAAAGAGTGCAGATTTAAGGGTAGCCCACCACTTATGTTCCTGGGTTGTACCAGAAAGGGTTTCTTTTATGGTTAAATTGTATTGCTTTTCAGTTGAAGCATAAACTCTCTGAGAACCAGCTCTTAGCTGAGTATAGTTATTCCAAGTCAAATCTGATCTCCTATCCTTCCATAGATGATACCCTCCTGCATCTCCAAATAAGCTCGTCCACAATCACCATTGAACCAGGGTTTGTCTTTCACTCGGTATTTTAACATATGAGAAGGGATACGCCTGTCAATATTGACCAGATTCTCATTCAAGAAAGCAACAGGCTGAACACATACAATTGTGACCAGTTGAAATACAAAAGATCACTCAAATGCCATTTCAGTCTGCTTGAGATTTTATTATATCTTACATGAGTATGACATATCATGGACAGGTTGATCAGTTATTAATTACTAACGAAATCAAGTCATGATGAGAAACCAAAGTTTCTGAGCATAATGGAATATCATACTGTCTGGAGGCAACTGTAAGGTCCACGAATATTCCTATACATTAGTATACATTGATCCCGGATTTAGCTAATTATATCAGACAGAGTAAGAGTTATAAGCAATAAAAAATTCTCATCATAATTGAAAACAAAAGAAACTATATTGATAACAAAATCAAAATGTACAACTCATACAATAAAGGCAAAATATCGGATGGAATTGGTCAACATGGCAGAGCCCTCACACCATGCAAGACTAAATACCGTCAATGATAGCCACTTCAATAAACAGAAATGAGGATATTATTGATTTTTTTTTAAATAGATATTAGAGAGGAAGATAGATAGATAGGGAAAACCCTGGGCCTTCTATCAATCCTGTCCAACACACCATTTAAAAAATAACGAAGAGGAAGGGAAAACATATAGAATAGTGAGCCTGAGTGTACCCTCAAGCAAGAAAACTCTAACCCAAGGCATTATAAGACCATGGTATAGACGCAATGGTACTACCCAAGACTAAGGAATAATGGTATGATTTTGGAGGATCTTTATCCTAGAAGAGCTGATTGCTTTTTATTTAGGATTTTCATTCCTCTTGCGAACTGGCGAATCTTATCTTTACACTTAATATCATAACCGGCAGACTCTTTTTATGCCGTATTCTTCACACACCATATGCATTGACAATCCACTTTCCATCCGCCCAATTACCATCAACTTTTCTGGGATAAACAGCAATTCCAGTTTCATGCTCGTACGGCTATGTATAATTGAAACTCTTTTGCATTTTCCCTTTTCCACAATTGCGAAAAAAAATGAGTTAAAGCGAAAAGCAATGCGTAGTAAGTCCTTCCATCACGGGCGTTTATAAGGAGACTTACCGGAAGGGCTGCCAGTAAATTAAAGACGGAAAATTTTTTCATGATATATATATATATATATATATATATATATATATATATATATATATATATATATAGAACATATTCTTGAAAGGGATGGGTTCAGTAGAGTTCCGTCTTTTTCATCGTAGCGAGGCCTTAGGAATGTGGTTGCCAGCCAGCCTCGTCGATTCCCTGTGCAATTTTATGATGCAATAAATCTAACCAAATACTGATCACTTACGTCTCTCTTTCTCTCTCATAGCTGTGATCCACGTCAGTCGCCTCACAACCAAGCACTAATACACCACCTAGGTTTAAGGAGGCATACAGGAATCAATTGCCCTACATCGTTACCTGTTTGTCCTTAATTGGGAATGATGTTCCTAGTAAGGTAGTTGAATCGGTGGAACTTCATATGTTCAAACTTGCAGCGAATATTTTCTGATGTTGAACAGGCTGATATAAGACTATAGTTTACATATGAAAGATCTATTTTAACATTGTTGCTGTTCTTAAAATATGTTATCTTAATTGTTAATTATTACTCTTAAAGTGAATTAATTTCCTTTCTTCACTGGGCTATTTTTCCTTGTGGGAGCCCTTGGGCTTATGGCACCCTGCTTTCCAACTAGGGTTATAGCTTGGCTAGGAATGATAACATAATAAACGCTGACTTATTGGTTACGAGCTGAACATGACCATTTGAGTTACGAGAGAGAGAGAGAGAGAGAGAGAGAGAGAGAGAGAGAGAGAGAGAGAGAGAGAGAGAGAGAGAGAGAGGGGGGGGGGGGCTCATTCCCATAACTAGAATAACTTTAGAATTGTATTAGGCTACAAGGTTTTGTAGGAAAAGTTTTTTCTATATTTCAGCTAAATACATTTATGCCAGCGGTTACGTAACCAAACGCAAGGCAACAGTTTCTCTCTCTCTCTCTCTCTCTCTCTCTCTCTCTCTCTCTCTCTCTCTCTCTCTCTCTCTCAAGGAAAGAATTACAAACAATGACTTGATGTGTATTTGTTAGTACGCAAGTGCGTATTTGAATGTTCATTTGTATGATAGAAAACTGTAAACAAAGGTTACTCAAGGATAATTTTTGTGCGACTTGGGCATATGTCTTCAATGTGTGCATGTACTTACATATTCATGGAATGTGCGTTTGTGTGTGACCATGTTTGAATGCAGAATACATACACTGGTTTGTGATTGTTTGTGCCCTGACCGATGTGGTTGAAAATATTATTTTACGCTCAGTAAATTAAGTCTCTCTCTCTCTCTCTCTCTCTCTCTCTCTCTCTCTCTCTCTCTCAGGCAAACTCAGCGTAATACTTATTAAAGCATTCCTCACTTTGTACTCGACAGTAATAGACAAGGTCCTCTTCAAGGTCATTAACTTTTTCTTTCTTGAGGAGAAAAGGTCCTGCATACTTTTTGTTGGATAAACTTTTCTTCCTATGATATAAGGAATCTTATGAAGCCTTCGCTCTATAGCTTTAATCAAAGAT
>NC_090725.1:210743997-210761497 GCF_036898095.1 Palaemon carinicauda | reverse complement strand
TATTATTATTATTATTATTACTTACTAAGCTACAACTCTAGTTGGAAAAGCAGTATGCTATAAGCCCAGGGGCTCCAACAGGGAAAATAGCTCAGTGCGGAAAGGAAAAAAGGAAAATAAAATATTCTAAGAAGAGTAACAACAATAAATATCTCCTATATAAACTATAAAAACTTTAACAAAACAAGAGGAAGAGAAATAAGATAGAATAGTGTGCCTATTGTTTGGTAATCATGGTGTTGTCAGGTGTATGAGGACAGAGATGAATATGTAAAGAATAGACCAGACTATTGGGTGTATGAGTAGGCAAAGGGAAAATGAACCGTAACCAGAGAAATTACGACCAGCAATTGCTGATTGCTGTATCACAAAACCGCTTCCCCACTAAGAAAAAAATGAAAGACTAGTATAAAACCATTTTGTTAAGAATTACTCAGGGTTAAAATAGTCATGTTCATCAAACACTCAAACTAACCCTCAGCTTTCTCTTCTTTTTTCTTTAATCGGCTTATCCCTAAGACGACATCGCAAAATATCGCAAGGGATTTGCACAACAAATTAAAAATACTTCTCTGGGAATTTTAAACTATCTTTTATTATTTTTTTTCATATTATTGTTCTTAGAATTGTGATTTTTTCAAGCTGTAACCGTAATTGGAAAAGTCGAATGCAACAAGCCCAGGCAAGGGTTTCATGAAGGAAAGAAACCAAGTGCGGAAAGGAAATGCAGAAGTAACGAACCAACTATAAATGGCAAATAAGAAAACTATATAATATATTAAGATACAGAAAACAATGAACAGGTTTCATATAAGAGATCATTCTCATTACATAGCTGAAACCAAAACAATGATGCAAATTTGATCCCAAAGAAAAAAAAAGGGAAAGAATTCGCTCATGTACCTAACAAATGGATTACATTTCTCATTAAAGTCACTCAATTTTCTTAGCACTTAGTAATCATGCTTTGTGATCTACACCTACACGCTTCGTGGTTATCACAGCCAATTAAAGACCTTTGAAATTTGATATCAAACATTGAATTAACGTGACTGGAAATTATACTTGATGGGTAAATAGAGAATGTGGTTTGTTGTTTTACTGTTCTCGTTTATTCTGCCTTATGGTTTCAGTGGCAGGTAACTAACTACCTACCATCTACAATTACTGCCCCGCTCTCTGCCTTTAAATGTAAAGCAGCTGCAAAACATTCTCTCTCTCTCTCTCTCTCTCTCTCTCTCTCTCTCTCTCTCTCTCTCTCTCTCTCTCTCTCTCATAATCCTTAAACACCCTTGTCGCCACTTAATTCTAATTTGCAACCAATCACAATAACCCAGAACTTAAAAAAAATACAGAAATAAATACAAAAGCGGCTTATTGAGAAAATAAATGCAACGGCTTAGTCTTTCTCTGTTATATAGATTTACGACAGCTCCGCTACTGCATGTCGAGGCCGCAGTAGTTGGCAACACTGAACCGGACAGTTGCCAAATAGCTATAATTTATCACAAATGCTGGGGTTTAGAACAAAGTACAGTACAGCGTTATAAATAAATGGATGGTTTATCTGCGGTATTACATAAGGTCTCTGTATTTATATCATAATGCTAGTATTTCAACGATTCTAAATATTTCAACGGTTGTAAATTAAGTAAAGGATTATGGCAAAATCTGCCACGATAGATATCTATCTATGACTTCATTTATTTGTATATAATTTTCTTTAATTTATTATTTTTTTCTGATTTGACATTTTCATTATAATACTGTGATATTATGATAAATGATATTGCATTTTGTTCGTTCGGAAAATACGCTTGTCATGCTATTTCTGGGTTCAAGAGATTGATTTTAAAATAACAGCAGGTTTTTGCTTTACAAAAAAAAAGAAAAAAAAAGAAACAGTACGCGAGGATCCAAGTGAATATTTTTAAATAAAGAAATCTACAAGTAATTGGGATAATCAAGTTTAAAGGCTTTCACGAGGAAACTAACGAAAAACGAAACTTTGCCACACTATAAAGCGAGTCAATCCTTTTTAAAGGGGAAACTTACACTAAACCCGCATTTTGGTACTATTTTTGTGATAAAAAAAAAGTTCAAAGCTAATGGACTCTGTTAAACTACCCCTAAAATAATACTGAAAGTCCTCAAAAATAGATTAATGTTAAATCGCTCTCCGTCGAAATGTAAATATTTGGTGAAGATTTCTATTGAAAATAAACTAAGAACTCGTTTCTGTTACCCCACAATTAATCCTAAAAGCTCCCAGAAAGTTTGGTTGAATTTTGCAAACACATAAACGCTAGTCCCCATTACTATCACGCCATAATACAGTATATTAATGAGACATCCTGTAAACTTATATATATATATATATATATATATATATATATATATATATATATATATATATATATATAGAGAGAGAGAGAGAGAGAGAGAGAGAGAGAGAGAGAGAGAGAGAGAGAGAGAGAGAGAGAGAGAGAAAAAAAAAATATTAAGAAAATGAAAAATACTGACAAGATAAAATGGCAATACTTTGGATAATGACAAAAAACACGGGTGCTAACCTGCTTTGTTGCCAAAAGCCATGTTGAACTCGGTTGTAAAAACGTTACGATGATAAGACAGACTCGGGTTCAACAGGTGGGTCCTTCTTCAATACAAAATCTTCATAAAGATCATAGTGATAGAGCTCTTCAAAGTCCAAAATTGAACCAGGCATTTCCTGGTGGGGGAATTTGCCTCTGTAAGGAAGAGGCTTTTACAGAAGGCAACGAGTCTATGTTTCCCACAGCTGTTGCTTATCCCCCCTCACTTACCCAAATGGGCTCATGTTTGCCCCTTTGATCGGGGTTAGTTGTCCCAATAACAGTTTGTTTAAAAAAAAACCTTTTTCACACGCTGTGCACTTCAAAAATACTAATAAACACTTAATTGCATACAGGGAAAACATCACCATTATGCATTACCGTATGAATATCAAGCGTGCGTTTGTGTTCTCTCTTGTTCCTGCGGTGCCTTTTAACAGCAACTGAACTAGTAAGGTAAGTATGTACTTTGATTATTATATGACCTCAACTGCCAAGTGCTATGAACCTTTTTTTTACTTTTCAATAACCGGCTGTGCAATTTCTTCTAAGCCCTTTTCACGGCATGTGAGCTTAATGTCGTGTGTTTTAACAACCTTTCTGTTCATATTCTTCGTTTTGCAATATTTTTTCCTTATCTCACATGGCTCAGGAAATACAAACTACTATATTCCAGATACATCTCAGAAGAGGAAAAAGAAAGTTTTTTTTTTTCATTTATTTCAACTATGTTTAATCTGAATGCTACCCGGCCATAATCAGGATATTCTGTTCATTGTTTGAAAGTGACATAGGTCTATAATTTATCTATTCATTTCCCTTGTTTACATGATGGCTAAAATGTAAGAATTAAAAAATTATTTAAGACATGCTTGTTAAATAAAAAACCCTCTTTCGTTTTCTCCTCGTTTTGACAAGTAACTTCGCTATGAATGAAATAATAATTATTCCAGTTGAAAGAGAGTAGCCTACAGTAGATGAAGAATTAAGTATCTCGTGGAATCATTATGGATTGATTGATTTGAGGTTTTCTGGCATCTTGACGGAATCATTATGGAGAAACTATGAAATTCTGATTTGGAAATAACTGATGAAATACTGTATAATACTGAAGAAAATAAAAAATCAAATACAATTATAGGGTATCGGATGGGGCTTGTAATTTAAGATTAATATGATGAAATATTCTTACTGACATTAAAGCATACTATCTCTCTCTCTCTCTCTCTCTCTCTCTCTCTCTCTCTCTCTCTCACTTAAATAAAACTGTTCTGCATCGTCTTCCCCATTTCCCTTTATTCTAGTAGCTATCTAAACCTAGGTTACTAATGATACTATTTAGTTACAACAGTACTATTTCGACTAATACTTGATCGACTTCTGATGAAGGTGCACGTGAAAAGAAATGTCAGCAAGATTCCTTTTAGCAACTGCATATAGTAACAATTACTTTTATGATCAGTGGCTGTGTCCTGAATACATTTGATAAGAGTTGGTGCAGGAGTCAGTCCACTTCCTGAGAGGATAAGCCTCTTCAGGGAAGCTGCTGGCTGAAGTAGCTCAATAGCCTCACCAGCACTATCTGAAAATATGACTATTAAAAATTACACACACACACACACACACACACACACATATATATATATATATATATATATATATATATATATATATATATATATATATATATATATATATATATATATGTGTGTGTGTGTGTGTGTGTGTAATACTATCTCCGATCAATTTTTCCCATATTAACATTAACAAAAAATTAATCCGTTCCCAACCTCTGAAAAATCACCCAAAAGCAGTGTATTACAGTGGAAAATCTGTTTTTAGTTGTTCTAATTCACAACCTACGCTCACAAAATAACAAATACGTATGTACTGGTTTTGATCTGCAATATAATTTGACATTATTATGGAGTTCTTACCTTCGAGACAGAGATTAGTCCGTTTTTTGAAATTATCCAACCAGCCACGACTGGCTTTGAAGGTTTCCGCTGGCATCGAAGTCTCCCCTCTCTCAGGTGCTTGCTTTCCTTTCAAGTAATCATAGATTCCGCTGGCCTTTTTGCAGATGATGTTCTCGGTCACGCTATCTCCCGCCAACTGTTTCTCCTTTATCCATATTAAAAGAAGCCTCTCCATTTCGTCATGAATATCACTACGCAGCTTGGAAAGGATGGTTATTCCTTTGGAAGGCTTGGTGCTCTTTATAGCATCCTTCTGCTTGAGGATGGTACATATTGTTGATGTACTCCTCTCATATTGGCGAGCCAGGTCAGTCACTCGTACACCACTCTCATGTTTTTTTATTATATCATGCTTCATCTCCATTGTCATCATACGCTTTTTCTTTTCACTACCCTTGTTTGCACTCGCTTGCTTTGGACCCATTGCTTATTCACTTAATTTTGTACCTATTAACGCAAGAAAAAAAATGCAAACACTACGGCTGATGATTGGAGATAACTTTACGCATTGGAGATCCGAAAGGAAAGAGCAAGCAATGCTGTCCTCGTGAGCAGCCTCTCGCACACTAGGCCACCTAGCGGCCGGATAAGGAACCGTCTTGTATCCTCGTATCTCAAATTTGTCTCGTACCTCGGGGCAAACATTTGCTCAAAACTCTCCTCGTATCTCAAATTTCTCGTATGTTCTCGGGAAAGTTTCTGTAGTTCCATGTGAATATGTAAAACAAACAATCATGAGTAAGAAAAACATACCAATGATCTTCTGGTTCATAGTCGTGTTTGTTTTACATATGTCCTGTGAACTAACTCTTCCGAGAAATTCAGATTGAAATTTCATATATCTATATTCTTATATAAATATAATCTAAGCATATGCAGTCATACCAAAGAAAGAATAGTTGTAACGCCGATATGATCCAAGACCAGTTTTAGCGTTCTTATTTTATTCGAAGACCGTAGCACAGACGTATGGACGTGGCGATCTTTTTAGGAGACTCTATAGTATTTGTCTATAGTGATGTCACACATTTTTGCATTAGTCAATTGTCAATCACAAGGAAATCAGTAAAACTGGTTGGCCTCACTCGCTCCGTGGGGAGGGAGTCTTAGCAGGGTGGTGCGATGGGCGTCGCGCATCCTCATCACTTGATGAAACTACCACTGCAACGCTGCTGTGAGCGATGGCTGCCGAGGGTCCTAGTCGCTTCACCGTCGGCTGTTAGAAGTTCACAAGCTTCTTACAACCTTCTTAATTGGAATTCATGAGATTTTGTTGATGCTATATGTGGGTAAGAAGGCTGGGCATCTCCTGAAATCATAAATTTTTGGATTGCCTATGAGTTTCTATAGGAAATAATGAAATATCACGCATGGAGACCAGGGTAGCGCGATGGCGGCTGCGGATGCTGGTCCCTGTGTGTGCTGGGTTGGGGGTTTCGGTGCTCGGCTTCAGTACTTCAGAGCCACGACTTCAGCTGACCCGCTCCCACTCAAAAATGCTGAACTATAGTCATGCGGGCTGAAACCATGCATTTGGTGCTCAGCATATTGTTAGTCTGTATCTGCCTTGTATCCTCTTCATATCTAGTCTTATAAATGAAACTCTCTTCTCTCTTCCCATCAAATTACATATTTTACTCTCTCATATTACATGATACTCTCTCTCTCTCTCTCTCTCTCTCTCTCTCTCTTATTTCATATTTTACTCTCTCTCTCTCTCTCTCTCTCTCTCTCTCTCTCTCTCTCTCTCTCTCTCTCGCTAGTCCTTGTGTCCTCTATAGGTATAATAGCATTGTTACATATCCTTTACAGTTTTGAGAACTTCAATAACATTCTAGGAGATTTGCTAGAATTCTCAAAAAGTTGTTATCATTATCTAAACGAATTCTAATCAAGACTTGCCCTAGTCTATAATGACTTAGAGGTTATTAATAAATTGGGAACGTTGAAATGAGAGCATTGGAAAACAAGCAGGGGAATGCGATGGCTGCTGCGGATGCTCATCTTCGCGAATGTACTCAGCTGCCAAATGTCTCCAACTAACTATTTTCAAACGTGAATTAGTTGCGAGTTTGTATTTCTCTATGATTTATGTAATTAAAACACACCACTGATATTTATGCACTTTATGTAACCATTAGGTTAGAATGTTCATTAAAACAACAACAGCATGTTTTAAAGGTCGGTTCCACGCTGGAGCTGCAGCATTTTGAACCCTATATGCCGAATGAAAACATTTTTTTTTTTTACCCTCTTAAAATCTTGCACCCGAAAAATCTTAAACATTTTCAAATGCACTGCATTTCCACGTCACAATTACGTCTTTCTCCGAAAATGTCCCCGATATTTGGATATTCATAAAACTGTAATGGTTCCCTTCTAGTAAGCTGGCATTTGAAAATCATTAATCCTACCACATTTCCCTCTACTTTTCTTTTAGTCATCGTCTCTCTCTCTCTCTCTCTCTCTCTCTCTCAACTATCCAATAAGATAAAAATTATGACAATGACGGGTAGTGGTGCATTTATTCCATATTTTTTTTTACCGTAGAAGTTCGACAAGCTGTTTAAGTTTAACTTAAGGTCGTTTTTATGTGTTATGTATTTCACACAATACTGTGAAAACAACCATCATTAATATTTGTTCACTGGGGCTCTTATATATTTGTAGATGCAGGTCTGTTCGTATTGATTAGTTCCTGAATACCGGCTGCATATTTCTTTGTTGCCAATTTTTCCTCTTTATTTGGGAACAGTTACTGCAGTTCATAATAACATTACATTGCTCATCAACTCTCATCGGATTTGGACAGTGTTTGGTTATACTTATCAAAAGCAGCATACACATGATAAGTTTTTTCTTTTTTTCAGTATGGTAGGGATAAAATCACATTGACAATTATTGTGCATATAATATTACATTAATAATTTTACAACAAGATATGTATATTTTTCTCTAAAAGGTCTACATGATGTGAACCAAGCATTATAAATGAAAAATTTCCCCATTTTCCCGTAATAAAAGTGTTGATTGGAAAATTAAACATGAAAATATCTATGGTATTAAGTAACGTTCGTACAGATTAATAATGATGAAAGATTCATTCGTTAATGTAACATCCGTCGATGGGAACTCTGAAATGTGTATCAAAATCGAGGGTTTAGGGCGTAAAGCTGCTGCCGGGAAAAAGCTGCCACGCGCTACAATACAAGCAACTTGGCATCCATTATTCATCAAGTAATAATGTATTTCGCAGAATTATTATATACCCCCCTACAAATCCAATTCTAATATCACTGTTAACATCGTTGAAATTAGAAGTCATTGTTTATTCGAGGCAAAAATTCGTGTTGAAATAGTGTCGTCTGGTAAGGATGGAGCGTGTGGTGGTTCGGAGTGACTCCACGTCCAGAATCTTACCAACTGTCGACCCAAGAACACCCCCTAACGCACGTCACGGGACGAGCATTTTATGCTATTTCTCACACGTACGGACACTGTTGGGTGTTGTGATGGGGGGATCTTAAAAGAAGGAGCCTTGTGTTTTGTGTGACATTTGCAAAAATTGGAGTGTTCATCGTCGAAGCCAGGAATTAAACTTATCGTTCCTGCCTGATTTTAAAGGGAATTTTGGACCTGCAGTGTTGCCACATCGGGGATATACCTTTGGTCTGCGCTCCTGCTGGATACGACGACTACGCTTTGTTGTCCTTTTTTGTAGTTTTGTTCCAACGTCCTGTATCTAAGAAAAAGTAAATTTATATATTTACAAAAAATGTTGTAGTGGTCAGTGATATAGTGAATGTGTCAGTGCTGTTTTTTGTTACCTTTAGTGTAGCATTTTTGATTTGCAAGCAGCTATATATAATTACATATTTCCCGGTATTACACCTCTTTGTCCGTGGGTAATTTTTTTCTTTTTGTTATTTTGATTCGCCTGATTACCATCGCTTTTTAAACAAATACCCAAGTGCTAATAATCCCACAGACAGGATAGCACGGATCATTGTGAGCACGGTAAGTCTTCCATTGATTTTGTGTTTTAGAAGCTTTTTTTAAATTATGCAATTTCTCATCTTCCCCAATTTCAGTTTTTCGTAACTTGTCTCGCTTAGAACGCGAGTTTCATGCTTGGCCAGCTGTCCTACCCTCACTTAGCATATTTGTTATTCATTTAGTTGTCTAAACTATTTCTGCAAGTACCCAATGTTTTAGTTTTTTGTAAACCATAGGTTCTGGTGTTTAATGCAGGCAATATGTCATACATTTAGTACATTACTCCTGATTTCATTACAATAGTCTATTATTTTTAATCAAACTAAGTTTGGTAAATAACTTAGGTATGTAGATTGTACAAATTACCCCACAGTTTTTGTCATGTGTAGGAATACGCAATTATTTACGCGCTTGCGCATTTTTGCTTCCACTTTTACAAGTCCACAAAGGAATATTTGGTGTGTGTGAGATCGAAGGCAACAGTTTTAGCCCTATTGCAATCATGTATAGAATAGTTCATAAAATTCCCGGATATGTGCTTATCAAAAATTAAGATTTTTGTAGAATCGAGCAGGACTGAGGTCTTCTTTATTTGGAGGGAAAGTAATCATGCTCTGTAATATATTACTTTTAAAAAATCACCCTTAACACCAAGTGTAAGCATAAAGACTTCATAAGAAATGCATTGCCTGAAGTTACGCATTCATGTTGTCTTTTTGTGATACAGCAATTTGTTAGGCATTGTTGGAAAGTCTTTCTCAATGTCTAAACCTAATAGTCTTAAGTAAGTATCTTGGTACGAGGTTTTTAGGTTGAAATGAACGTCAAATTTCAAACTAGAAACTTTTACGAATATTTTTGTCAGCGATAATGGCCACTTAGGTTTTTATTTTTTATTTATTCATAGGTGGGAGGCTTTCGTTTTCTTGAAGAAATCAGTACATCGTCAGCCATCTTGAGTAGTGTGTATGTCAGCCTAGGTTAAGCCCTTCTTCCCCACTCCATTACTCAATCCACCCCGTTTTGCATCCCCTTCCTTTTCTACCCCCACTTCAATTGCCCGTCCCTCCCCCGGTACCACTACCCTTTACTAACTGCAATCACCTTTGGCGTTATCACAGGTAGAAATGTAGAAAGGGTGAGGGTTGTGGATGGGGCTTTTCTGGGGAAGGTTGGGGAAAGGAGAGGGGTTGTTATGCTGTCCTGTTGATGGGGTTGGGGGAATTAGGATATGAGGGAGAGGGGAGCACATTAGATAGAGTAAGGTTTCCTCACACTTACCCCCTTCCTCATCCTCCTCCCCCCCCTTGCCCACAGCCCCATCTCATCTTGAGTGTCATCCTGGTGTCCTCCGAAGGCCACACACCATTGACAGCAGTTTTGTGAATTCTCGTTGGGTTTTTTGGCCTGAAGAAAGACATGCTCCCTCCCCCATTTGATTTTGGGCTTCTCCCTAATAAACTTTTCTGCTTGGAATGGAAACAAAAATGCCAAACGATTCTCTATTCTTCTTTATGGTTAAGAATATTGTCTTTAATTCAAAGTCTCTTGCTAGTTAGTTTGGCTGAGCGACTGTCGTTTTCGTCTGCTTTTATTGTTTTATTATGGGACTGCTGTTTTTTATGGGTTAAACGGAAGAGATGGCAACTGGCAGTCAGGGACAGTTTTTCAGAGAAGTAATGTTGCCGTCTTGGAGGATGGCAACTCTCTCTCTCTCTCTCTCTCTCTCTCTCTCTCTCTCTCTCTCTCTCTCTCTCTCTCTCTCTCTCTCTCTCTATTTTACATTATTAATATGAACTGTGTTCACTTGTTAACTTAAGTCTATAAGATTCTTGTATTTTTTTAAATTAAGCTCGCAGTAATCTTGTCTTTTTATTCAAGTACATTGTAATGTAATCAATTTTTCAACTTTTGTGTTACTTAAAATTTCAAAATAATACAAACACCTGGATATCCGAGGTAGGTTAGTTTGGTATTTGGTTAATTTTGTAACACACACACACACACACACACACACACACACACACACACCACCGCATAGCAGCCAGAGTGAGATGGACGAGTCCCTTAACCCACGTGATGGGTTTGAAGAGATTTGGTGTAAGTCACATGCCAGAGTAATCTACAAATATTTGATATTATGATTTTAAGATTGAAAATTGAACCATGGTTGCAAACATTTATTTCAAATTTTGCAATCTTGGATCACTGAGTAAAGTTTGTGAAATGCAAAGCGTGGTTTTTTATCATGTTTCATAAACACTGTAAGTGTTAAAAATATTGAATCATTATTAGGAATTACTCACACATGAAAGCATTTGTTTTTATCACTGTCCGAACTTAGGCATTGAATCATGCTTATTGCATATTTAGCTGTCTTGATTTTTGCTCTGTCCATCCCCGGTTATCAGTTAAGGAATTTAAGATAAGAATCTCCCTCAAACAAACAGACATCATCACATGTTTGAATAACAAGACACCAAGTCAAACTCATTTACTCATTAACTTCAAATATCTTATATAACTTTTGATACGATTTTAGCCGCTGGGCTCATAGATCTGGACGTTCAGTATAAAAGTGGGTCTTTGATACTCACAGCATAAGGTCGAAAATCTTTTATTCATTCTCTTGCCAAACGACGCTGATTAAGATGATATCGTTGGACGTTCATGGTTTGTGTGTGTATACAATGTGTATGTTTATACTGGTTACACGTGTTTGAGAACATGCAGATTTCCGGTTAACTTGTTTGGTTTTTTAGTTTCATTGTATTATTTTTGCCAATGTTTAGATTGAATGAATCATATGAAGCATATGCTGTAGTCTGTTTTTGTCGAACGTTAGAACATGACTAAACTGCCTTTGTTTTTGGATGATTTTATAGGTTTTTTTTTTTCATTTCCTAATGATGCAGTATTCGCAAATACTGTAGTTGTTAATTATGTCAATAGCCCAATCCTGTATGTCATTTTAATCAAATGGTTGATCTAGGAATAGCGAATTCTCCGGTTGTCAACACGTTGGGTGTCATAATTTTATAGCCTAGCTAGTGGTTGCCATGATGTGGACAACACTCGTGTCTGTTGACAGACTGCAAATTTCTCTCTCTCTCTCTCCTCTCTCTCTCTCTCTCTCTCTCTCTCTCTCTCTCTCTCTCTCTCTCTCTCTCTCATGGTTGCCATGATGATAACAACACTCGTGTCTGTTGAGACTACAAATTTCTCTCTCTCTCTCTCTCTCTCTCTCTCTCTCTCTCTCTCTCTCTCTCTCTCTCTCTCTCTCTCTCTCTTTTTAGTTCAGAAGGGATAGTAGCAACATGAATAACAATCCACGTAAAGATCACCATCATCAGTCTATGTTTAAACGTTATTGCCTAATACAACCATTAAATAACATTTTGTTACGGGTGGGAATTTTAGCGATTAGATTTGTCTTTAAGTTTTAAGGGACAAGGATTAGCAAACAATTGTTATGATTATTACATTATGTAAGTATTAATTGATATATATAATATATATATATATATATATAATATATATATATATATATATATATATATAAATAAATATATATATATATGCAATGTCGTCATCATCATCATTAGCCGTTGCTAGCCCACTGCAGGACATTCCTCCAATTTGTCCATCCATTCCAGTCTGTTTATCTGTCTGTTTATGGTCTCTCTATGCCCGTCAATACCCGCAAATATTCTTGACTCATCAATCCATTGTCTTTCCTTCCTTCCCCTGCTTCGTTTGCAATCTCTAGTGACCCATTTTGTTATTAATTTTGTCCATCAATTATCTGTCATTTCATTTATGTCCTGCCCACGGCCTTTTCTTATTGTTAACATAGCCAATCCTTTAGTTTGCTCTCGTATCCTTTTTCTGTCTATTAGTGTTAATCCCATTATTATTCCATAGCTCTTTGAGTTGTACGTATCATGTGTTCTAAGGGTTTTGTCAGGCTCCAAGTTTTTGATGCATAAGTTGATACTGGTATAACTGTATGATTAAATACTTTTCTTCTTTAGAGAAAGTGTCATTTAACATTCATAATCTCATTTTGTTTACCAAAAGCTCTCCTTCCTTTGCTTATAACTTTCAATTTCGGTTTCATGTCCTATGGAGATAATTAGTCTGGCCTAAGTATGTATATTCATTAACAATCTCTGGAGGTTCGTCCACAGACAGAAGTCTCCTATCTTCACCAATCCTTACTGGCCAGAGTGGTGATAAAACTGGTCAAACCCCAAACATGATTATGGACATGTTTGAGGCCTTTGTCCTGCAGTGGACTAGAAACAGTTGCATTATAATATATATATATATATATATATATATATATATATATATATATATATATATATATATATATATATATATATATATATATATAGCGATATCTTTGGCACCGTCGTTCAATTAGTTCATTATGTATGTTGCGTAAGGTTTTTCATAATTCTGACCATCCTTTACATTCAGATCTTCCTGGACTATTCCATCCTGTTCGTAATACTGGTCAAACCCCAAACATGATTATGGACATGTTTGAGGCCTTTGTCCTGCAGTGGACTAGAAACAGTTGCATTATAATATATATATATATATATATATATATATATATATATATATATATATATATATATATATATATATATATATATATAGCGATATCTTTGGCACCGTCGTTCAATTAGTTCATTATGTATGTTGCGTAAGGTTTTTCATAATTCTGACCATCCTTTACATTCAGATCTTCCTGGACTATTCCATCCTGTTCGTAATACTGGTCAAACCCCAAACATGATTATGGACATGTTTGAGGCCTTTGTCCTGCAGTGGACTAGAAACAGTTGCATTATAATATATATATATATATATATATATATATATATATATATATATATTATATATATATATATATATATATATATATATATATATATATATATATATATATATATAGCGATATCTTTGGCACCGTCGTTCAATTAGTTCATTATGTATGTTGCGTAAGGTTTTTCATAATTCTGACCATCCTTTACATTCAGATCTTCCTGGACTATTCCATCCTGTTCGTAATACTAGGTATGCTGTTAATTCTAATAGCCAGGCCTTCTCCATCATGAGGCTCAATACTACACAGTATTCTAGAAGTTTTATTCCAGCTGTGACCAAGTTGAGGAATGATCTTCCTAATCGGGTAGTTGAATCAGTAGAACTTTAAAAGTTCAAAGTTTCAGCAAATGTTTTTATGTTGAACAGGCTAACATAAGTCCTTTAATAGTTTATTTATGACATACCTGTTTTGACGTTGTTACTGTTTTTAGAATGACTTACTGTGAATTTTTTCTCCTCATTTATTTATTTCCTTATTTCCTTTCCTCACTGGGGTAGTTTTTCCTGTTGGAGCCATTGAGCTTTTAGCATCTTGCTTTTCCAACTAGGGTTGTAGCTTGGCTAGTGATAATATATATACATGCATATATATATATATATATATATATTTATATATATATATATATATATATATATATATATATATATATATATATATATATATATATATATATATATATATATATATATATATATATATATATGCATGTATGTTGTGTGTATGTAATGGATAGATATACGTATTGTAGACTTATATAGTGTTAAATAGATTTCTTAGTCCTTACAATCTTAACTCATGGTGTAGGTTAAGAAATTAATTACCTGCAGCTGTTTTAAATAAATAGCTTCGGTGAAGCAGAACTTTTGAGAAATCGTAGCCTTATGAAAGGTCTCTCGACACCAGAGCTTTACATAAGTTGTGATAAGATTCCTTCTTCTCTCTCTCTCTCTCTCTCTCTCTCTCTCTCTCTCTCTCTCTCTCTCTCTCTCTCTCTTTCTTTTATATAGCAACCATAACCGGTGTGTTAAATGAATTGAAACTGAATTTAGGGTAGAATGACAGCCTAGACTTCCAGCCAGAATGATCTAACCGAGGAAATAGCCTAGCAAGTAGATTTCGTTATTCACGTGAGTTGGATCAATAACCGAGCAGGTAACCCTAACCTACCTTGCAGCAGGCTTCTTTCGGGTCTACAGTAGTTCTGTATCCCGTTTCTCTGGTTGTGTTGGGAACGACATAGGTCTTTTCCTAATCATATGGGTTACAGTGACATGATGGTTATTATAGTAGTCATCAGGATAGGTTAAAAGTATTATTACATTGTTCTTGGTGATTATATAACCATTAATGGTTAGTCGGTATTATATTTTGACGTTATCACATACAGTAGACCAGTACAATCACATTGTGTTGGCAGGGTAAGCATTCGCTGTCTTTTCTCGTGTAGGTATCTACACCCTGCCTTGGGATATTAGCATTTTATTGGAAAATGGGATTACAGAATTCCATGATTGATCTTGAAGTCTATTTATATTCGTATGACTTTCCATTGTCTTTTATTTATATTTACGACCTCAGTTTTTACCAGCAGAAATGTAAAAGATTGACATGTAACTTAACATTTCGTTATATGCAGGTCTCATGCTTCAAAAAAACCTATCCTTTTATGGGTTGTGCTGTAGAGAAATGCACAACGAGTTATGAAAGACAAATTCTTACCCACCAGACGTGTTCTGTATTGATGTCATAACTATTGTTTCTAATGAGGTTGGAGGCTAGGAAGTGTGCTAAGCCTCTGTTTCTCTAAGAAATTGCTTTTCTGACTTCATAATTTGTTGTAGTGTAGTTCCAAGTAATGTTGGTGGAAATGTCACTAGTATACATGTTGCTAGAGTTAACTGATGTAATAACATTTATATAAACTTAAATGTGGAACCGTGCGAGAGAATCGTTATGAAACCAAATTGCTCATATTAAATCTGCAGTTAACCTTAAAATGATTTTCTTGCATTTCAAGTCTTTGGTTGTACAGACAGACATGAATTCTTCCACCCCTTTCTAGCCTTGTTTATATGAAGACAAACCGAAAGGTTTGTGTTGTTCACAGACAGGCTCTGTGTCATGGATTGATTTAGGGAAAAGGGGGGGGGGGTGTTACTGTAGGCTATGTAGGTTTGGGGTACGCCATTTGACTAGTAATGAAGTGGTTTTGTCCCGATCTTTATTAGTACAAGCAAAGGTCCTTATTAGGAGAAAACAGCCGAACGAGGAAAGGAAATATCATTTAATATTTTAAAAAAGTAACGAATAAAGAAAATATAAAATTTGACTTCAATAACGTTAAAAAAAGATGTGGCATATATAAAATAGGAAAAGAAAAATGTAATCTGTTCAACAGGGAAAGCATTTGCATTTAACGTCACCAGAGTTGGTCAACTGCAATAAAATTTCAATAGTAATTCGGATTGAGCCTTATGATGGAGAAGGCAAGAACTACTGCTACATACATACAGTCTGGTAAGACCTGAAAGCAGAGGATGATCAGAATTTGAAAAAAAATCTTATACGATGTATTTTAATCGCTGCGTTCATTGTTTGGGTATTTTTTTTCCTACTGACTTTGAAGGTGTGTCTTGTCATTTGTGTACTAATGTAGTTAATTAGTTAATTGTTGCTGACTTTCAGTAGTTTTGCTAGATTCGTAATTGCCCTCTTGGTCATAGGACACATTTACAGGAGTGCTTGCTTCTTCGTTATCATCATCAGCCGTAACTAGGTTACTGCAGGATAAAGGCCTCAGGCATGTCCTTCCACTTTATACCCGCAAATTTTCTTAGTTCGTCAATCCATCGCCTTCTCTTCCTTCCCCTGCCTCTTTTAGAATCTCTAGGAGTACATTCTGTTATTCATAATGTTAAACTATTATCTGTCATGTCCATTTCGTTTTTTTACATGTTACAGAATATCCTCTACTAATACGCAAAGGAAATCACACCATATTCATGGGACACCTACACCACAGGACACCTACACCATAGGACACCTACACCATAGGATACCTACACGTTAAACCAATTGGATAGACATTTGGACATTTGCGCATGTTCTTTTGAATGTTAATTGAAGCGTTAAGTTCACATGAAACTTCATAGCCTTAAACTGTGGCATGTGCAAGATCTTTTTTACTCCTGCATACGAATTCGTACTAGATAATTGTGGCATCGTGTTCCTAGTCTTCTAAACAGATGCTTTTAATGTTCCTTTTGGGTTGAATTCATCTTATGCTTTTAGCCTAAACGTAGTTATATCTGGGATTTAAACAGCCTCTTAACACTGTGTTAGGTCCAGTCGTAGCTGTCTAAACAACACGTCAAAGAAACGATTTGAATGTGTGTGTTGTTTAAAAGTTTGAGCTTTGATAGTTTTTACTTAATAGTTGTTTACTGTTCTTGAGATATTTGATATTTATTACCTCTCTTGTAGTTTATTTACTTATTTACTTGATTCACTGAGCTATTTTCCCTGTGGAACCCTTGGTTTTATAGCATCCCTCTTTTCCAACTAGGGTTGTAGCTTAGCAAGTAATAATAATAATAATAATAATAATAATAATAATAATGATAATCGTCATCATCATCATCATACTAGAGGCATATCCAAAGATTCTTGATGTAGTGCATAAAATTGTGTTGCCATTATTTTTGATGGTTAAAAGACGAGAAGAAAAAGTATCAGAAATGATGCAAACTTTAGACAGCTATAACTTTGTTGCTAGATAGCCATTTTTAATGAAAGTTTATCAAGGTTGTTTCCTCGATTAGTTTTTGCGTAAAACTGTAGAGGAGTACTTCTTGTCAGCCAAATGAAAATGGTAACAAGAAATTATTGTTTCCTTAAACTACAATGACAAACTAATAGTAAAGATAATTATATTACTACCCATTGCCAACTAAAAGAACTAAAACAACAAGAATTATTGGCAATGAGTGAATTAACCAGTAACCCAATTAGGCCTACCCACGATTGCA
>NC_090725.1:210740069-210743497 GCF_036898095.1 Palaemon carinicauda | reverse complement strand
ATTGTGTGTAATTATATTTATTTGTCTAAATATATTATATATATATATATATAATATATATATATATATATATATATATATATATATATATATATATTTAATATATATATATATATATATATATATATATATAATTATATATATATAAATATATATATGTATATATATATATATATATATATATATATATATATATATATATATAAAGAGAGAGAGAGAGAGAGAGAGAGAGAGAGAGAGAGAGAGAGAGAGAGAGAGAGAGAGAGAGAGAGAGAGAGAGAGAGAGAGAGATGTAACTTGCATTTAAATACCGGAAGAAATTCGCATAATATACATTTGTTTGGGTGTGATACCATAGGATTTAAGAATTAGAAGCATTTGTGAGACAATTGTGGAATATTTGGATAATCACAACAGGTGTTAAGGAACAGCATTTGACTCGCAACAGAAATGTGTCGGGAGGGGAAATGGGGAATTAATTGCCGAGGGGAGGGCTCGCGGGGTTGGGTGAGGGCGTGCTCCGAGTACAAAGAGGTTAAGGGTGGGGTTGCAATTTAGGAGAGGGATACGGTGCTTCTGTGATTAGTGAGGTTGAATCTACATCCCATACTGGTTTTAAAAGCTTGAGGTTTTGGATTGATTTTATGTGGGACTGGGAGTATGCTGAAGTGATTATAGATCGTCTGTTTGAGGCTATGTAGAGGAATTGAGGCTTGGGGGGAGGGGGGAGGCGCAGCCAGAAACTGAGTGCTGTGCTGACCATTATTGGCGAAGGGGTTAGGCGGTATGGAATAGAGCTTGGATCACGCGATCATAGAATGCACTCTTGTTCGAATACTCACGAATTTTCGAGTCACTCTTCACGAATTAATCAAATGCTTCGTCCAGTCACGCTTGGGTGAATAGAAAATGTGGAAGATTACTCGAAAATAAATCATATATATATATATATATATATATATATATATATATATATATATATATATATATATATATATACTATATATATGTACAGTATATATATATATATATATACTATATATATGTATATACAGTATATATATATATATATATATATATATATATATATATATATATATATATATATATATATGATTTATACACACACACACACACACACACACACATATATATATATATATATATATATATATATATATATATATATATATATATATATATATATATATATATATATATATATATATATATATATATATATATATGTGTGTGTGTGTGTGTGTATGAGATTTGGTTCTTTACATGAATAAATATATATATATATATATATATATATATATATATATATATATATATATATATATATATATATATATATATACATATATATATATATATATATATATATATATATATATATATGTGTGTGTGTGTGTGTATGTATGTTTTTTTGCCCTCTACTTATTCTTTAATATTTAAAACTTTTATGTCAATTTTTCCACCCTACTGGATAAATTTCTTGAAATTCGATTGAGTTTTGAAAAGTGAATTTTACTCAATTGGAAGGAGAGACCAGAAATGTGGAGAACATTCTTATGTAAGACTTGACGGTGAAGAATATAGAACATTTGTTTAGGGAACAGCCAGAGGAATCGATGTACATAATTACTGAAACACACACATACTCTCTCTCTCTCTCTCTCTCTCTCTCTCTCTCTCTCTCTCTCCTGCGTTAAATGAAAGTACTCGAGAGCGAATGGTTAGCAATTGTCACGGCTGTGTCTGCTGTCAGGTGGGCCTGGTGCAACAGATGGTGTGTGAAGAACCCTTTCATTCACATAACGTTAAACAAAAACAATAATAACTAATTACGTCAACAACAACATTTGTAACTCTGCGAAAACCTCAGTCTGTCATGGATTCCGGATTCCATGGAAAATGATTGGATTTAAGTATGTGAATTGGTGAAAGTAAAATTAAATGATTTCCTTGTCACATGCAAGCACAGAGAGAGAGAGAGAGAGAGAGAGAGAGAGAGAGAGAGAGAGAGAGAGAGAGAGAGAGAGATAGTAAATTCGGTACACAAGCTGTGAATTCCGGGAAATTCCTTCGATCACAGATTATCACCCACAAGATCCACCCACTCTCAGCTCTCGGTGAGTAATACCAGTATTCGTTTGGGTAAAAGAAAAAACTCTTTCGCAAATTTCAGTGAGCTGAACTCTTCTGGCGCCAGCGATTGGGAAGGGGAAAAGTGTATAGTGAAGAATATAAAGCTTTAGCGAGAGATAACGAAATGAATATCCTTAATTTCACGTTAATGAGGATATAAGTTTCTTAGAACATTTTCGAATTTTCAGAATGAGCGGGACAAACCAGTTTTCAAAATAGTATTTCAGACAGATAGGTCTGCCCGATTGTATGACTTCATTTTCCATGACTATTTTTGTTACAGTTATTTCTTGATTGATATCCAGCCTCCTACTCAGCGAACCAAGTGGTTCTTTTCCAACCCCAATCTAGTGTTTTCATTTATCAGCCTTGATTTTATTTTCCTGAAATGACCATAACACTTAGTTTGACACGTTTTCATTACCACTGGGCGATGCCACACTCGCCTTCTTACATAGATCTTATTCGTTATATATGGAGGGGTAGTACGATGAACACCATGATAGCAGCAAGAAAAATGAGTAAGTCAAGTGAATGGAGATGAATGTGGGGCAGACGCACCTGCTATTCTCTCTCTCTCTCTCTCTCTCTCTCCTCTCTCTCTCTCTCTCTCTCTCTCTCTCTCTCTCTCTCTCTCTCTCTCTCTGAAAAGAGGGATACTCAAGTCCGTACCCATATTTCTGGATGGAAAAGTGTTCTACTCAACTTTTGTGGTTTAGGCTACTGACAGGGGAAATGGGTTTAATAAATAGGGGCTGACGACATTTTTATTAATGGGTGACGTCACTGATGCTAAACGCGCTTTCCGTCGTGCAAGTACTTACGCTTACATTTTATTATTATCATTATTGCTTCTTTCTAAGCTACGACCCTAGTTGGAAAAGCAGGGTGCTATAAGCCAGGGGGCCCCAACAGGGAAAATAGCCCATTGAGGAAAGGAAATAGGAAAAATAAAATATTTCAAGAGAAGTAACAACATTAAAATATATATTTTCCATATAAACTATAAAAACTTTAACAAAACAAGTGAAGAGAAATAAAATAGAATAAGTGAATAGTGTGCCCAAATGTACCCTCAAGCAAGAAAACTCTGACCCAAGACAGTGGAAGACCATGGTACATGGGCTATGGCACTACCAAAGACTAGTGAACAATGGTTTAATTTGGGAGTGTCCTTCTCCTAGAGGAGCTGCTTACCATAGCTAAAGAGTCTCCTCTACCCTTAGCAAGAACAAAGTGGCCACTGAACAATTACACTATTACACTGCAGTAGA
>NC_090725.1:210712569-210735069 GCF_036898095.1 Palaemon carinicauda | reverse complement strand
GAATCATCTGTTTCTCTTCTCTCAGAGAAAGTGACTGATTATCTCATTGTTTTCGTGCAGGAAAGTGTAAGTTTCTCTGCGTAATATTCTCGCATTCGCATTTAGTAGATAGAGTCTCAGTGAAAGTGATAAATCTTAAGGATATCGCCTAGGAAGAGTGGTTTGTTCTCCGATTTATGGCAGTAAGTAGAGAATATGTCACCTTGGGACCTGTTGTGAATTTCTGTCTGTCTGTGCAACTTTTACTATCACTTGAGGCAAAAGTCTTTTCTGCTCTCCTTCGCTCTCGCTCTTTACATACCAACAGTTTCCCATTCAGTGGAGGCTTGGCGTTGGCCCTTATTTGGTTTTCGTTTTGTTGGGAATACTTTTAAAACTCAGTCAATGGAAACCTGGTAAGTGTCATTAGGTTGTTGAAAACGAAATTCGCAACTGTGAAGTTGGACCAAAGAGCCCTATGTGTAAATAGCTTACTCATTCTTAGTGGGGTTAAGTTAATATTCTAGTAAAAGTATATTCTATTATGCGGGTTAGAATGATTTTTCGAATTATGTGGTACCGTGAATGAAAACCAATGTAAAGCTGTGTCCTTGGGCTACTGTTGATGTTACCATGCTCAGGCTAGACCAAGCATTGTCGGGAAATATTTGGTGTATTTGTTTACAAGAGCGCGCTCTCCATTTCCTCCAAAATTATGCAGTCGTGCAGCTCTCCTCTTATATAACAGTAATTAGGATTTTCTTTAAATGCTGGGAAATAAAAAAAAATAACAAGATATGTTGCGGAAAAGGGAAGGGGAAGTGGTTGGTGGAGAAGGTACAAAGCGACTAGGGAACTGACCCGTCAACATAATCAAAGAGAAGTTTGTGACGTCAGCGGACGTTTGATACATATTCAAAATATATACTAAATTAAAAATGGATCAATTACTCAAAAGTGTCACTATTTGGGAATTGTATATTTTATTTGGTAAATACTTGACAATAAATCTTATTTTCCTTTAAAGAAACTTTTTATGAGTATGAATATTTTTGCACCGTGACTGTTTACATTGGCTGGAAATTGGCAGGCATCCTTAGGCAGAGGTCAATAGATGGCATTATTGTAGCAAAACGTCGTCTGGGAAAACTAGTCATTCTCCAAAGTTTCTTTAAAAAAACACTTTAATATGATTTATATCAAATATTTACCAAATATAAAATATATATTACACAAATAGTGACACTTTTCAGTAATTACTCAGTATAGAGTCCTTTCAATGACGTCACTGGGAATCGCCGGCGGCCATGCTGGAGGACATACAAAGCGAAAACATGGCAGCTGCTACAGCGAATATGGACAATGAGAGCGACTTTGTCAAACAATTGTCGGGTGATGATAAGCGTTTTTACAAGCAGAAACTCGATCTAACTGATGGCCTAGATCCATACCAGATGCAGAATTCATTCGGTCAAAATATTGAGGATTTTCCCAGTATTTCATACATTGATATGGTGAACTACTTGTTTTTCCCTTCAATGCTTTTAAGTCCAAAATTAGATAAACACTGGGCCAATGAAGAGAGTGTTTATGATTATAAAGCTAATATTGATCATTTAGCCTAACCTTGTGTATTGTAATTTTTGATTGTCAAAATGTATGTAAAAGTTTTGCATTATAATGTCAAATCTTTTATTGGTTCATGCCTAACCATTGTGTTTGTATTTGGTTACAAATGCTATAATTTCTTATATACATATAAACATATGATGGACAAACTCTATTGTAATGCTCTTTGATGATCGTTTTGCCTCCTTACAATTAAATGCGCAAGTTTAATTATTTTTTCGATGTTTCATATATAAGCTGAAGACCCCTTCGGGTTAAACCAGCTTTCAGATATTATTATTATTATTATTTATAATCAATGTTTATTCATCACATAGGCCTGTATGTCTGCACAATTTAATACACAAGTTAAAATAAATAGAAATATACACTTAATTATATATAGGCATGAGCACCTTGACGAAATAGAGACCTAGGTAAGTAGCCTTTGTTAATATAGGCAATATGGGCTCTTTTAATATTTTTTTTGAAAATCTGAGATGCCCCTTTTGATGTTTAAAAATTGAGATGCCCCCTCCCCCACACAGTAAACCCTGAACTGACGATGATACTTGTGAAGTCACCCATGCGATCGGATATAGCATGTTTACACAGGAATATATAGCATGTTTACACAGGAATAATGATACTTTTAGGGCCTAGCCGAGACTGACCTGATATGAAATGATCAGAACAGATACGTGCGTAGGGTACAGTAGTGAGGATTCACGTAGATCAGCCCGTGATATTCTGGTCAACCACAAGTCACGTCTGCGCTTGGATAATTCTTCTGTATCTTTGTCCTGATTTTGAATAACTGCCGGTATGCGGTAGAAACTCTTGTCATCTCTTTGTCCTCGATTCCCACAGCCAACAGTAGCCCAAAAACTGGGCATTGTGTGAATGTGATGAGATGGCTAACTATTCAACAGTTCAACCACAGCTATTCACTGAACGCATCTTTGTTTGTCCTCCAAGATGGCGGACCGGAAGTTTGATGACGTATAATGAAAGGACTCTATATATTTTGAATATATACCAAATGTACGCTGACGTCACAAACTTTTCTTTGGTTGACTATGTTGACGATGTCGGTTCCTGGTCACTTAGTATCTCCTTCACCAACCCCTCCCCCTCCGACAACATATCTTGCTATTTTTTACTTTACCAGCATTTGAAGAACCTCCTAATTACTCTACAAATATAGGAGAGCTGCAGGACTGCATGATTTTGGAGTAAATGGAGAGCTTGCTCTTGTAAACAAATACCCAAATAATTGGTGATTCCCAGATCTTAACAATTGTAGAATTTATGATAGGTAACCCACATTTAAAAAGGAAACACACGTTAGGTTTTGGGTTTAATTATAAAACAGTGAAATATTTGTTAAGACGATGGAACTCGCATAACTGAATAGATCTTTGCAAATACTGTACACTATTTTGAATCCCATGTACCACCACTGGAAACCTCTGTTATTGAAGTTATATGTTGTGATAGAAAATTACAATTTTGTTCCTTAATCATCTTGGCACATGCCACAGGAGCCTCTTATTATTACAGTTCTGGTTGTGACAACATTCCCTTGTAAACTTTTTCTTATAGGAGAACTCCGGTTGTCTTAAAAAATAACATTTATTTTCACCTCAAAGGGAGAAATTTACCTTGATATATCGCCAACAACGGGGTCCACCCTGTGGGAGGCGGGGGTTTAGGCTTGTGAAATTACACTTGGGAATTGATAAATAATGGTGAAACTATAACCTTTTCTTCTTTATAAGTTATTCTGTGATACACATAATAAATCCATGGAAAATTACAGAAATTGAGTGCATTTTATGCACTCAAAATATTTTTAGTTTCTTTATACGATTTACACGCATTCACCCCTGTTCGGGCATGCGTACTGTACATAGTTTCGCTCATGTTTGTTCTTGTATGCATACTTTATTGCGTAATAACCATTTTAAACTTTCTATACATTTCCTCGTGTATACGCGACTTGTTGCGTATTAACCACTTTAACCCGTCTGCGCATTAGCTACTTCTCCATTTCCTTTATACTAATAGGATTACTACTGTTTTTTTGTTTGTACATAGGCCCCCTGCCTTCTTCCTGAATTCAAGTCATTTAGGACCTGGTCAAATTAGCTAGTTTTTCTGCTTTTCCATCATTTTCTTCGTTTGTTTCTTAAACATATTTCTTTTTCCTTCCATCTATATTCCTAAGTACTGTATTTTAGGCTTTCGATTACATTAATACCCTCAATATTTTCTGGTTTTTCTTCCATATTACAGTATATATAAGTATATGACTTATATTTGTTTATTTTTAACCCACATTCCTTACATACCTTATCAATATTCTTGTTTGTTTTTGCATTTTCTATACATTTTGCTACAATTAGGCTGCCATTTGTAAAGAATAGTGCACCAATCAATTTTTTTTTTCTTTGCGAGCAAAGTGAACCATTGTGGAGCAAATATGATGAGAAATTTTGAAAATATCCACGAAATAATGATCCACAGGGTTAGCGAATGCAGCTCAATATGTACCGTTTGCCAGAACATAGGAATAGAGATTTTATTGCGAGCGAAGCGAACCAATGTGAAGCAAAAATGATGAGAAGTTTTGAAAATATCCCAGAAATAATGATCCACAGGGTTGGGGAGCGCACCTCATCATGTACTGCTTGCCAGAGAATAGGAGCAGTGATTTTTATTTTAAAATTATTTTTTTGTGAGAAAAACAAACCACTGTAGAGCAAAAACGATTAGAAGTTTTTAAAGATACTGTATCCCCAAAATAATGATCCATGGGAGCACAGCAGCTTAACATGTACTGCTTGCCAGAACATAGGAATAGTGATTTTTTTTTGTGAGCGAAGCAAACCACTGTGGAACAAAAACGATTACAAGTTTTGAAAAATATCCCCAAAACAATGATCCACTTGCTTTGGCGAGTGCAGCTCACCAAGTACCGCTTGCCAGAACATAGGAGAAAAGATGTTTTCTTTTTTGCTAGCGAAGCGATTAGAAGTTTTAAGAATATCCCAGAAATGATGATCCATGGAGTTGGTGAGCGCAGCTTAACATGTACCGTTTACCAGAATATAGGAGCAGTGGTTTTTTTGGGGGGGAGCGAAGCGAATCACAGCGTAGCAAACACCAATAGAAGTTTTAAAAAGATATCCCCGAAATAAATACCCACGAGGCTGTTAATGAATCATACATAACAGTTTGCCTACGAGAATTTTTTTTTTCCTTAGTTAATGTATTTTCAATTATTTTACCTTTATTTCATTCATAAATCACATTTTTTTCCTGTTTGTTCCTGCTCTAAACCCCTGGTTCTTTCCTGTGTCTGGTATGGAAGAGGGGGATAGTATAAGAACGGTTTATTTGCTGTGAGATTAAAGGTCAATTTTATGAATAGTACTTACCTGGCAGTTATATATATATAGCTGAGATATCAGCTATATATATATAACTGCCAGGTAAGTATTCATAAAACTTTGTTTTATCATAAAAACTCAATTTTTATGAATAGTACTTACCTGGCAGTTATATATATATATATAGCTGATATCTCAGCTATATATATATAACTGCCAGGTAAGTATTCATAAAACTTTGTTTTATCATAAACACTCCATGTTCAATTAAAGCGCACTATTTACTGCTGGAAAAACTTTTTTTTTTCCATTAGAAAATGTTTTCCCAACCAGAACTATAATCTTAGCAGCCTCTTCCCTCTCGGTAGTTCAGAAAAAAGACATGGTTGGTGCATCCATTGTAAGTTGCTTGTTCGAACAGAATAGCCCAACGTTTTATATTCTAAACCTCTTGGTTATTTATTTTCAGTACCTGTCTTAGAGTATACTGTACAATGTAATTACAGCTCTTATTTTACAGTATTTATCATATTATTAATAAAAGGGTAAGGTAGAAACATGTGATATATTTAGTAATGGGAGATGGAAGCCAAGTCCGTGTGCGAACATGAATTATGAAGCTACAACCTTAACCTTTTCTTGAAGTGTGTATTCACCCCTTTGTTAAGTGTTTGTTCCGTAACTGGAATACAAACCAACGCTATTTATAGGGGTATTAATTTCGGCGAAGCTGAAAGGAGAAGCCATTAAAGTTTAGCGAGGGTTAACTGCCCGTTCTGCTAGTTAAGGGGGGTTTAGGGGGGTAGCTTTTTACCCCTCCCACTCACACCTATGATTGAGCTCACTTTGCTTTTGGCTCGGATGGAGAATGGTTGTCACCTCTCTTCCTCCTCGCCATTTTTGGGCTGCTCTAATCTTTGACTTTTTAACTTATATATATGAAAACATGCTTAATGTTTTTATATATAGGTTTGTAGATTTCTTTTCAGGTGCTGTGTGTGTGACAGAGTAGTACGTTAGGTACTCAAGGACGGAGAACTTTTCCTTCCGACCTTTCTTCTTTGGTCATTGGTCTTCCCGTTGTCGAATGGCCTTCCATGCTGCAGGGGAATCGTCTTCATTGGGATACTCCTCTGCTCGGTTTTTATTGCCGCGTTTCCCTCTACCTGTATTTAGAAGAATCTGCTTTGGGGAAGGGAGTGTGGCCGCTCATTTGTGGTTGGCTGGCAGTATACTCCCGGGGGTTAACACCTTTCCCGTTTGCGGGTTAAGTTGCGCTTCCGAATGGTTTTCTTCATTAATTAAAATTATAACTTTTAATTCAACTTTTAGCTTCCTCTCAGTGGGATCCCCTTCCTTCCCGCCGGTGGGTTGTGGTTCTCTCGAGTAGTTATTTTTCTCAGCTGAATTAATTGTAATTATTGTTTTGTTACAGTTTTTATGCTGTCGCTCTCCTTCTACCGTCGATGTTGGCTGGGGAAGGGAGTGCGCAGTCCTCAATTTGCGTCTGTTCTTTTGGTGGACACCTCTCCCGTCCGTGGACTAGGTGCTTCTCCCGAGGGAGTTTTTTTGTTATATAATTGGTTTTACTTTCTTCGGTTAGCGATGCCGTCTTCTTCGTTTGGCTATGATAGCGGACGTAGAAAAGCAGTGCCTTTCGTTCCGGGGGAATCTGCTGTCACTGTGCCATCATTTCCTGTTTCTCTGCGCCTGCGGCAGCTCCTGATCATCACGCTATCCTCAAGGAACTAGCTCCGGCTATGTTTTCTTAGGTAACACTGGATGCACACCTTCAACTTGAACAAGTCTTGTTGATGGGAAGCAAAGAGTGCCGCCTCTAGGGGTTGGATTTCTTTTCCTTCCGAGGGAGAGTTTTTCTCCTCAGATATTGGGCTCTGTTTCTCCCTTCCGAGGGAAAACTTCCCTTCATCATCTCTAGTCTCTCCTGCGAGGGCTCTCCTTTCTAGTGAAGGGGCTTTCTTAGAGACTCTCTTCGGGGACCTGCCAACGGTCAGCTTGCTGATCCATCTGTTGGTGGCAAAAGTCCTCGCCGTGTTCGTCCTTTTCGCCTTCAGGGTGCTCCTGCTCCATCGGTGAAGAGAGACCTCTTCACATCCTTGCCTCCTGTCTTCCTCTTTGGAGGAACCTGCCATGTCTGCCTCTTTTGGTTCCTGACCTTCGCTTCTATCATCGGTCTTTCCTTAATGACCTTCGGTTCGTTGTCGCCTGCAAGGGATCGTTCTAGATCTCCTTCTGAGTATGTGTCGCCTTACGAGTGTCACATTTCTCCACTTGAGCTCCCAGCTGCAGTTCATCGAGAGCGTTCTCCGTCTCATCAGGCATCTGCTCGATGTTCTACCATCGATTTTCAACGCGAGAATTGCCAACCATTCTGACACCTCGTAGATCGCCTAGCCATCACGTACAGCTAACGACTCGTTCAACTTCTCGTAAATTGCTTGCAGTTCGATAATTGCCTACTCGTTCAACCTCTCATATTTCGCTTGCTACGTGAGAATCGCTTGCAGTTCGACAGCTGCCTGCTCTTCCCTCTCCCTCTCAGGAATAGCCTGTTACGCGTGAACTGCTTGCAGCTTGACAATTGTCTGCTGTTCCAGCTGTTCGGTAACGCGTATTCGTCAGTGTCGGGAACTTCAATCTCCTACCTGACAGCGTTCTCACGCGTCTCGTAACCGAAAAGTGTCGATCACGGCCAGAACATAAAACGCCCAATGGTGCTTGAATCGCCTCAGCGTAAATCGTCGACCTACCTCCTCGTCCAGTGATTCGTAGCTCGTCAATTCTTAAACTCATTGCTTAAGCCAGCATTCGGCTGTTGCTCAAAGGGTTTGTCTAACCGTCTCTTCTTCAGTATGCAATCGTCTTCCAGGGCGTGAATCGCTTAGCCTTTACAACGGTCACCTTCTCGACATTCTTACCATCGTCCGGAGAGCGTAATTGGCCGACGCTTCCATTAGCTCGTGAATTGCCTGACCATTATCGATGATCGACATTTTGTGTACCACCTAAGAGTTCGGTTACACGTGAATCGCCGATGCTTCAATCATCTCGTGGATCGCCTGACCATTATCAACAATCGACAACTCATGTACCACTTAAGAATTCGGTTACACGGGAATTGCTTTGCATTCGACTTCTTATCAAGCTTCTGCTATGCGAGAATCGCCTGCTCTTCCACCACCTCGGAAATTGCCTGCTCGTCAGCGATCGTCTTACCAACAACGTTAACCTCAGCGACCACACGCATTGCTTAGGCCTTCACCGTCTCAGAAATTGCTCATCTGTCACTTAACGAACCAACTATCGTCGGTAACTCAAGAGTGTTCCTAAACCATCGTGTCGCTTCTCTTTGGAACGCGTTCGCCCACCTATTCGTCATTCACTTCAACGTGAATCATCTCTCATTGGTCAGCCTTCATGCTCGGGTATGCGTGAGTCGCCTACTCGAGGATTGTCGACACACCGACCTGCCTCTCGTGCAGCGGTAACGATCGATCCTGCGTTGCGGCGATATCGCTCGTCAGCGCAGGGACACCCTCCCTCTTATCGATCATCGAGTCATTGGTCTTCACGTTGGCAATCACCATTGTCTTGAGCAGGAGGTTTCCCGATGCTTTCCAATGCATCAGCGGCCATCACATCCACATGCAAAGAGGATCACCAACTGCAGTCACCAAAGGTGGTGGTTGTGGCTGCCAGGAATTTAGGGTGGTTAATGATCTTTCACCGTCATACCAAGAAGGCTTTGAGACCTACTTTCTCCATGGCACCTGCACCATTAACTTTCTGGTCCACCAGGTAGTGATCCTTTGGGGTAACACCAATCTGAAACGTCCAGAGGTTCATTAATCGCCTCCTCGAATCTTGTTGATTCACCGCGCTGCCTCTTGCTTGGTGGTAGCGATCCACCCAGCATTTTTCGTGGTATCACTTGTCGACTCTTATTAGCCTCGGCATCGGACATCGACCCCTTGTACGTTGTTAACGTTATTGTTTCGGAGAGCTCGTCTGCTGCCCTGCCAGCGGCCCCTGTGACTGCGTCTTCGTCTCCATCTTCTGCTACCGAGGTATGTGTTCCTTCCCCTGACAAACATCCTTCGGGGGGAGAGCGAAGTCCGAGGCACGTCTCTCCGACGAGTGTCCCCCTTCCCAGTAAAGGGTCTCGCATAAAGTCTCCTCTTCGGAGGCCTGCTGTTGATCAGCCTACAGATCCCATGCTTGTACATCGTCGGTCGGTGGCAAGAGTCCTTTCACCTATTCGCCTCCTCAGTCTTCTTTTTCTGAAGAAATTGTCCATCCTATTTCCTCTGGTTTCCAACTTTCGCTTCCGTCTCCGATCTCGTCTCGACATTCTCCGTCACACCAGGCTTTTGTCTGAATGGATGCGGCGGCTGAGAGATTTCACCAGCAGGTCCCTAACACCGAGATCGCTAGGCTCCGAAACTCCTCCATGGAGGGGTTCTTCCTCTTTGAGCCAAGGGACGTCGAGCTGGCTGTGGAGAGATGGAGGAAGTCTAACACGGATGCCCTCCTTCTTAGGGCCCTAACAGCTCAGCCCTACAGACCTCCAGCCCCTCCAGAGACCAGCCTTACGAAATTATCAACTATTAAAACGGTAGCGGTTTAATAAAACAAAGGTGTCTTAGAGGTCCTTTCCTGTCAAGGACGAGAAAGGCAACAAGTCCAATCGTGGAAGAAAACATCAGAGAGATGGCAGTAAAAACCACAAATGCTAGGAGGTGTCATGCCCCTGCTTGTCCACCAGTAGGGGATGCCTACAAAGCTGTTGGACCAGGTGGATGCAGCTCAGGGCCGAACCTTGGACGATCTCTGTGATTTGTTCAGGGTATTGCGGCCCGTTCATTTCATCTCTCCCTCCACTGACCAAGAATCCAGTGTTTGCGAGCTCCTTTGCGATGGGATCAGCAAAGGGAAGCCCCTTCAGGTTGAAATCTGGACCATGTTGGAGAAGGGCTCTCTCCAGGAGGTCTTCGACGGTTCCCCAGGCATCTTCAGTTGACTCTTTCTTGTGAAAAAGTCGTCTGGAGACTGGAGACCAGTCGCTGATCTCTCAGCTCTGAACAAGTTTGCCGAGCAGACCTAGTTCAGTATGGAGACAGAGGAAACGGTCAGTCTAGCGATAAGACCACAGGACTTCATGTGTACACAGGATCTAAATGACATACTTCCAGATCCCAATCCATTATCTTCAAGGAAGTATCTCCGTTTCAACATCAACAGCAAGACATACCAGTTCAAGGTGCTGTGTTTCGGCCTTTCCACAGCATCTCAGGTCTTCACAAGTATGTTTGCCGTGGTGTCATCTTGGGCTCACAGGTTCGGCATCAGTCTTTTTCGTTACCTGAACGACTGGCTAATCCTAGCAGACTCAGTGGCAACCCTTCTTCAGCACTGAGACAAACTTCTGAGACTTTCCCAAGATCTGTAGATCATGGTAATCTTGAGAAGTCTTCCCTGCTTCCCACTCAAAGACTGATATACCTGGCCTTGGGTATTAGATACCAAACAACACAAAGCTTTCCCATCAGATGACAGGATAGCAAGGCTCAGGGAAGTCACAAGGCCCTTCCTCAAACGAGAGGAACTCCCAGCCAGAAAGAGGCTATGTCCCCTCTTACATCTATTACCCTTGGCCTGTCTAATTCCCATTGGTCGCCTCAGGATTCAATCTCTCCAGTGGCGTCTGAAGTCCAATTGGAATCAAGCCTTCGATTCCCAGGACACTATGATTCCCATGGGATCAGAGGAAAAGATGGATTTGAAAGGTGGCTGGCAGACGAGAATCTGCTGAAGGGTGTCGATCTTCTCGTCTCTCCTCCTGATTTGATGCTGATCTTGGACGTAGCAAAAGAAGGGGGTGTCCCACATGCTGCACCGCATGGCTTCAGACCTTTGATCAAAGTCCGAATAGTACCTAAACATAAATCTACTAGAGATGAAGGCCGTTTTTTCTGGCCCTTCAAGAGTTCCACCAGTTCCTGGCGGTTCACTCTGTGGTGGTGATGAGCGAAAACACCACTGTAGTGGCTTACATCAAGGAGCAAGGAAATACTTTTTTGCAGCCCCTATCCCATCTAGCAGTAGAGATACTGAAAAGGGCAGAAATCCATTCAGTCTCACTATATGCTTGATTTATTTCAGGCAAGAGGAATGTGCTCGCTGACAATTTGACCATAGCACCGCAGATAGTTGGTTCCGAATGGTCTTTGGATCATCTAGTAGCCAACAAAGCCCTGACATTGTGGGGTTCCCCGATGTGGATCTGTTTGCAATGGCCCTGAACTTGTAGAATTGGTTATGTTACTCCACTATGTAAATGCGTTTGTGGTAGCTCAGGTCTAATTAATCACCGTCCAATTTCCATAACTCCCCTATTATCTAAAGTTTTTGAATGTCTGGCAAAACGTCTAAGTAGATTTCCAGAAGGCAATCATCTGTTCCGTAGTTTAGAATTTGGCTTTCAGGAAGGACTTGGAGCATATGATGCACTTCTTAAAATCTCCAATGGTGTACAGAAATCCCTTGATTATGATCAGGCTTATAGCATCATGCTTTTCCAACTAAGGTTATAACTTGGCTTGTAATAATGATAATTACAACGTAATATGTTGCTAGTAGCTGATAACCCACTCGTCTTCTGGTCGTTGAAGCGACTGCACGTCAGTTACTGGGCTCCAGTTTTATTTCTGTGTTTCTTTCTTTTTTCTGTTACAGGATGAGTGTTATGTGAACTTGGCCAGGTATTGAGGGTTGCTCTTGAGGGACTTTCATGAGCCACCTTGACGTTGATCCTTATTCGTTATGTCTTACCTGTCGAAGACATGGAAGGTCATTGGACTCCCCTGTGTTGTGTGTAGGGAGCAGTCATCTTCCCAATGCGAGAAGTTCCATGGACAACAGAAAAAGAAGGCTAAATGTGATTGCCCTCCTTTAATTGCTTCGGCATTGAGAGCGAGTAAGAAGTTAGGTCTTTCTCCTCCAGCCCAAGTCTTCCTCTGCCTGGTCCTTTGCTATCAGGCCTTACCCTAGACACGGTACCAGATGATGGTGACTGTGTGTTTATAAGAGATTTCGGTGACGTAGATTCTTCTGCCTTCCAACATGGGGCTGAGGATTCTACCTTTGTCTTTGGTCCTTTAGTTTCAAACTTTACCCCAGCCATTGATGTTGCACTTGCTTATGCTCCCCATGAGAGTTCTTGGTTCGCATGAGCACCTCTTAGTCCCTGACATGAGTTTTCAGAATGATTTTTCTGGGTATGTTCCAGAAGTCTCGTCAATCTTTGCACTACGCACAATCAGCCTGAACATATGCTGAGGTGTACGCCTTTACATCTTGCTGCTGTGCGCCAGCCATCTCAGCACTCGCCTGAACTTACTCCATCTCCATTGTTGGGAACATATGCCCCTCAATTCTTGGTGAGGTCAGATACTGTACAGTATACCTCTTACCCCTCAAGAACTGTGGATTTCTCTTCTCCAGATAGAGAAGTTTCTTTTACCTTTTCTCCTAAAAGGTCATGTCTCAGACACACACAAATCAATGTATTGTATCACGTTTGGAGCGCTAATTAAGAGTCAGTTTGGGTTCGATAGAGCATCCGCAGTCCTGCAAAATACCGACCAGTCCGCTCTCCCACAAGTCTTTGGAGACACGTCCAATATATGGTGTTACAGTACTACAATCCTACTGAATGTGCAACGCGCCCCACTGTTCGCATTTTGGATGAATACAAATGAACCCCAATGCTTGAGTTTTGGATGAACACAAATGCATCCCAATGTTCCCAGTTTGGATGAATACGCTGCTTCTAGTGTGCATCCCACAGCTGTTTCCCAAGAGGATCATCAATCTGTGAGTACTTCATCCTTACCCCAAAGGACTCCCATCTTCCTGTCCAGCTGTTCAGTTAGATGGTGATACATTACTCATCATTCGGCTTACTTTTGACATCATTCTACCTTTCATGATAATTATGCTTCAGTTAAGGGAGTTTTTCCCTTGCCTTAAACTTCATATTGGAAATGACAAACTGTCCTTATTCTTTGTTTCCTCTGGTTGTTCTTTCCATCAATCAAAATGTCGGCTAGTTGCAGTCTTGAAGGATTCGAGACCTCTCTCAGCTTGAGAGCCACTACAAGCTTATAGGTATTGACCTGATACCCACGTCACCACCACAGATAAGATGGAACGCTTTTGAAGAGAATATAAATTGGTGAGAATCATTTTTCTTTTGCTGTACTCCAGTTGAAGAAGACATTAAGTCCTCTCCTCCTCCCCTGACTCAACTTTCTAACCTTATTTCTCCAGATCGTGCAATCTGTATTAGCTGCTCACATTCCCCTTCAATTTCTTCAACCCACATCCAAGAGGTGTGTCAGGAATGAAAGTACTGTATGTTCTGGAGTAACGGAAGAACTTTTGTGCTTCCTCACATAGGAGCAACAGCAGGCTTTGCATACTACACCTCCACCAGTTAGACATAGGGTCCCCTCACAATGTGTGTCATCTCCCATCATCATTGACAACTCTCTGGAGTTTCCTGCCCTTTCACGGTAATGTAAATTTTACGTGCGAGAAGGAGCTCATCCCAACCCGTTGCCCATCGACCCAGTGTCACAACTCTGCAATCTGTGGTGTCTTAGGAGTGTTTAGCTCAGCAATCAGCTGCTTTCTCTGCTACCGAGTTATTTAAATTAGAGATGGCCTCCATGTTGGCATTCCAAACTTGCCCCTGGCTGGACCACTAGTCAGGAGCAGTGTCCTTTTTATGCAGTTTCTGGAAACCTATCAGATCCTGCTATTTGTAAGCAATATGGAGACTCAGGAGCTAAGGCCATGGAGTCCTCTTTTGCCTCAGTCTGCTTTTTTCTGTGTAACTGCATTTTCAAGCTTAGGGATGCTGTTGTGAGTAAGTTCGACATCCAACCTTGCTCCTACCTGCGGAAGTTGCTGCAACAGCGGAGTCGTCGAAGAAAGATAGCCAGGCTACCTTCTCCAGGAGAGCATCACATTTTCCTGTTACTCTTCCAGTTAAATCTCTCGCTTTCCCACCAAAGCCGTCATCTCTGCGTTATCTACTACCCGATAAAAGAACTTTCTCAGCACAAAAACAAGGAAACTTCCTCTCACTCCTTTCGTCACAGGAGTCACCCCTCATAAATTTGTGGGCGTCATGGTGCCTTTTGGGGACGGCAATTCCCCCAACTTACCACTTGGGGGATCCCTGCAAAGTCATGGATAAGGTGGCAGTTCCACGGGGCAGTAGAAGTCCTACTTTCAGAGTATCGCGTCCCGTTCACGAACTCCCCCCCTCCTCTGACTCAGAGAAGGATCTTCTCTTGCTATATTCTGGAGAAGAATACCATCGTAGAAGTCCTTGATAAGTCTTCAGGTTACTCTGGTAACATCTTCGTTGTGGAAAAACTGTCAAGAGATAATGCCTAACAGTCATTCAGGGTATTTGACAGAACAATTTACTGTTGTCCATCGACCTTAATGATGCCTGCTTCTAGATCCCATTTCATCCAAGACCAAGGAAGTATCTTGAGATATTTCTTCCGAAGAAGGATCTTTCATTTCAAAGTGCTGTGCTTCGGCCTGTCCACGGCACCATAAGACTTCACTCGTCTCTTTTGGCTGTTACTGATGGATTCTAGAGATCAGCTTATTTGCTACAGAGACCTTCCCGGATTTTGTTGTGATATCAGGATCCGTCTAAATCTTCAAGTCTATTCTCTGACCCCAGTGCCGTCTTTGGTATCTTGGCATAGGTATGGACTCTGTCCAAGCCAGAGTGTTTCCATCACAAGACAGAATTCTTCCGTTCCCACTAGTCACAGCACCATTCTTAGAGAAGGACTTCCTCCAGGCTTGCCTTTGACAGAGTTTTTGGGACATCTTATGTGGAGAATCTCGTTCCCTTCTGGAGAATGTATCTCAGATCCGTTCAGTGGGATTTGAAGTGTCAGTGGTTCCAGACATCCGATCGCCGGTCCAGTGTGCTGAGAGTTCCTTGACATGTCAGATCAAACCTTGGGTGGTGGATCCAGGAAAAGAACCTGAAGTCAGGTCTTCCCTACAGGTCTAACTCCCAGACTTCCTCCTGTTCTCAGATGTATCCCGCCAAGGATTGGGATCACATCTTCGAACGAATCACATCTAGGGCCTTTTGATGTATGAAGGCAAATCGTTCCACATCAACTACTTGGAAATGAAAGCGGAGTAAGTAGATTTCCTCCACTTCACAGATACCATCAAGGGTCATGCAGTAGTGTTGGTGAATGGCAACACTTTAGCGACGTACGTCAACAAACAAGAAGGCTCCATGTCTCGCCTTCTTTGTCAATTGTCAGTAGGGATGCATCTTTGGGTGTTAGTGAATGTCGTTCGCCTCACAGCCCATTTCATCCCGTGGAAGAAGAATGTTATAGTAGATAATCTGAGCTGACTAGGGATGATAATTGTTTCAGAATGGTTTTTGAATCGTAGTGGCGAAGGAACTCCTGGTTTTTTGGGAGGTTCCCCATACATCGCTATGTTTGCCACTCACCGCAAACACAAACTAGTTGTATATTCTTCCCCAGTTTTCCTGGGTAGCAGTGATGGAAGGGTCATCCAAACACTATGGGACGGGATAGATGTCTACGCTTCTCCCCATGGCCTCATGGAGTAATAGTAACACTTTCTAGATCTGTTCTTAAGAAGTTCCACGAGAACTTCTAAATTTGCCAAATTATTTCTACAACTTCATGTGAAAAGATTCCACACATCAGTGGCGTGTTTATCTAGCACCTCTAAAAATAGGGCTTTTTGAGACTGAATGCGAATCGTCTTCAGGATATCTCTTCAAGTTTTCTGTAGTAGTCTATCAAGAAAAAGTCCATATTCTGTGATTAGTGTCGTCAATGAAACACTGCTCCACTCGAGACCACTATTCCACTGACAGCAGAATGTTTACTTTACCTGCTAGAGGAGAAACTTCTATGTCACACTGGTGGAAAGCCATCACTCAGCCTTGAATCAGGTCCTAAACTGAAGGGAATTGAACTCTCCTTTTCGTGGAAACTCAAAGCCTTGGCAAAAACCCCTGACTCTTGAGAGTGGTCAAGGTTTTATGGTCACAAAAATGGCATCATGAACCTCTTGAATAAGACCTCAGGCAGATTCCTCAAGCTTAAGATGGTGTTGCTCCTTGCCTTAGCATCATCCAAGAGGGTGAGTGAACTTCATGTCCCTCTTATTTAGTATCACACTCCAAGAGGTGGAAAAGACGTCATTCTTGTTTTACCCAAGATTTGTAATAAAGACCCAGAATCCAGCTGTGAACGATCACCGGTTTGACTCCTCCATTTCTTCAATCAAAGAGGTAACAATGAAATGGACAGGCTGCTGCTATGTCCTGTCAGCTGTAAAACTAGTTTACCTCTACTTAATAAAGCTGATTACTGTAGTCACTGTTGTTCTGCAACTCCCAACCTTTTTTTTTTTTTTTTTTTTTTTTTTTTTTTTTTTTTTTTTTTTTTAGTACAGATTGGATGAAAAAGTAACCAAAAACACTTATCTTTTTGGTTACATGAGAATCATGAGAGCATATAAATCTTTGAGGGAAGCATCTACTGGGGCCCCTCCCAAAGCACATGATGTTTATGGTATTGTGGCAACTATGACTTTCCGCAGGAACCATTCAGTAGGTTAGGTACTTAGAGCAGGGGTCTGGAAAAGGAAGACGACCTTTACTAACCACTACCTTAAGGATTGCTCCCATAGGTCCCTAGAAACAATTTTCCATTGGACCCGCTGTAGCTGCTCAGCAGTTGGTGTAGAGGACCAACTCCTGCAGGACAATTAGTATTGTATCTCAGTTATCGGTTAAATCATATTTTATAAGTTGAATGTCTGGGCTTCCTTCCTCTTTTTTTTGTCTCCCTCCCTTGATAGTGACAACATTGATCATATCATATGCAGGTAAGAGCTCCTTCATGGGTAGTGTTTTCAACTTATATTCAGCAAATCCTTTAATCATAGAATTGCTTGTGGCTGCTCATGATTGAACCTTCTCGTTGGGCCTTGACCCATCTACGTATCCATGGGTCACGGGATGCAAGAATGCTATGTCCTCTGCTCTAGACACCAGCATCCCAGGTTGTGGGCCAGCATGACGCCCTTTTCTCTTCTAGGGACTTTTAGTTTTCCCTTCCCGCCATATCTATCCCACAAGTCCCAACTAGAGTTACCGAGAGTTATCAGCCACGACCAATACTGTATCCTACCAACCTATGTGGTACGAGTAAGTGGGATGCAGCTATACCAGGCTGCCAGACCCTCCATAATTCTTCAACAGACTGTAACTGTCTTTGCCCAGAGGTTACCTATTTAAATGATTCAGGTTTATATAGCTAGGAAAAATACTGGTTATTTAAAAAATTGTACTAATGATTTTGATTTGCAAACACATTTTGTCTGATCATATGTTGTCCATAACATTTTGAAAATGAATTTCTGATAACTGTATGTACTATGTACAGTATATTTTAATGGAATAATGTATGTAATTATGTATGTTTCTTGAGATGCATCTGTTGCCTGTGATTCTAATTTCTTTTTTCATACAATATTTGCTTACAGAGTACAGTACATAATCATTTGTTTGCATTAATGTGAATTACTAAATTTCATGTTTTTATTTTTTTTATTTTTTCCAGTTTGATCATGACATAATGGATCCAAATGTTTGTGAATTGGTTGACCAGTGGCATGCACTTCACAAGGAAGGACGTTTTTCGCCACTTAACATACGTGAATATTGGCGTGTAAAAGTTCCAGAGATATATTCACCTCAGGTATGTGTGGAAACTGTTGCATTTTTAAACAAATTCAATATTTGTTCTGGCACTATACTATATACAAACCGTACGCTCTTTATGTAGGAGTGATAATTCAGCGATAGCTGAAACCAGCCATTAAAGCTGTTGCGAGGTGTAACTACCCTCCTCTAGTTAGCAGAGTGGTTGGGAGGATAGACCCACAACCCCGATCACATCTGCACTAGCAAACAACCGTCACTTTTTTTTTTTTTTTACATACATATAGCAAGGCACTTCCCCAAATTTTGGGGGATAGCCAACATCAAACAAATGAAACAAAAAAGGGGACCTCTCCTCTCTACGTTCCTCCCAGCTAGACAAGGGAGTCAACCGAGTTTGGCTGGTACTGCTAGGGTGCCACAGCCCACCCTCCACCATTATCCACCACAGATGAAGCTTCATAACGCTGAATCCCCTACTGCTGCTACCTCCGTGGTCATCCTAGGCACCGGAGGAAGCAGCAGGGCCTACCAGAGCTGCATCACAATCGCTCGCCATTCATTCCTATTTGTAGCACGCTCTCTTGCCTCTATCACCCAGAGCTTTCTTCACTCCATCCAGCCAACCAAAACTTGGCCTTCCTCTTGTATTTCTCCTATCAACTCTTGCATTCATCACCTTTAGCAGAAAGCCATTTTCCGTTCTCTCAACATGGCCAAACGACCTCAACACATTCATATCCACTCTAGCTGCTAACTCATTTCTTACAACCGTTCTCACCCTCACTACTTCGTTCCTAACCCTATCTACTTGAGATACACCAGCCATACTCCTTAGACACTTCATCTCAAACACATTCAATTTCTGTCTCTCCGTCACTTTCATTCCCCACAACTCTGATCCATAGATCACTTTTGGTACAATCACTTTTTCATACAGAACTCTCTTTACATTCATGCCCAACCCTCTATTTTTTTTACTACTCCCTTAATTCCCCCCAACACTTTGCATCCTTCATTGACTCTCTGACGTACATCTGCTTCCACTCCACCATTTGCTGCAACAACAGCCCCCAAGTACTTAAACTGATCCACTTCCTCAAGTAACTCTCCATTCAACATGACATTCAACCTCGCACCACCTTCCCTTCTCGTACATCTCATAACCTTACTCTTATCCACATTAACTCTCAACTTCCTTCTCTCACATACCCTTCCAAATTCTTTCACTAATCGGTCAAGCTTCTCTTCCACGTCTGCAACCAGTACAGTATCATCTGCAAACAACAACTGATTTACCTCCCATTCATGGTCATTCTCGTCTACCAGTTTCAATCCTCGTCCAAGCACTCGATCATTCACTTATCTCACCACTCCATAACATACAAATTAAACAACCACGGTGACATCACACATCCCTGTTTCAGCCCCACTCTCACTGGAAACCAATCGCCTACTTCATTTCCTATCCTAACACATGCTTTACTACCTTTGTAGAACTTTTCACTGCTTGCAACAACCTTCCACCAACTCCATATAACCTCATCACATTCCACATTACTTCTCTATCAACTCTATCATACGCTTTCTCTAGATCCATAAACGCAACATACACCTCCTTACCTTTAGCTAAATATTTCTCGCATATCTGCCTAACTGTAAAAATCTGATTCATACAACCCCTACCTCTTCTAAAACCACCCTGTACTTCTAAGATTGCATTCTGTTTTATCCTTAATCCTATTAATCAGTACTCTACCATACACTTTTCCCACCATACTCAACAAACTAATACCCCTTGAATTACAACACTCATGTACATCTCCCTTACCCTCATATAGTGGTACAATACACGCACAAACCCAATCTATATATATATATATATATATATATATATATATATATATATATATATATATATATATATATATATCTTAATGTATATATGTGTATAGAAATGTGTTAAGTTTCCTTTTCAGTGTTTGTGCTGTGTGTGTGATACATATACGACAATGACACTTGCAAGGCCAGCACACTTCCACTTCGTGGGGAAAGACCTCTCCCTCTCTGGTCCATCGGTCTTCCCGTCGGCATATAACTGTTGACTCGGCCGCCGCGGGGGAATCGTCATCGCCTGGACCCTGTTCAATCAACTATTGTCTTCGCCTTTTCCCTTTTCCTATGGGAAACATGGATTACTGAGCGAAGGGAATGTGGTCTCTCAGAGATTGACTACGGTCTTTCTCTTCTCAAGGTCGTTCACCTTTCAACAACAGTGTACTATTGGGAAGAGCACCTTTCCCGTTCGCGGGTTACGTTGCGCTTCCGATTGTTTGTCTCAATTATTTTTAGTGAAATTGTAATTGTAATTTTAACTTTTCAGCTTTTCTCCGTGGGGAACACTTCCTTTCGAAGGATTAGTGGTTCTCACTATTATTGAATATTCTTAGGTGATTTAAATAACTGTAATTCTGTTTTTTTTATTACAGTTACTCCGGTCCCCCTTCTCCCTGTGGATGTCGACTGGGAAGGGAGGGTGCAATACTTATTTTTATGTTGTTCCCTTGGGGATCCTCTTCGGAGTTCCTCCCTAGGGAATTTTTCTGTTAGATAATTAATTTTATTTTTTTCCCCTGTTAACTATGCAGTTTTCTTCATTCGACTAAGAATGCCGATGAAGCAGAACTGGTCTGTTCATGCTTGGGGAATCTGCTGTCACTGCCGTCCCTCAGAGGACATCGTTATGGGCGTCATCCCTTCTCTTAGAAGTACGCCCGTGACAACATGACCAGCACATCGGTGGATGTTCGCCCTTCTAAAGGGCACATCGTAGTTCCTGATCGTCCTGCCAGCTGACCTACTGATCTACCAACGCAACCTTACGCTGCTGTTAGTCCTTGGACTTCGGTCCTGGACTCTTCCGTGGACCTTTTACGGTCTCCATCGTGGATATTTGCCCTTCCAAAAGGCTCATTCCAGTTTCAAGTCATCCTGCCAGCTGACCTGCCGACCTACCAGCACTACCTTACGCTACAGTTAGTCCTTAGATTTTGGTCCTGGACTCTTCTGAGGATCACCCGCTCTCTCCTGCCATTATTATCATGCGCACCATTACTTCAGCGCGCTCCAACGGTCAATGGTTTTCCGCGCACGCTCTTGCCAAGCAGTCTTCCGCGCGTGCCAGCAGTCTTCCGCGCGCAGTGCCAGCAGTCTTCCACACGCGCGCCCCAATGCACCTGCCCTTGCGCAACCAGTCACACGCTTTGGCGCATTCTAGGGAGACTGCACAAAACTACACAGTGCCTTACTGCGCGCCAGCGCTCTCCTGCGCTCTCATATCCAGCACCCTCCTGCTCACTTGCGCTTGCCAATGCGCCAACTCTTCACAAAGAACCAGCGCTTGCCTGTTAACGCTCTTCTGCGCTTCAGCACAAACTGAGCACCAGCATCATCCTTTTTGCCATTGCTCCAGTATTCTCCTGCACACTCGCGCAATAGGCAGAATAAAGGAATAAAACTTTTTGGACAGGTCACCATTGCCCCATTCTTCTCCCCGCAAACGTATAACATGGCCGCCGGGAAAAGAGGTAAGAGGCTTCACAGGAGGATTCAAGATCCCGAAGATTTCATCTTCCAAGGGGAATCAAAACGGGGATTCCTTGGTCCCTGTCTCTTCTGAAGTTTCTTTTTCCTTGACAGACCACCGTCAGCAAACGAGAAAGCATCAACAGACTGATCTCTATATCACTGTTTGCTGATGTCTAGTTCACGGTTTGCTGATCGCTAGTTCGCCGATCACCAGATCGCCAATTGCTACCTCAGCTTTGATCATTGACCTCGAGTCCCTCCAATGACTAACGATCTCCGATTGCTAGCATTCCAATCACCGATTGCTAGTCAATAACCAGTCATCAGCTTGCTGATCACTAGATCACCGATGGGCAGCTAATCTTTCTTCGATCATTGAACTCAGCTCGTTGATCTCTGACCAGCCCAGCCGATTTCAGACCAACCAGGAGGGACCATAGTCAGCTTGCTGATCTCTAGCTCGCCGATCACCGGTCCGCGATCGATCGCTGATCATCAGTGGCTTACTATCACCAACTGACTATCATTAAACCATTCTGCTGTCTCTCAGGGCTCTCAAAGCAGATTATCAACTCATTGGCTGACTGACCAGACAGCCTTCATCTGCCTGTCATTTAACATCCTTGGCTCACAGACCGCTGATTCACCGATCATCGGCAATTTGCCAGCAGTTTGTGACTCTGACTTACCAGTCAACCTCTGCCTGTAGTTCCCCAGATCAGAAGGTATACAACATACTTATCGCTACTTGCCGTTCGCCATCACACTAAAGTGATCGGAAAACGATCGTCAACCCTAATCAACGGCTTGTCAACAGGGGACTACTTGCGAGCACTCTCCAACTGCACAGTAACCATGATACCCAACCGATAACCATTGATTAGCATTCTCCAGATTGATTCTATTTTAAGGAATAGCATCAATCCCATCAAGGTGCATGGTAGGGCTAAGCGTTGCCTTCCTTCTATTAGTTAAAGGAATTCTCTCAGAGAAGAATTCTTACACGGTATTGCGTCTGATCCTTTACGCCACGAGTCAAGACCCCAGCGTCGACAATCTCTCATGCAAAAGGATCCGCAAGCA